>NC_089580.1:136257970-136595720 GCF_019320115.1 Miscanthus floridulus | reverse complement strand
CTTTATACCAGATTCTCAAAGATCGCCAAACCGATGATGAGTCTCTACAGAAGATCAACAAGTTTGTGTGGACAGAGGAGTGTGAAGCAGCTTTCCACACTTTGCGGAAACTGTTGACCACTGCTCTGTTCTAGCACAACCAGATATTGAGAAACCCTTTGATGTGTTTTGCGACGCATCGAAGACTGGATTAGGCTGTGTACTTATGCAAGAAAGGAGAGTCATAGCTTATGCATCACATCAATTGAGAAAGCACGAGGTCAACTATCCAACACATGATCTTGAACTTGCTGCAGTTGTGCACGCCCTAAAAATTTGGAGACATTACCTACTTGGTAATGTGTGCAATATTTTCACGGATCACAAAAGTCTTAAGTATATCTTTACCCCAACCAGAGCTAAACATGAGACAGCGTAGATGGTTGGAATTGATCAAGGATTACAACTTGAATGTGCAATATCATCCTGGAAAAAGCCAATGTAGTGGCAGATGCTTTGAGCAGAAAGTCACATTACTTGAATGTGCAACCATTACTTGAAGATGGATTCGATCTAATGCATCCTGCTGTGTTACATAGTATTCAGATTAGTTGCTCTTTAGAGAGTAAGATAATAGAAGGCCAGAAAACTGACAAGGGGGTATTCCACATCAAAGAGAAAATAAAAGAAAAGCCATCTCAACACTTTAAAGTGGATGAACAGGGCGTGTTGTGGTTTGACAACCGTCTTGTGGTTCCCAAGGATCGAGAGCTTAGAAGTAAACTCATGGATGAAGCTCACCTTTCTAAGCTATCTATCCATCCCAGAAGTAGTAAGATGTATCAAGGACTAAGATCCTGCTATTGGTGGACCAAAATGAAGAAAGAAATTACAGCATATGTTGCCAGATGTGACACATGTTGTCGAGTGAAAGCCATTCACATGAAACCTGCCGGTATGTTGCAACCCTTATCAGTCCCTAGTTGGAAGTGGGACGATATCAGTATGGATTTTATCACGGGTTTGCCCACTACTCAAAAAGGACATGATTCGATATGGGTAATTGTGGATCGTCTTATCAAGACCGCTCATTTCTTGCCTGTCAAAATAGATTATCGACCACCTCAATATGCCGAGAGATATATCGTAGAAATTGTGAGGTTGCATAGAATACCAAAGACCATAGTGTCTGATAGAGGCTCACAGTTCACGGCTCATTTTTGGGAACATTTACACAAAGGCTTAGGAACTAGTTTGGTTCGCAGTACCGCTTATCATCCTCAGACAGATGGTCAGATTGAACGAGTAAATGCTATTTTGGAGGATATGTTGACAGCCTGTGTATTGTCTTCCAAGGGATCATGGGAGTCATGGTTACCGTTAGCTGAGTTTTCTTATAATAATAGTTATCAAGAAAGCATCAAGATGGCCCCATTCGAAGCTTTATATGGCAGAAAATGTAGAACACCATTGAATTGGGTCGAGCCTGGTGATAGAAGGTATTATGGCATTGACTTTGTAGAAGAAGCCGAGAAGAAAGTTCATATTATTTAGCAGAATATGAAAGCTACCCAATCATGTTAGAAAAGCTATGCAGACAAAAGAAGGAGACCCCTTGTATTTGAAGTTGGTGACTATGTTTACCTGAAAGTCACGCCAATGAAGAAGAAAAGGTTTGGAATCCGAAGAAAGCTTGCCGCGAGATTCGTAGGACCATACAAGATCCTGGAACGAAGAGGTCCGGTAGCCTATAAGTTAGAGTTACCTGAAATAATGAGTACCGTTTTCCCAGTTTTCCATGTATCACATCTCAAGAAATGTTTGTGTGTTCCGGAGGAGAGAATAGAACCTCGAGGTATCCAACTCAAATCAGATTTGGTGTATCGTGAACAACCAGTCCGAGTGTTAGACACTAAGGAACGTGCTACTCGGAATAGTGTGGTGAAAACATACAAGATACAGTGGGATCATTATGATGAGGGAGATGCAACTTGGGAAACAGGAGAGTATCTACAAAAAGCTTATGAAGATTTTTATAACAAATGGTTCGTAACCCAAATCTCGGGACGAGATTTTTATAAGGGGGGAGGGCTGTAACACCCCGGTGTCTGCCTGCATTTAGGCACTGCAAATCCCGCATATCATGCATCATCAAGCATCCAAATCATAACTGCTTAATCATGTGAATAACAAGTGAAACACTGCTTCGAAACATCTTGAACATGCGTAAAACCTGATTGATGCATACACCTATTTAAGAATTGTTTTGCCCTGAAATTTTCTTGCTAGGTTAGTAAAACATGTTTGGCTACTATTGGAAATCATCTAGCAATGATTAGTTCAATTTTTGGAGCAATGTTTGTATTCAAATTAATTCAAAATTTGGCTTCAAAAATAAATTTCAAAAAAATTAGGGTTTTTGAGCTAAACGTGGACTTTGATGTTACAATTCAAAATCTAGAAAGAATTTGGCTTTGATCATAAAAGCAAAGTTGTAAAGAATTAAATTCTAAACAACTTTCATTTTTGGTACATTTTCAAAAGAGGTCATTTTCTTGCTCAAAATAATATTTGAAAGATGGCATTTAAAAATTCCTTGAAAGTTTTATTTGGAAAAGGGTTTTTCCTCCTTCGTGGGCCTTGCGCCTCGTTTCTGGTCCGCCTGCCGAAGCTGGCCTAGCCCATGTCCCCGCCAGCCGCGTGCCTCGCGCGTCTCCCGCGTCGGCCCACATCGCCCCGGCCCAGCCCAGCTCCGCGCGCTGGCCCTTCTCCCACGCGCCGCGCCGTTCCCCTGCTGGTCGCCGCGCCACGCCACGACCGCGGCAGAAAACTTCCGCCGCGTGGTGACCGCATACCGGCGTCACCCGCCGCGCGGCAGCCACGGCCTGGCACCGTGCCCACGCGCCCGCCTTCACCTACTGGCGCCCGCGTGCTCGCTCACTCCCGCCCGCATTTCCTCTTCTCCCCTCCAGAGCCGAGAGCTCGAGCTCTGCCCTCGCCGCGCCCGTAGCTCCGTCGGCGTTGATCTCCCGCACCACCGCGCCATTCGTCAATTCCTCGCGCCCGCAACTCCGCCTTGCCTTCCTTCGACTCATGCTCGCGCTTGCGCCGCTTTCTGAGCACAGGGTGAGCTTCCCCGCACCTCGCCACCGACGGCCATGGCGCCGCCGTGCTCGGCCGCCATGGAAGCCGTCTTCCTTCTCCCCTCCAGCCTCGCCTAGCTACCCTGCCGAACTCGCCTTCTCCTCGCACACCTCCTGCGCTCGCTTGCTTGCGCTGCCGTGGCCGGAGATGGCCGCCGGCCGCTGGCCGAGCCACGCCGTCGCGCCAGCGCGCGCCCCGGCGAGGCACCCTGCCTCCGCCAGCCAGGCCTGCCAGGCCGAAAGCAGCCGTGGGCCGAGGCCCTGCCAGGCCGCCGCGCTGCCCTTTCGCTCGGTCCACGTGGGCCAGTTGCGGCCATGGGCCGGCTGTTCCCCACGGGCCAGCCCAGTATTTCTTAAATAAATTGATTTCCATTTATTATTTGTTAATTGAAATCTGAATGGTTTGAAAAATGTTTGACTTGCTCCAAATTTGTTGAAACAAATTTTGCTAGGTTCCTTATCATCAGATCTACTTGGGAAAATTATTGCATGTCATTTTTGGGATACTTTTCGGTAGGATTTTATTTAATCATAGATATTGCTGATAACTTGAAAAATATGTAGAAAAATCTATAGTCTGCAGAAAAATATGATTTCAAGTTTGTTAATCTTCTTAGGTCATGTACTTCCTAGGAAAAATATGTTTCATGCATGTGCTGTGGGAAAATTTTGAGGTGTAGTTCAAGTGCCTTTAATGGCTATTTTTTGTTATTTTTGCTAGAGAGCAAACTTTGTATAAAACATGCATGTGGTAATTTTTGTACAGTCATTATAGGCTATGAAAAACCTAGGAAAAATATTAATTCTGTTGTTTGACACTTTTCATAGTACAAAGTAATTTCATGCTCATTTTTATGCTATAGCTTGTCATTTTTGTGTAGGATAGTTTACTTATCCAAATGCCATGAAATTTTTATGGTAGTCTGTTTAGGGTAGTATTATGCTACTGTAATTTTCTCAGATTTTTAGGAGCACCAGAAATATATGTTGCTATTCAAACCTATTATTAATTAGGGTTTAAGCAAGTGTTGCTTTAAGTGTGATTAAGAAATTAGTAAAGCTTTGGTGTATCTTTGAAGCATTTCATAAGATATGTAACTTAACATATTGGTAGTAGAAGAGAATGCAGTAGATGACATGTGCTTGTAGTATGTTTTCTTAGATGATGTTGACTACCTTGCATTCAAACATATCCATTGTATTCATCTCATTCGATGCACCGTTTGCATAATCACTTACACGCATTGCATCATACAGGATCGCAAACCGAGAACCCAGTCATCATAACCGAGGAGCCCGAGGAGCAGCTCGAGGTGCAGCAGCAGGAAGTGCCAGAAGCCGACGAGGAGGACGTTGAGGAACTTCCGGAGTGCCCCGATCACCGTCCGAGCTCCTTCGAGAGAGGCTAGCCCCGGAGCATTTTTCTCCCGGTTTGCAATGATTTAATTAAATACTTTACTTTAAAGTAATGCATTACGTTCAGGAGTTGTTTGCAACCGTTGCTGCATTATACCTTGCTTACCTTTGTTATACTATATCCTTGTTACCCTGGTATCCGCAGTCGAGTCAATGCTTAGCTGGCTTAGACCGGTAGAAGTCAGGTGATTTCCTGTCACCTGCGAGCTATAGGTGGTTACCTAGATCTGCTTGGATGACTATGAAGTTATGGTATAACTAAGTGTTAAATGAAGTTGAGACCAGATGGAGACTTGCAGAGTTTTGGACTGTAGTGCTTTCCGTCTATGTTGATTAAGGACCGACCGTTGTTGGGCCTCGAGTCATGTTGAACGCATGCCTTACATTTAGCTGGCCGGATAAAGTACCTTCCGACCACGAAGCTGGGAGATTTTTCGGGCCGAGTAGATTGCCCGCAACGCACTGTACCGGAGCAGGTGTGGTAGGACACGGGGGCGGGATGATAAGACCAAAGTGCAGTCGGTTGGCCCCCGGGTACATGTGGTTCCTAGCAAACTCGAGATTCCTGGAAAGTTGACTCGGTGATCAATATCTCACTTTAGCGGGTGAGTGAGGTTTGTGTAAGGAACAAATCACCAGCTGGTTAGGAATCGATTCGAATCGCCATCGCTCCTGGATAGTGAGCACTTGACTTGAGTTACTTCATCATAGTAAATGTTATGGAACACTTGGACAGTTATAGTGAATATGATAGTATGGAAGTTGTTTAATGATCATTGGTTATCATTATCTGCTTAATCACATGTTTACTCTAGTATAGGTGCAAATCTAGTCAACAGGTTAATAATAATTAACTTGGCAAAATGCTTTTAGAAAGGTTCTTGAAATGCTAAAAATGCTTCTTTCTGCAAATGAGTCAGCTACCCTACTATAAAGCCCTTCATAATCCTTGGTGTCATTTATTTTCGGTTATGTCGGGTAAGTCTGGCTGAGTACCTTCTCGTACTCAGGGTTTTATTCCCACTTGTTGCAGATGGGCAGATGTATTATGGCTACTGTATCAACTGCCTTTATCCTGCGATGGGTGATGCTTAGGACCATGGGCATGGTCATTCCTTACGTCTCATCTGATGCTTTTGTTGGAGATGATCATTCGCTGGCACTATATTTAAACTCCGCGTGAGTGTGTGTGTGGTTTGAACAAATGACTTCCGCTACTTTTATTCAAACTGGTTTGTAATAACTATGTTTAAACTCTGATGTATCTAAGATTGCGAACTTTTATGTAATATGTGATGGTGACCGCTAAACTTATTACGATCATGGCTAGGACATGAGTTGGTTTGAAATCCTTCGTGATTTCACGGACTACCGGGTTATATGGGCTTAAGTTTGCTCAATTGTCTGCTTTGGTGGATGATTTTCTTACTTAATTTCGTATAATTGGTCGGTTGTGTCACAGGCCCTGAGGGAGCACCGCACCACGGACACCTTCTTGAGCGAGTTTGGCATGCCGACCTTGCTTTGGAGAGTGCTCCATGATGTGGGGTACCCAGAGGGTCAAGAGCCGGTGTACTCTTGGAATGAGAGCTAGTTAGCAGAGGATGGACTTGCAGTGGTGGAGATCACGGTTCCTGCTCTTGGTGATGCTCCAGATTGGGATGGTTGGCATTTGGAGTTTGAGGGTCGCACTCCAGCTAAGGGTGCAGAGGGAGCAGCCTTCCGTGTCATCAGGGACATTATGAGCAGATTTCCTAGTGAGCTTGCAGTAGCTCTAGCTGGTACTTTTCCTAGGGATGATCTTCGTGATGCCATTTGGGTTCAGCCTCAGGGAAGTGCATTGGTCAGAGGTCCAGCTGAAGGATAGGCTAGCGACAACCAGGCAATGAGTGCTATGTTCGCCACCATCAGAGCATATGAAGGTCTTGAGAGTACCTACTGGACTTTGACTGGATTGCGTAGTGAGGATAAGCTAAAAGGGAAGAAGCAGAAGAAGAGACAGGCATGTGCTATAGCTAGCTTGTAGGAGCAGTTGGCTGATATGAACTTACAGAGAGATCAGGCGGTTGAGAGAGGTGATAGAGCTATGCAGTGAGTGCATACGTTGACTCAAGCCAACAACAATGCAGACCGCATGATTGGACAGCTGGTTCAGGAAAGGAATGAAGCCTGGAACGCAAGAAACCTTCTGCTGTAGAGGGTCGATGAGCTAGAGGAATACAACGGCTACTTGCACGAGGAGTTTCACGCGCTCTACAATGGGGTTGGCCCATATGCTCCACCAGTCGCCGCTAGCATGGACATCGATGACGACAACCAGGATGAGCCTACAGTTTCACCTAGAGGCGACGGTGACGTCTCCGATCCCGACGATGGCCCCGAAGAGTAGGCTAGTTGCCTTGCGCTAGCATCTAGGTCTTGTCGCGATGACCTTTCTTTTGTTGGCATGTAATCTATCATATGTTGCTTTGAACATATGAGACTTGGCATGTGGTTGGAACTTGATTTTCGAATGCGATATCTGAACGCATAAAAAGTCTAGTGTATGTATGCTGGCAATGTGATTGTATGGACACGATGTTTGCCGTTGAAGTAATTCAATTAAGTGTTGTTGTTTTAATTGGGATGCGATTGTTGTGCCTCTGTTTTATTGTATGAGTTTATTCTCTCCAGTAAATTCAGTACGGCATAAATTTTTCCTTCACTCGCAATTATTACAGCTTCACTCAATCGTTACTTGTTGCTGAAATATGCAGATGACAAACACTCGCCGAACCACATATGAGGCTGCTGAGCCTGGTGCCAACGGTGCGGGGACCGGTGGTGGTGGTGGTGGTGGAAACCACGGCAACAACAATGAACCTCCCCATGAACCGCATTTGCCACCTCCTCCCCCGTTTACCCCCAAGATGTTCCTCGCACAGCTGCTCGGGAGTCAGTGCAACGCGGAACAATCCCAGAAGAACATGGAGGATCTTCTTCGAACCATCGCCAACAACGTTCAACGTGGTAACAATCAAGGTGGTGGCATGGGAGTGAACCAATATAGCAGCTTCAAAGATTTCATGGACACCAGGCCGCCAGTATTCAAGGAAGCAACAGAGCCACTCGATGCTGAGGAATGGATCAACACGATGGAAGATAAATTCCGTGTGTTGAGGATGACGGAGGTTCTAAAAACGGAGTATGCTGCACTTCAATTGCAAGGACTGGCGGGAATGTGGTGGAAGCACCATCGCACTACCTTCCCTCCAAATGCTCAGATTTCTTGGAGAGAATTTGCTGAGGCCTTCCGTGGAGCCTATATTCCACCAGGGCTGACCGAGATGAAGTTGGGAGAGTTTCTTGCGTTGAACCAGGGCACCAAAACCATGACGCAATACCTGCATGCCTTCAACAACTTGTGTCGCTATGCTCCCGACATGGTTGACACAGATGCTAAAAGGATAGCCAGTTTTAAGAGGGGTCTCAATCCAAAAATGATGAAGCATGTTGGTACCAACAACCGCGTCAGATTCAATGACTTCATCAGCGACTGTCTGAAGTAGGAGAAGAATAACAACGCCAGCACCGCAGCCAAGACACGCAAGAGAGCCTTTGAAGGTGGGCCGTCTCAAGCTAGAGCCCCTATGGGAGGTCGTCCCCCATATCGCCCATCGGCACCTGGCGCTAGGTTTCGGCCACCTCAGCCAAGAAGTCAGAATTTCCGTGGACCTCAAAAGCTGTACAAGATGGCAGTACATCCCAACAAAGCAGCCGCAACTATAGTACAAGGTAGTTCCAAGGGAGCTGTGGGATCTGCCGGGACAGTGAGAGGACCCTGTTATAACTGTGATCAGCCCGATCATTTCTCGAGGTTTTGTCCATACCCGCTCAAGAAGAAGCAGCAGACTTATAATGCTAGAGTGCATAGTACAACAGTGGATGAAATTCCAGAGGGAGAGCCCGTCACTGCTGGTAAGTTTCCTATCAACGAAAACCCTGCAGTTGTTCTATTTGATTCTGGATCATCGCATTCTTTTATGAGTCAAGCATTTGCACAGAAACATGGACAACGATGCACAGAATTAGGTTATGGGTACCGTATAAGCTCAGCAGGGGCTAATGTTTTGACCAACCAGATGGTTCGAGGGGCAACCCTTGAATTAAGTAGCAGGAAGTTCTGAGTGAACTTGATAGTTATGCCTGGGTTAGTCTTGGATGTCATTATAGGGATGAATTGGATGAAGGATTGGGGAGCAGTCATAGATACTAGAAGTCGAGTACTTACCCTTAAGGATCCCCTGGGTGAGGGTACTTTCCAAGTACCATTACCTCGGAGAACAGACCTGATAAGTGTTACCTGTGCTACGGTAGTCATTCCTATTCATCAAATTCTGGTAGTGTGTGAATTCCCGGACGTATTCCCGGATGAGCTACCTGGTCTTCCGCCAGATAGGGAGATTGAGTTTGAAATTGAGCTAGTCCCCGGAACAGCTCCGATTTCAAGGAGACCCTATCGGATGCCTCTAGATGAGTTAGCTGAGCTAAAGAAGCAATTAGAAGATCTATCAAAAAAGGGGTTTATTCGGCCAAGCAAGTCTGAATGGGGATGTCCCGCTTTGTTTGTGAAAAAGAAAAAAGAGGTCACATTGAGAATGTGCGTAGATTATAGGTCACTCAATGCTGTGACCGTCAAGAATAAATATCCCTTGCCACATATTGATGTTCTGTTTGACCAATTATCCAAGGCCAAGGTGTTCTCAAAAATAGATTTGAGATCCGGTTATCATCAGATTAAGATTAGGCCACAGGATATACCAAAAACTGCATTCCCCACCAGATACGGGTTGTATGAGTATCTTGTCATGTCTTTTGGCTTGACGAATGCTCTCGCATACTTTATGTTTTTGATGAATACAGTTTTCATGCCAGAATTGGATAAGTTTGTGGTAGTGTTCATCGATGACATTCTGGTATACTCTGAGAACAAAAAAGATCATGAAGAGCATCTGAGAACTGTCTTGACCAGACTTAGAGATCATCAATTGTATGCTAAGTTTAGCAAATGCGAATTCTGGTTGAAGGAAGTTCCTTTCCTTGGTCACATTCTGTCAGAGAATGGAGTTTCAGTCGATCCAAGTAAGGTGCAAGAAGTTATGAATTGGAAAGCACCGACCACAGTTCCTGAGATTAGAAGTTTCTTAGGACTAGCCAGTTATTACCATCGCTTTATACCAGATTTCTCGAAGATCGCCAAACCGATGATAAGCCTCCTACAGAAGGATCACAAGTTTGTGTGGACAGAGGAGTGTGAAGCAGCTTTCCACACTTTGCGGAAACTATTGACCACTGCTCCTGTTCTAGCACAACCAGATATCGAGAAACCATTTGATGTGTTTTGCGATGCATCGAAGACTAGATTGGGTTGTGTTCTTATGCAAGAAAGGAGAGTCATAGCTTATGCATCACGTCAATTGAGAAAGCACGAGGTCAACTATCCAACACATGATCTTGAACTTGCTACAGTTGTGCACGCCCTAAAAATTTGGAGGCATTATCTACTTGGTAATGTGTGCAATATTTTCACGGATCACAAGAGTCTTAAGTATATCTTTACCCAACCAGAGCTAAACATGAGACAGCGCAGATGGTTGGAATTGATAAAGGATTACAACTTGAATGTGCAATATCATCCTGGTAAAGCCAATGTAGTGGCAGATGCTTTGAGCAGAAAGTCACATTATTTAAATGTGCAGCCATTACTTGAAGATGGGTTCGATCTAATGCATCCTGCTGTGTTACATAGTATTCAGATTAGTTGCTCTTTGGAGAGTAAGATAATAGAAGGCCAGAAAACCGACAAGGGAATATTCCATATCAAAGAGAAAATAAAAGAAAAGCCGTCTCAACACTTTAAAGTGGATGAACAGGGCGTGTTGTGGTTTGACAACCGTCTTGTGGTTCCTAAGGATCGAGAGCTTAGGAATAAATTCATGGATGAAGCTCACCTTTCTAAGCTATCTATCCATCCCGGAAGTAGTAAGATGTATCGAGAACTAAGATCTCGCTATTGGTGGACCAAAATGAAGAAAGAAATTACAGCATATGTTGTCAGATGTGACACATGTTGTCGAGTGAAAGCAATTCACATGAAACCTACCGGTATGTTGCAACCCTTATCAGTCCCTAGTTGGAAGTGGGACGATATAAGTATGGATTTTATCACGGGTTTGCCCACTACTCAAAAAGGACATGATTCGATTTGGGTAATTGTGGACCGTCTTACCAAGACCGCTCATTTCTTGCCTGTCAAAACAGATTATCGACCACCTCAATATGCTGAGAAGTATATCGCAGAAATTGTGAGGTTGCATGGTATACCAAAGACCATAGTATCTGATAGAGGCTCACAGTTCACGGCCCACTTTTGGGAACATTTACACAAAGGCTTGGGAACTAGTTTGATTCACAGTACCGCTTATCATCCTCAGACAGATGGTCAGACTGAACGAGTAAATGCTGTTTTGGAGGATATGTTAAGAGCCTGTGTATTGTCTTCCAAGGGATCATGGGAGTCATGGTTACCTTTAGCTAAGTTCTCTTATAATAATAGTTATCAAGAAAGCATCAAGATGGCCCCATTCGAAGCTTTATATGGCAGAAAATGTAGAACACCATTGAATTGGATCGAGCCTGGTGATAGAAGGTATTATGGCATTGACTTTGTAGAAGAAGCCGAGAAGAAAATTCATATTATTCAGCAGAATATGAAAGCGGCCCAATCACGTCAGAAAAGCTATGCAGACAGAAGAAGGAGACCCCTTATGTTTGAAGTTGGTGACTATGTTTATCTAAAAGTCACGCCAATGAAGAAGAAAAGGTTTGGAATCCGAAGAAAGCTTGCCGCGAGATTCGTAGGACCATACAAGATCTTGGAACGAAGAGGTCCGGTAGCCTACAAGTTAGAGTTACCTAAAATAATGAGTACCGTTTTCCTAGTTTTCCATGTATCACATCTCAAGAAATGTTTGCATGTTCCGGAGGAAAGAATAGAACCTCGAGGTATTCAACTCAAATCAGGTTTGGTGTATCGTGAACAGCCAGTCCGGGTGTTAGACACTAAGGAACGTGCTACTTGGAATAGTGTGGTGAAAACATACAAGATACAGTGGGATCATCATGATGAGGGAGATGCAACTTGGGAAACAGGAGAGTACCTACAAAAAGCTTATAAAGATTTTTATAACAAATGGTTCGTAACCCAAATCTCGGGACGAGATTTTTATAAGGGGGGAGGGCTGTAACACCCCTGGTGTTAGTCTTGCCTGATTGCACTTGCATTTCATGATCATGAGCATCATTCATCCATTCCTAAGCATATATCACTTGAAACATGTGAAACATGATTATGAAACAAGAGTATCATTTCAAGTGTTTTTCATCATTTCAGTACCTTTAGTGCTTGATTATTGTATGACCAATGTGTGGTATAGCTAAATATATTGTTAAAAATCTTAGCTATGCTTAGAAAGTCATTAGGAACAATGTTCATGTTGATCACTTTGCCCAATTAAGATTTCAAATCATGGTTTGACTTGTTTTGATCCTAGGACTTTTTGGTTTGACTGTTCAAAAAGTACCACTTAGAATGTTTGCATGTCTGAGCAACCTAAAACAAAGTTGTAGCAAATTATATGAGGAACAAAAAGTATTTTGTGACCAAGTCATGAAAATGTGCACAACATGCTCAAAATGGTCCCACAAGTTAGAATTTGGGTTGGTTTCAACACTTAGAAATTTTCTAAGTACAAAACTCCATTTTTCAGTTTCATGAACACGACTTTGGCATGAATTTACTCTCTGTCCTTTGCGAATTAGCTTAGGATTTCTATAGGACAATTGTAGCCCTATTGTAGATCTACAACTTTGCTTCAAGGAGAAATTGCTAACTCGCCACCGTTTTGGAGTTTGGAAGCAACGAAAACGCGCTGTTAGTCGGTCTTGGCGGTCTCTGATGGACGGTTCAGGCCGACCAGCTGGTCGACATCGTCAGGCCGCGGCGGCCAAGTGGTGGCCGTACGCCGTCACTGCCCCCACCGGTCAGGCCATCGCCGCCACGAAGACGCCACGCGCCCCGCAGCTGGCTTATTTGTTTCGCCCGCGTCCCTTCGCCTCGTTAGTCCACTCCGAGCCGAGCGCGTGCCTCCGCCATTACCGCCGTGAGCTCCGACGAGCTCCCGCGTAAGCACCACCATACCTCGCCTTGCTCTGTCACTTACGCAGCTCCGCTGAGACCTCCACTAGCTCCTCGCCACCTCTGCGCAGTCCACCGACCTTAGGTGAGGCCATTTTCGGTGTTTCCGCGCCGTCGCAACCTCACCGGAGTTGGGGTGCTCCATGGCCAGCCCCACTTGGAGTACCTCATCCCCTCCGCTCTCTTCCTTCTCGTTCCCCAGTGTGCCCTAGTGCTTAATTCAAGCCTAGCCTGGCCTCTGCATGCCGGAGATGGCCGACGCACCGCCGGGCTCCTCCACCGTGCCGCCATGTGCGTCGGTGGGCTACCTCCGATGGCTCCACTCTCCCATCACCTACCCCAATCGTTGTGCATTGTTGAGTAGGGCATGCCGGTGACCTCAGCCTCGCCAGAATGCTCGTCGCCGGCGAGATAGCGCCGAGCCGCGTAGCGCAGAGCCGCCTCCCCTGTTCTGTGTCGCTATCACGCGGGCCCGTCTGGCATGCGGGGCCCAGCTGCAGCGACCGAGGGAAACCCTGGGTGCACAGCACCGGGTGCACCCAACGTTTGCATTCGCTGGTTTTTCGTTTTAAGGAAAAGGGTTTTAGAAATGGTTTCAAAAATTGATTCAAATGCTTAGTAAATGTATATCTCAATTTGTGTTGCTCCAAAATGTATGAAACAAATTTTGTTATGCTTCTTGTGACTAGATCTATCTGTTAAAAATACTGCATGTCAAGTTTGTGATACTTTTATGTGTAGCTTTATTTAAAGTAAATAAATGCTGATTTCTGAGAAAATGTCTAGTAAATAGAATATACCTCAGAAAAATATGGTTCCAGTTTTGTTAGTTTCCTTGAGTGATTTACTTTCTGTGAAAAATATATTCCATGCATGTCTTGTAGAAAAATTAGGAAGTGTAGTTCAAGTGCCTTTAATGGCTGACTTTTGTTATTTTTGCTAAAGAGCCAAAGTTGCATAAAACATGCATATGATAATTTTTGTACAGTGATTATATGCTATAAAGAACATAGGAAAAATACTCAATCTGTTGTTTGACACTTTTCATAGTACAAAGTAATTTCATGCTCATTTTTATGCTATAGCTTATCATTTTTGTGTAGGATAGTTTACTTATCTAAATGCCATGAAATTTTTATGGTAGTCTGTTTAGGGTAGTATTATGCTATTGTAATTTTCTCAGATTTTTAGGAGCATCAGAAATATATGTTACTATTCAAACCTATTATTAATTAGGGTTTAAGCAAGTGTTGCTTTAAGTGTGATTAAGAAATTAGTAAAGCTTTGGTGTATCTTTGAAGCATTTCATAAGATATGTTGACTTAACATATTAGTAGTAGAAGAGAATGCAGTAGATGACATGTGCTTGTAGTATAGTTTCTTGGATGATGTTGACTACCTTGCATTTAAACATATCCATTGCATTCATCTCCTTCGATGCACCGTTTGCATAATCACTTACGCGCATTGCATCATACAGGATCGCAAACCGAGAACCCAGTCGTCATACCCGAGGAGCCCGAGGAGCAGCTCGAGGTGCAGCAGCAGGAAGTGCTAGAAGCCGACGAGGAGGACGTTGAGGAACTTCCGGAGTGCCCCGATCACCGTCTGAGCTCTTTCGAGAGAGGCAAGCCCCGGAGCATTTTTCTCCTAGTTTGTGATTATTTAATTAAATGCTTTACTTTAATTGATGCATTACGTTTAGGAGTTGTTTGCAACTGTTGCTGCATTATACCTTGTCTACCTTTGTTATACTATATCCTTGTTACCCTGGTATCCGCAGTCAAGTCAATGCTTAGCTGGCTTAGACCGGTAGAAGTCAGGTGATTTCCTGTCACCTGCGAGCTATAGGTGGTTACCTGGATCTGCTTGGATGACTATGAAGTCATGGTATAACTAAGTGTTAAATGAAGTTGAGACCGGACGGAGACTTGTAGAGTTTTGGACTGTAGTGTTTCCGTCTGTGTCGATTAAGGACCGACCGTTGTTGGGCCTCGAGTCATGTTGAACGTATGCCTTACATTTAGCTGGCCGGATAAAGTACCTTCCGACCACGAAGCTGGGAGATTTTTCGGGCCGAGTAGATTGCCCGCAACGCACTGTGCCGGAGCAGGTGTGGTAGGACACGGGGGCGGGATGATAAGACCAAAGTGCAGTCGGTCGGCCCCTGGGTACATGTGGTTCTGGCAAACTCGAGATTCCTGAAAAGTTGACTCGGTGATCAATATCTCACTTTAGCGGGTGAGTGAGGTTTGTGTAAGGAATAAATCACCAGCTAGTTAGGAATCGATTCGAATCGCCATCGCTCCAGGATAGTGAGCACTTGACTTGAGTTACTTCATCGTAGTAAATGTTTATGGAACACTTGGACAGTTTTAATGAATATGACAGTATGGAAGTTATTTAATGATCGTTGGTTATCATTATCTGCTTAATCACATGTTTACTCTAGTATAGGTGCAAATCTAGTCGACAGGTTAATAATAATTAACTTGGCAAAAATGCTTTTCTAAAGGTTCTCGAAATGCTAAAAATGCTTCTTTTTGCAAATGAGTCAGCTACCCTACTATAAAGCCCTTCATGATCCTTGGTGTCATTTATTTTTGGTTATGTCGGGTAAGTCTAGCTGAGTACCTTCTCGTACTCAGGGTTTTATTCCCACTTGTTGCAGATGGGCAGATGTATTACGGCTACTATATCAACTGCCTTTATCCTGCGATGGGTGATGCTTAGGACCATGGGCATGGTCATTCCTTACGTCTCATCTGATG
The DNA here is from genome assembly GCF_019320115.1 of Miscanthus floridulus. NCBI lineage: Eukaryota > Viridiplantae > Streptophyta > Magnoliopsida > Poales > Poaceae > Miscanthus > Miscanthus floridulus. The sequence continues at coordinate 136,580,175 of NC_089580.1, read as the reverse complement.
CTTTTATTGGAGATGATCATTCGCTGGCACTATATTTAAACTCCGCGTGAGTGTGTGTGTGGTTTGAACAAATGACTTCCGCTACTTTTATTCGAACTGGTTTGTAATAACTATGTTTAAACTCTGATGTATCTGTGATGCGAACTTTTATATAATTTGTGATGGTGACCGCTAAACTTATTACGATTATGGCTGGGACACGAGTTGGTTGAAAATCCTTCGTGATTTCACGGACTACCGGGTTATACGGGCTTAAGTTTATTCAATCGTCTGCTCTGGTGGATGATTTTCTTACTTAATTTCGTATAATTGGTCGGTTCTGTTACAGCTGGTATCAGAGCATGGTTTAGCGTGTTACTGTTCACAAGTGTATTTAAAACAAAAAGGCATTTGGAAAACGTGATTTTAAAACTATAAAGTGTGCCAGTGATCATATCCTTTATGCTTAGTTAAGGACTTTAGGTGGCTTAATTAAGTACTGACTGGGGTTCTTGCATCATATTTCTCTTTCGTCGCTCATACGGCGTGCTATTGTATGAGTGCCACTTGTTTGAGTGGTAATGTATGGATCAATTGCCTCTACGCATCGGTAAGTGTGAGTTGTGAGAGCATGATCGGATATACCGCCGATCTAGGGTGAATGCTTGATACTGGAGTAATTATATGTTTTACGCATGTTTTACAAAGGTATCTCATGTATGGGTCTTCCGTCTGTTGAGGTGATGCCGTCAGTAGGACGATGGTTCGGGTAGTTACTACCGTTGTACACGTATCTGGAGATTCGTGTAGAGCGTGTAGATAAAACTTTACTGCTTTTATGCATTCATTGGAAATTTGGGCTGAAATGAATCTTCTGCAGGTACATAATAACGCTATCGTGTAGAACGTATTAGCTACGTATTGAGAGATCGTTGTATTGACAACCACTACGAAGTTGATAAAAGTTTTGACTTATGAGCCTCTCCCAGCCTTGCTCCGTGCGCCTTCTGGTTCCCATGATTCCTTGTTGGGAGAATTCGGGGTCGGGGTCCGGTGTAGCGCCGTGGCCAAGGCCTTCCGACTGGGAGGACCTGAGGGGTCGGGAAGCGGGCGCCGCCCCCTCGGGTCCACAGCGTGGTGACGGAATATCCGGCGTCCGTGGAGATAACAAATCCTTTCCTGGAGCGTAGCGGTTGTCATATATCTTCGTTGGGTTTCGTGTCCCAGAGCTGAAGGCAGCGCCTACAACTCTACAGGGTGAGGTGCACGCACCTGTTATACCTTTTGGGCTCTGCGGTGCCCAGAAGGGTCTAAAGCATCAGTCCTGTCGTTCCCTGGCAGTCCTTTTCCTGCCAGGGCACAGGGTATGGTCGTTGGAGCCATGGTTGACCTGAACGTCTTGTCTCATCCTGTACCCATCATTATGAGGGATAGATATCGATCAGGGCGAGGCTCGTTCTGGGCCGTCGGGTGAGACGGAAACCATTCCCTATCTCTTGGGCGAGACTAACCCCGTCCCTCCGGGATCGGGCGAGGCGGAATCCATCCCTTAGCCTTCGGGCGAGACCGAGCCCGCCCTATAGGCGTCGGGCGAGACGGAGATTAGCCTTGAGCCTTTGGGCGAGGCAGGGTTATCCCACAAAGGCGTCGGGTGAGGCTGACCCCGCCCCTCCGGGATCGGGCGAGACGGAATCCATCCCTCAGCCCTCGGGCGAGACCGAGCCCGCCCTCAAGGCGTCGGGCGAGACCGAGCCCGCCCTCAAGGCGTCGGGCAAGACGGAGTTTATCCCTCGGCCCTCGGGCGAGACCGAACCCGCCCTCAAGGCGTCGGGCGAGACGGAGTTTAATCCCCCGGCCCTCGGGCGAGACTGAGCCCGCCCCAAAGGTGTCGGGCGAGGCGGAACCGAACTCCTGTCACTCGAACAAGGGTTGACATGACGCCCTTATGCGTCCAGAAGTTTTTCACGTTTGGTGGTTATCGGTTCCACCTTCTAGGGTACCCTGGTATTAGGTCCCCGACAAGAATAAAAGCGGCGGTCAAAATAAGCTGGTCTGATCCAGTTTCTGCTTTTTAGTATAAATAAAAGCTGTGGGAATAAGCGTGGCCAGAATAAACTGCTAAAAACGTGGCATTTGGCTGTTGATTTTAGCTTATTTTGGCCATAAGCAGCTTATAAGATGTACTAAACAGGCCCTATGTTAAGTCTTGCTTAAGATGCACCCACGTCCTGGCATTTGTAGAGACCACGAAAGAAATATCTCCAAAATTAATAGCATCCTCAAAATCTTCCTTAAACATACTTTTTATGAACAACATTAGGTAGCGTCCCACACTAATCTCACTAAACAAATTTAGAAACAAACTCACATTATTTTTACCTTGCATGGTTGTACCCAAATGGGTGGACATGCCTATGGTTAATAGAAATGGTTGTACGTTAAATCCGCAACCACAAGGAATCAAGCCTAGGTGTCTTTGCTCTGTTCACTTGAACTGTTTCAGCAGTACTTTTTAGCGAACGAACAGTATTTTTCTCTCACAACAAATCAACATAAGCTAAATTTCAGCGAAACGAAGCTTCATTAAAATGCGTGTATTCCACTTGCGTCGCGTCCTGTGCATGGTGGTATGTATGTAATGACTTTGTATCTCAGGATCTATTAGTCCCAAACTTTGGTAGGAGCTCAAGTGCTAGGACGTGTGTGTCTACATTTACAGGGGTGTGTGTGGCATACATATAAATGTCTACTCTATAGCCATATAGGACAGGCGGTCCATCCTGCGGCATAGAAAACACGAGTCTTGTACGGTGAAAGGAATTGTCGATACCATAGAACATTTGACGTGATTTTCTTGATTCTCTGTGGCGAGACGGCAACCGATCCGATTTTAATCGGAAAAAAGACTCGCCCATAATATGATTTTCTTGCATAAAAGAATAATAACCAAGAGGGACGTGTGTCAATTAAGCAATATTGTTTGTCCAAGTAGCGCCTAACCGGAAATTGTCAAAATTCACGAAAATTTGACAAAATTTCACCAAAATTTTTAAACTGCCTGGGGTAGCGGGTGAGGGACGTGATACTGATCCGATTCGGGGTGAACCGTGAACCGGCGACTTGTTCGTTACAAGCGCAGAGCCGAGTGATACCGGAGCACCGCACTAACCGTTGCCGTTGGGTTTCCACTGACGAAGTGACGAGCGGCCGAGCGCAGAGCTGCTGCCTGCTCGAGTGCTCGTGGTGAGCTGGTGGTGTACCACCGGAACTTGGCGGGCCCACGGGGGCCAACCTCACTAAGCGCAGCCGCTCATTACAAAAGGCAGTTCACCACGGGTCCTCTCCCTCCCGCAGCCCCGCTCTCCACCGCCACCACCGACGCCGGGATGAAGGCCGTGCCAGCCGACAGCGCCGCGTCCCCGGTGCCGGCGACCAAGATCACCATGCCCGCTTCCGCGGTGGGCGGCGCGGAGGCGGCACTCCTCGGGAAGGGCCGGTACAAGGTGTGGGCCTTGGCCGCCATCGCGCTCCTCGCGCTCTGGTCCATGTCCGCCGCCTCCGTCTCACTCCGCTGGTCCTCCTCGGGCGATCTCGCCTCCGTCTACGGGGACATGGACGTCCCGCTCGCCGACGACCTCGATTCCCTCGTATGTACGCACGCTCCCTTCTACCTTTGCCCGCCTCCCTCGGGCCTCGGGAGAGATCCCTGCCTGCTGTTTTCTTGTCTGATTTGTTATACTGCGTAAATGTGTGCCGGCGACTATTTGTGTGACGAGCTTATTCTCCTCTCGGCTGCAGTTTGCGTTAAAATCAGGGAGGAGATCGTTCCTTTCGTCCTCCCCCTTCCAGTTTCAGGGATTACCCAACAGATATGGGGGCAAAGGCTTGGTGAAACTGAACAATTGGTTTAGCCTGTAGTCCTGCCAAGTTCAGGTAGCTTCAGATGAATGCCAGAGGAATTTTGCAATTGATTGAACTTAGTGAGTTTGTTTATTAGACCATCCGTGAGAAAACACAGGCAAAACGATATACATTACTGAGTATAGATATACTCCTTACCAGCTTTGTAGGTTCCACTCACTTGTCCAAGAATATTGCTATTTTGCCAACTTTATCCTAAGAAGAACGTGAAAGATTCAGTTAGGGTTTTGAAAAAAATCTCGCCGTAAACCAGCCTGTTACAAATTCCCCCCCCTGGGTAGTGGAAGCACAAATCTTGTACTGCGCGCGATACTGAGCCTACCATATTCAGATTTCGTATTTGGTCTGAATTCAATTCAACAAGACTGCCTGCGGAATACCCATTACTTTTTTTTATGAAACAGGAGGGGTTGCCCCCTACTGGACTTTTATTAATATATAAACTTGAAAAAAAAAGTTACAAAGAGCCGAGATCTAAACTCAGGATACAAAGAAGGACACAAAGAAAATCATGAAAATTATACAAAGCTGTCTAGCCATTGATCAAACATAGGCTGATAGTTATCTCTAGCTCTTAGCTTAACTAGAGCTAACTCCTTTCGATAGGTAAATTTGCAAGAGGCCACTGAATGTTGAAGATTTCTGAAGATAATGTCACTCCTGGCAGCCCAAATGGCCCAGCACATAGACACAATGATTTCCATAAAGAAAGGCCGCTGAATATGATCCCTGAAAGCAGAAATGGTTTGTAGCAAATCAACTATTTTAGGATTCATTGGTGTACCATCAAGATAACATTGGTTGAACTTGGTTAGTAAACAACCTTGGCATGCCACTAATTTAATTTAAGGATTCATTGGTGTGCCACAGAAATACAGCCAAGTGTCTTTGTATGTTTTATTTGATCTTAGAAATAATAAATTTTCATTGCTTTATATGGTTCTCTGGTACCAAGTCCACTAGTCCAGTACCACACTTCAAAATTGTTAAAATGATTGAATGGTTGATTACCTGATTCACTGCTGTCTTGTCTAGCATAAAGCACGAAAGGCATACTTCAATGCTGTATTTCTTGCGCAGATGCTTATGCTTGTCTTACAATATGACCAGGAGATGGAGGAGAGGGAGAAATTAGTGGGGCGAACGTGGGACATGTACACACGGACCAGTGACGAGGTACGGCTTCCACGGTTCTGGCAGGAGGCGTTTGAGGCTGCATACGAGGAACTTGCTGGCGATGATGTGCAGGTGCGTGATGCAGCTATCTCTGAGATTGCCCGAATGTCAGCCCACAAACTTGAACTCGAGCAGACATTGAATGAGAATGAGGTATGTCCCAAAACTGTATCTCACCTTAATTGCTTCCAAATGCCTTATGTTTTAAGTAAACTACTATGCATTCTGTGGTTTCCCTATTTTGTGAGAGTAACACTTCTTACCATGTCAACTCATCCCGCTTCAAACTGAATATCGTTATGAAGCCAAGGCATGCATTTGTATCCCATTTTCAAGCAATGGTCCGAATTCGATACGAGGCCTGACAACATAGGTCATGGTTTATATTTTCATCACAGATGCTATTTTGCTAGAAGTCGAACATTCAGGGATTGTAGGTTTCAGCTAATGGACTGGCCTCAGTAGAACCATCATGAACGTAATGACTGATGGAACTGATGACTTAAAACATAGAATTCACAATCTTCCAAAAACAACACCTTGTTGAAATGGCGTACAGATTATGATGCTTTGATTGTAATGCGGTGCAAGTTTCTGCTTACCTGCAAATTGCTTCTCTTCTTTAATGTGACTTATTTTGGTACAGCACCATCACCATTTTTGGTGGAACTGAAAGTGATATCGTGAATTGTTCAGTTTGCACAATGTTTGGTATAGTTTCATAAACAACCCATCTATCTTTGACCAGCCTACCTGATCAAGTATCTAAGTACAGAATATATATGACATGTCAGGTGCTCAATCTACACCAGAACGTGGATAGTTTGCACTGACCATAGGCCCCTAACTGATCTGGTTTATTCTTGAGATCCAACAACTGTGCACTAAACATATTGCTCAGAAACATTAAACCTGGCTATGCACAATACTATGGGTTATCAGCACGATTTTCTTATTTCCAGTCACCTTGTGCAGGAAGAGAATGCCGTGAGCAACAGAGGTGGCAGGTCAAAGGCGAATCAGTAGTTCCGTATATATCTGTGGCCTGAGGACCTGAAGATCTATTAATTGGTGATAAGATCCCCAGGAGGTGCATTTTGGGGTTTTTGAAGTGTTTAGATGAAATTATGAAACTGGTTGTTCACTGGATCTGTACCAGGTAGATCAACAATGTGCATTTATGGCACTGTGTAACACTAGCTATGAAGTTGCACAATTTAGTGAGAGCAATGCGTTTGAATCCATACTATGAAATCCGAATTGAATGTCATTACACTTACCATCACTAATCTGATGATCAGGTCGCGTCAGGAGACTAAAGGAACCGGATTACTATGACGTGTCTCAGTTATGTTCAAGATGCTATTGTATTCTTCTCTGCTAGCTACAACTTAGCTCGACTTCAAAAGTCATCATCAATCTAATCTCATAGTTCAACTGCTAAACCTTTTGCAGTAATTGCCCGTTCGGCTGACCTTAAAAGCCGGCTTGTTTTTTCAACCGGAACAATATTTTTCCCTCACAATAATTCAATCGGAATAGTATTTTTGCTTGTTTTTTTAGCCAAATTCAGTCGAGCGAACGGGACCAAAGGAGTTTTTCTAGTGCACTGGCTGCGCCAGCTGGGCTATCATGTCTCCCAAAAATCTCCCCTCTCTGCACTCCTATCCTTGTTTCGAGAGTTCATTCATGTTGCTGGCAACTTGCTCGTACCATTGGGGACGCCCTAGTCCCTAACCTTGCCTCGAGATGATCTACCCCAAAGGATAAGTTTTCCGGCAGCCACTTAACTCCCAAATTGAGAACCCAAGAAGTATTGAAATTTGTCACGAATCACGAATATGTATATACCGTTGTAGTGTTTATAGCATATCAGCTAAAAAGAGTCTGGTACAACATATCCGAATAATCCGATGCCTCGTGCAAGAACCAACCCCCTAGAAGTCCAGAACAATCCACCCTTATGTACGTGTCTCTCATCAGGTCAGGTGTCCCATATCATGACGACGGCGATGACAGCCACGCCGAGCACGACGGCGAGCCACCTCCCGACTGGCGTGTCGACGGCGACGGGCCTCCGGGGCCGGTACCCTTTGGAGAGGAGGTGGCTGATGGAGACGTAGACGAAGACGCCCGTGGCGAGGCCCATGGAGACGGCGAAGATCCAGTCGGCCACCCGGCCCTGCGTGGTGGCGTCGATGATGATGCCGATGCCGACGCCGATGGGACTAGAGATGGCGAACGCAAAGGCGTAGGCGAAGCAGGAGAGGAGGGGCCGGTTGGGGAGCATCCGGAGCAGCGCGATGCCCATGGCGATGGCCGCGAAGATCTTGTGCAAGCTGATGGTCCACAGCGCCTTCCATGCGTCAGCCTTCGTCTCTGCAGGTTCAATAATTAGTTTCGTAATAAGGTCAGAGTCTCAGACAGTTACTAGCACTTAGCAATGTTCTGCAACTGTTAAGCTTAACCAAGAATTGGAGATGCTATGTTTACGAGAAACTCATTTTTTTTTTGGTGACTACGAGAAACTCAGAATTGTGCACTGATTTTCAAACAATACCAGCCTCTCGGTTTAAATTGATTGAAACGGGTTCCGAAATGCCAAGGAAGAGAGCACTTGAAATGCCTTCAGAATTCAGACGAAATGGTGATCTTGACATTCGGACTGTTGAAGTGGACGCTGAAGGGCATGTCAGGAAGACAACTTCAGAGTGTCCGGATGGACATTTAAACCTAAGATTCAGAACAAGTAAAAGTATGCATGACAACGACTGAACTGAAACATCGTGCGGACAAATATCAGGAAAGGTCAGCAAAACGGTTGGTTTGGAAGAATGATCAACCTATTATTCTGGTTGTGCTGAATCTGTAGGCTCTTTTCGATCTGACCGAACAGCGACACACTAGCGCAAATTTGACAAGAGAGCCTAGGACAGATTATACTTGGTCTTAGGCCCTGTTTAGTTCCATAAGTCAGGTGACTGAAAACCAGTGACTTATAAGTCATGCCTGTTTGGTTGTAGGTGACTTATAAGCTTATGCCTGTTAAGTGAAAGGTGTGGGCTCCACGCGGAAAAAAGGTGGTTATAAGTTTTAAGCAGGGGTGAACCAGCTTATTTCTTATAAGCAGGAGTGACTTATAAGTTGGTGGTGTTTGGGAAAATCAGTCACTTATTTCACTTTTTAACTTATAAGTAGGTGACTTATTTGGAACCAAACAGGTCCTTAGTCACAACCATGACATCTATCACTAGAATCAAGCTAAGAACTAACTTAACTGTTAGACATAATCTGCTGCTTCCCATTTCTCCTTGGTTGGAGACTGGTCGGCTCGGCCGACCACTCCCTGTTGGGAGTTGGGGACTGCTCGGCTCTGCCGACCAGTTCCTGTAGCTGCAGCAGTATGACAATAGGCCACCTCTAGTACATTAGTTGGTAGCTATTATATCAGCCATGTCTTGGTAGTAGGCTGAGGTAGGCTTTGTACTACTATGAGTAGTTTGTATACTCTGTACCTTAGGAGTAGGTAGTTGTTGTACCATGTACCTTAGAAGTAGGTAGTTGGTGTACTCTTGTACTCAGGAGTAGGTAGTTGGCCAACAACTATGTACCTGATAGAGGTACAACTAGAGTTGTATATATTCCATCCAAAGGGCAATGGAATAAACAGTTCAGTTGCCACATTCAGACTATAGAGCTCTGGTTCAGAGCGGCTCTGGTTCAGAGCTATAGCGGAGAGCTTCGGCCAACGCTGGTGCTCGTGCAGAGTGTATGTGTGAGCTGTTCTCAATACCTTCTTCTACCTCTAGCCATAGTGTGGTCGGCAACGCCGGTGAGTGGTCGGCTCAACCGTTCGTTCCGAAGATCCAGAGGGCCAACAGTAACCGGTGTTCAGTTGAGACTTCAGATTGAGTCCATCCTTCCTAGCAAGTATGCCATACGTCCATGTCATGCATCTCATTTGTGCCAAACGTTGGGCATCTAATCTTCTACTCAGTACTCAGACTAAACTAAGTTTGGCAGCTTAGCCCGTGACATGACGGTGACGTCTTCTGATAGCCCCGGAATGAACGTAAAGAAATTTCTACGCGTCATCTGCAAGTTGGAAGGGAACAAAGCATCCGTATATGTACATCCCAATCTCTATCTGGCTTAGCCTTACCGGCGACCCCGATGGCGATGCCTTCGAAGACGGAGTGGAAGCAGAGGGCGACTATGAGCAGCACGCTGTCACCGAGGGTGCTCGCGTTGCGCAGCATGGATGCGGCCGAGTGATCAGATCCGTGCGTCTCCTGCACGCGAAGAGCACAAACCAAATGGTGACAAAGGTCACAAGATTCTGCACACCGAGCGACTGTAAGATACTCCTAGTGCTGTTCTTTTTTACTCTCTTTCTTGGGAGTGGACTGTATTATATATTGTTGTTGCAAGAGCAGGTGTTGTCATGGTCACATAATGAATTCAGAAACTGAAGCAGGTTGTAGTAACTTACAGGTGGCGTGGGGTCAGAGATTGTGCCATTTGTGGTTCTCATCTTGCCCTCCTCCAACCCTATTGAAAGAGTCAAAAAAGAGAAAATGAATCGTAGAAGTCTAAGCATCCTAAAATTTCAATATAGAGGAAATATGACAATGAAAATACAGTACTGTAGAGAGGGACAGACAGACTTCCGCTGATGACTGACTATTCAGAGTTCAGACTTGAGCATAGATTGATTCCACGCAGAGGTGAACTGGATAGCTCTCAGTTTGTCACAACAGTTGAGATTTCTGTTTCGTTCCACTACTCTAACTATACCATCCATTAATCAGTCTGTCTATGTGTCGATTGTACTAAGGGAAATAAAACTCTCAAGAATAGGATTGCTGCAAACTGCATAAACCTGAACTTGCAGTCTGTGCCTTTTATACGTGATCTTGCAACGTGCAGTCAGACCAAAAACAAGAGTAAGAGCCCAATCATTTCCGTTTTCCAATAGGCAATTGGTTTAGGTTATGCAGTGTTGTACTACTACAATACACTAGCATGCCAAAGGGCTTCTAGACCAGATGGTCGGAGCTTCCTGAAGCACCCCTCAGGTCCTGAGTTCGATTCCCCTCGGGGGCGAATTTTAGGCCTGAGGTAAAAAAAATCCCCTCGTCTGTCCCACGCCAAAATACAGGCCTGTGACCGTCCCGTCTCACGGGGACGCGGTGCCGCTGTATATGGGTGGATGCGGTGCTGCTGTATATAGGTTGGGCGGGGTTCGGGGATGCCAAAATACAGGCCTGTGACCGTCCCGTCTCATGGGGACGCGGTGCCGCTGTATATGGGTGGATGCGGTGCCGTTGTATATAGGTTGGGCGGGGTTCGGGGATTTTCTCGATCACCGTGAGAAGATCTTCTTCTTAGTGAAATACCCGGTGCGACGTCGCCCCCCGCGGATCGAGTTTTACAATACACTAGCATAGTAACGAATGAAAAGAGTAAAAATTTAACCCAGAACCCCAAGTCCCCACCACCACCGATCTGAATTTGCAGCATGTGCTAGTTGCACCCACCCGGCAAGCGGCAACAGGAAAAAATGGCGAGCGCATTCAACCCAACCCCCAGCGGCCACATTCACAGCAGTCAGTACACCGTCCAGCTAGCCCAACCCCAACTGTCAGAAACCAGAAGCTGAGAGCTGACACGTGACTCTTGTTACTGACCTGCAGCGGAGGAGCCGGACCCGGCGGCGGTGCGGCCCCGTGAGACGACGTAGGAGATGGCGACGTCTGCGAACATGGTGACGACGTAGCCGGCGCAGGCGAGCATGAACGCCCAGGGGTAGCCGCTGTCGGGGAGCAGGTCCCCGAACGTCTCGTCGGCGTCGCTGAGGAAGTGCATGAGCGCGGTGCCCAGGAAGACGCCGCCCGCGAACTGCGTGCCCAGCGCGAGGAACGCCTCGTTCCAGCGCATGAAGTAGGGGGACACCCCGCCCAGCAGCGTGCCCGCGAACACCACCGCCAGGCACCACAGCTTGGCCTCCACCAGCCCGCGCGCGCGCAGGTCCGGCCTGGCGCCCCCATCCCCCGCGTCGGCGTCGGCGTCGTCGGAGTCAGAGTCCCCGCCTCCGCCGTGCGCCCACGCGGTGGCCGCGAGGGAGAGGCAGAGGACGAGGAGGTGGGCGTTGGTGGCGCGGCCGCGGGCCATGGCGCGCGTGAGGAGGCTGTGGACTCGTATCGTAGTGGGTGGGTGTTGGCCGGACGCCGGACGCCGGACCCGGGAAATGGTAGCGGGACGCGCCCGCGGTGGGTTTGGATTTACTCTTATTTGGTAACACGAGGCGGCCGGATTGCTTGGAGATGGCTGACGTGTGGGCCCGCGGTACTTTTGTACTGCAGCGGGAGGGATTCCTCGGAGTTGGCTGCCCAGTTGGGTTTACGTACAGGTACAGGAGCTTTTGCACTTGTTAGACACTGACAAGGTGGGGTAGAGTGTTGTGGGCAGCGAGGGGGTTGTACTTGTACTGGAAGCAGGCGAACGCGCCGTGCTGGTAGTACTCCTACAGAGCCGCGGGGCCCACGGCAGTAGTACAGATTGGGACAGGATTGGAAAAGTCCGTTGCATCCGCGTCTGCTGCCTCTGCTCTCTCTCTCCCTGCCTTGTTGGGCCCCTCCAGCTATGCTGTGGCCACGAATGATCCGCTAGCCTGTGCAGTAATGTTTGCAGTTAGGAGTATACTAGGTGGAGCCCCGCGCAGGTGAATAATGATTTTCTGTTGCACTGAATAGGGCCTTTTCTGTTACAGGAATCCATTTTCTGTTACACTGAGACCGCAGCACCCGGCGCCAGAAATTCGAGCTTGCCCTCTCTACATTTATGTGGGCCTGATATTTGACCAATAAGTCAACGTTGTGAGGAACAACAAAGCGATTGTCAAGATCAATGCCATTCTTTTTTGCACTGTTTCCATTATTTGGTCGGGCGTACCGAACATGGCCATTCTGCAAGATTACTGTCCTGTCACAATATTCTTTAGGATAGTGCTTGGAACATTGACCATCGACCATGCATGAACACCTGGGGTTACCAGATCCACAAGGACCATGGATCATAAATGTCTTGACAGCTTCATACTACCCAACTGGATCAACATTTTGATCTGGTAGTTGTGCAGATATGAGTTTGTCAACATCAGAAGCTGTAAGCGGTCCGTTCTTATTTGACCATACTATAATATGAACATGTGGAAGGCCACGTTTTTGGAACTCAATCGTGTATACAGCTGCAAGAGGGCATTAGTATGAGAATCGTAGCATAGATAAGCAGCAGAAGAAAGCAACGCACGCAAATCCTTTTTTATGATGTCGTCGATCAGGAGTTGCAGCTTAATATGGAACACACGGTTAACAATGTCAGGTCTGTCACTTGAGTGCTGCCCTGGGATTGAAGCCAGTGCCTCCGTTACTTCTAACCAAAGGGGATTTGATGTGAAAGTGATAAATAGGTCAGGGCAGCCATAGGTTCGACAAAGTGCAACAGAATCAAGGTAATTTTGGTATAAATACCGTGGCCCTCCAACATGGGAAGAAGGCAACACGGTTTTTTGTCCAGCCTGGAACCCCTTTGTAATGCCCTTGCTGACACTATCACGGATTTCTTTGAATGAGGCAGATATATATTTTTGCTGAAATGATTCTGTTCTGTAGTGGCTTAATCGGGATTCCTCGACACAACAGTAGGCATCAACCAAATAAGCTTGTGTGCCTCTCTTGCAGCGCAATGGTGTGTTGAAGTCATCAAGCCTATCATGCAGCCTATCCGTAAAGTATTCAAGCATACTAGCATTATTTCTTTTGATAGCCCGGGATCGATGGCATTGCCGATAATTAATTTTCTCATGGTAGCCATCCTCCCCGTATGGAGACAGAATAGGATACTGCATTGCCATGAACTTGCGGTGCTTCTCATCCACTCGTTGCAACTGACCAGATTGATCTTCCACAATTAAATCACGGCCACCATCACTTTGACCTACATCACCAACTACTAAGCCAACAACCTCAGAGGCCACAGGAGCACTAAATATGTCACCATGCTGATCAGGTTCACCATACAATCTTATGACATATTTGTCTGGAGCACTTCCAACTATTCTATCACGAGCTGTTCTGAACAGTTGGACAATTGGGTTATGTGTGTTGAACATGTTGCTTCCTGTACAACTTGGCGTGGAGAAAAATTGCTTCCTGTATAACTTGCTACATTCATCCTATTTCTGACCTCATTATCAGTGTCAAATATATATAGCTGAGCATATTCAGGTCGGTGTCCGTCCCTCGGCAAGAGTGACCCAATACGGTGGCAGAGCTGGCCACTTATCTTGAACACATATGGTCCGCGACCATCATTGATAGACTCAATCACACGAACGCCCATCGATGTAATGGCGAACATAGAGTTGTAGTACCTGATGTTTTCGAAGAAATGAGCTGATAGTGATTTGTCCACTCCTGTGAGAAGACCAAGCAAAGGTTCCGGAGCCGGCCTGTATGGAGGCAAGATGACACTCCCCTTTTTGCAGCAGTTGGTGTATACGGGCGATGATGCATGTCGGTCTTCTTGCTTGACACGCTCCTCATACCAAAATAAGGCCCCACAATAACGGCATGCGTGAGATAATGGGCCAAGCTTGAAAGGCGAGTAAACAGTGCCTATAACAACAGAAAGAAAGCAAGACTATGAGCGCAGGGATGTGCGCACACTAAAGATGGAGATATACATTCTGGTCGTCGATGTTTTTCTTTGACATCGTATTACCACTGAGCATGGGCATTGTGAGCAGGCTCTGAGAGTAGGCATTAAGAACAGGCACGGAGAAAGTTTGCATGGGCATACATGGCATGAACTGGTAGAAGATCACGGTCAGTGCGAATGGAATATAAAGCGAATGGAATAGAAGACAAATAAATATGAAAAGTAAGCGGATGTTGCGGTAATGAACTTACGTTTATGGGCATCAACTGGAAGCAGAGTGCTTTGAGAGGTTGATGCTGAACCTGGACTTGTTGGCCAAAGGTATTAGTAAGGAATCAGTCGATCATGTAGGAGCAAACAAAATTCTCTGATTACCGGAGAGCTGCAGCAAACACTATAAGCAGGTGTACATGGGTAAGGAGGAAACGAACCTTGCTGTGGACTGACCAACATATCAGCCTTACGTTTCCGGTAGGGATCAGGCGAAGCGATGATACTGGGGCGTGGCACTTCTGATCAGTAAAAGAAATAGTAAGGCACAGAAGACAAACGCAATCTGAAAGATGACAACACGCCATCGTGTCTCTAATAAGCAATAGGGGAATGGTGGATTATAAACATATGACAGGAAGCATGTCAGGAAACCACAAGAGGACATGTCGAAGAAAAAGGTAAAATTAGGTATCATAGTACCAGTTGGCTCAGCGGTTAGACGACGACGCACCGAGCGTCTAGATGGAACATGAAAGTTTGTAGGGAAGTCATTAGGAACCGGCATGCTGATTCCATCAGGTGGCGTCTGAATTGTAGCAGCAATTGTATTGTCTACAGGTATAGGGAAGAATGAGATCTAAAGTCAAGGAACTCCCTAAGTTTGCACGCATTCTGGAATTTAGCATCTACGAACCTGGAGCTGACGAGGTTACCGGAGGGTGCCTGCGTCTACGGCGTGTATTCGAAGCCGATGGCCCTATAGGAGGTAACATAGGTGTGTCCTGTAATGCTGCAACATGTATGGCACACACTGTATGAGCTGCTGATCATAAAGGTAGGTATATATTCCCCCAAAAAATGGATGAACATGATTACGTACATATCTCTGAAAATCTTTGTTTCTGTAAGACAAACATTGTAAGTAGCTGATTCCAAAGGCATGAGTAAATCTCTTGAAGCACAAATAAATGTAAAAACTATAACAACAAAGTAATATACCTGGAGGCTGAGCAGACAGGCGACGACGCACCGAGCGTTGCGACGGCATGTGGAAAGTCGCAGGGAAGTCATCAGGGACATCTTGCACGGCAGTTCGATTAGGTGTGAAGTTAATAAGATGGGAAAAAGTCACGGTTGTAAAGGAAGGAAAAGCAGGTGCATGGAACGCACATATAGGATATACTACTTTACTAACCAGGAACTGAGGGAGGAATCAGCTGGATGGCCGCGCCTGCGATTAGAGCATCTCCAAGAGTTTTCTAAACTTTCCACCTAAAAACACTATATTTCTCAACTCCTAAAAAGATATTAAGAGAAAAAAAGAAGATCATCTCCAATAGTACCTAATATTCTACTCTAAAAAAATTAAAATTTGGTCCACTTGAGTTTTTTCTTTTTCGGCAATTTTTTCCGTGTGAGAGTCTTCGAGGCCGCTGCCGCTCCTCCTTCCTTCGTCGTGCCCTAGCGCCGTGCAGTTCCAACCGGCCGTGGCCACCACCTACCAGCCACAGACTGGCTGCACCTCCCAGCAGGCCGACCATACCTCCCGACCTTGAGCCACAGGCCGCCGGTCACCAGTCAGGCAACTAGCCATCAGCGGAGCAGCAGTATTGGCCGGCCAGTAGCAGTTCAGTACCATCAGCAACCATCAGCAGAGGACAGTACCATGAAGCGGCCATCAGCAGAGCACACTAGCATGCAGGCAAGCAGTAGCACAGTATCATGCAGCAGGCAAGTAGTCCAATGCAAAAAAAAAAAAAGCTGCTGGCTGCCGGCCACCAAGACAAGCTAGCAGCAGAGGAAGATGGCGCGTAGATGGTGTAGTTCTTCATCCGCTGGAAGATGGCGCGGCTCGTCAGCACGGCGCTGATGATGACGCTTAGGCCGGGCTCCGTAAGCACGATGTCCGACGCGCCCCGCGCCGCGTCCGTCTCGCGTCCGCCACCCCGATCCCGATGTCCGCCTTCTTCAGCGCGAGCGCCCGCAGATGTGCTTCCGTTCCTGCAGCCGCCGAACGATCTCGTACTTGTGCTCCGGGAACATGCCCGCGAACCCGTCCGCCTTCTCGATCAGCTCGTCCACGGCGGCGGCGGCGTGGATAAGACCAACGAACGGCAAAATACCAGAACGGAGCAGTAGATCGATGGAGTTTTTACCTCTTCCTTGGTCGGCGGCGGCGAAGATCCTCTGCCCTCGATGAAGAACAATGGCACGATGACAGAACCGCGGCAAAGGAAGGGCGCGGGAAGGAAGAAAACGTCGCGACCTTTGCGCCACGGAGGATACGCGTGAGTTTGCCGTGCGTAAAGTTACGCGGACGAGGGGGGTTTTTCCCAACTCTAAAATATTAGCAGATTGTATTAGGAGTTGTTGGAGAGAGCTTTTTTCACATCTTTCTAAAAACCAAGGATTAGGGAGAAGTTTAGGGAACTCTTGGAGATGCTCTTAGGTGCCGCGGGTGGAATCACGCACCAGTGATGGTAGGAACTGCGGACAGGAAACAGAGAGAGCTGAGGAAGACCCATAAATGGATGCCCATAGAATGGAGATAGGATTACACACTGGGGAGCGGAGTCATATCTAAGTCTGTATCTCATATGCATCTCATACTGGGAAACTAAATTTGTGAATAGGGAAGTACCTGACTGATTAAAGCATCCGCTCCCCTGAGACGGGGGCAGCCGCAGGACTGCCGGGCCGTGCCAGCTGCCGCCGGTTTTTTTTTCCCTGCTCGCTTGTGTGATAAGGTATGGCTGAAAGTACTGTTGATTGATTTATTGTGAGAGAAAAATATTATTCGTTGGCTAAAAAAGTACGGCTTATAAGTCAAGTGAACAGCACGTTTAACTTTTCCTTCGTTTGCCGCTTTTATATGCACTCTTACACAAATGCCATCGCAAACGGTCAACATTCTACGTTTTTGTCATTTTTTCTGACATGGCACGCCAGCATGGCAGTGAGCCTGAGAAGGCCTACAGAGCATGCGAAATGACCTATTTACCCCTGTTGCTTCTCTCCCTCTACTCGCTGACGTGGGGGGCCCACACGTCAACTTTGCCTTCAACCTCTAGCCATCACCCGAAGTCGAGCGACCCGATGATGAGCGGGCTCTGACGGCGGAGGGAGGAGGAGTGGCACGCTGGCACCAAGGCCATGCTGCTACAGAGCTGCTGCCTCATAAAAGCTTCCTGTGCTTGCTTCTGTTTGCAGCTTCCACAGAGGCGGGGTACAAGACTGGAGCTTGCACGAAGCTGCGGCCATGACTAGAGCTCCATCGTCACCATCGATCTCCCCCATCCAGCTGTCTATGCTACTTTCAACGGGCTCTGCGAGTTCACGGTGGCATGACGACTTCACCCTGCTACTCGTCGTTCGGCAACCCCCGCCCCATCGCCGTGAACCACCGCCGTCGCAGCCATTGCCGTCCCGAGGTTGAGCTCACTGATATCCGCATACACAGCAGCTCTCGCCTCCCCGTCTCCTTCGTTGGCGCCGCAAGGACCCGCCGCGGCCGCCTATCCACATCTCAGCGCCAATCCATGGGCGTAGTGGCGTCTTCCACCTCAACCGAAGCACTCCGTCGGAGAGCCTCGCTTCTACCCGTGGCTGGCTGGCACCAGCCCCTCTTTGCCGCAAGAACTCCTACATCGACTTCGCGCGCGGTGCCTTGCTCGTCGTCCTCGGCTGCTCGGCAGCCATGGAGGGATGACGAAGCTGGAGGTGCCTAGCACCCATCCAGGTGCTGGAGGTGTGAGATGAAGCTGGAGCTACCTGGCTCCCATCCGTGGCCGAAGGTTGAAGACAAAGCTGACGTGTAGGGCCCACGCATCAGCGAGTAGAGGGAGAGAAGCAACATAGGTAAATAGGTCATTTCGCATGCTCTGTAGACTTTCTCAGTCTCACTACTATGCTGGCGTGTCATATCAACAAAAATAATAAAAACGCAAGAGGGTTACTGTTTATGATGGCAATTGTATGGCACAAAGTTAAAATCCCGCCGCCGTCGGAGTGTGTGACTCATTAAAGCATCCGCTCCACTGAGACGTGGGTAGCCACAGTACTGCCAGGCCGTGGCTGCTGTCGCTGGAGCGTGAAAGCAGGACCCGCACACTTGGGGAGGAGTAAGGTGGTGTTTGGATCCGATGACTAAAATTTAGGAGATGTGTCGGGAGGATGTTGCATGGGATGTTCGGATATTAATAAAAAAAATAAATTACATAATCCGTCAGTACTCCACGAGACGAATTTTTTAAAGGCTAATTAATCTGGCATTAGCACATGTTACTGTAGCACCATATGTCAAATTATGGATTAATTAGGCTTAAAAGATTCGTATCGTAAATTAGTCGTAAACTATGCCGTTAGTTTCGTAATTAATCTATATTTAATACTTCATACAAATATGTAAATATTCGATGGGACAACGACTAAAATTTACGAGGGCAACCAAACACCAGCTAAATCGTCGACCTGGACGACGGTCCCAAACACCACCTAAATCGTCGACCTGGACGACGGTCCGCGCGGCGGATACGGAAGCGGCGCGCGCGACGAGATGGGGGCAGCGGGTGCGGCGGCCAGGTGGGGTCGGAGTCGACGCGGACAGGACACGAAGGAGACGGAAGCCTGGGTGGGGCTGGCGCTGCGAATCGAAGGGCCTGGCGAGGCCGTGGCGCTGTAGTACTGTAGGAACGCAGAGCCGTTGGCACATGGATCGGACGGGCAGGAACCTATGAGCGGACTGTGGGGCTGTGGACGGTGGTGCTGTCACAGAATCTAAATATAAAAATAATAAGGACTGTGGGGCTGTAGACGGTGGTGCTGTCCGAGAATCTAAATATAAAAATATAAATTGTAGCATGGTGACGACGATGATTAGCCCGTTCGTTTCGGTTAAAACAATCATGGATTATTACTACTGGTTTGTTTGGTGTCTGAGAAAAATACTGTTCTAATTTATAATCCACGAACGTTTACGACCAAACGAACAAGCTGGATGATGATACCTACTCGTATGCAAAATGATGTCAAAAAATTTATGACCAAACATATATGGTACTCGTATAACATTTTTCTATGGAGGCATTGCCCATAAAGTACTGCTTACAGCTGGTTTCCTGCACTTGGAAGGATGAAAAAAAAGAGGCTAAGTTAGAAAATATTGTAAGCGGGCTGTGTGCTGACGTAGAGGAAAGAGGAGAGGAGAGAGAAGAGAACTGAGTTGTAAGCTTATCAGCTTATGCACAGGAACCAAGAAGTTCTGTGAGACGGATAAGTAGGTTGTAAGCCAGCTAACTAGTATACGAGTACGCTGATAGATTGACCGTAAGTTTTCATATAGCCAACAGTTGACTGTATTATTAGCCTTGCTCTTAGACGACACTAGGTAGAATTTTCGTTGCTTATAGCAAAGTTGTCCACCAAGACAACAGAATTAGAAAAAATGGGACCACACTATAGTAAGTACGTCCCTTTCTCCCCTCCTAACTTGCATCAACCTAGTGCAGAAAATTAAGTACACCCAAATCTTCGACTTGTTTACACCTCACTCAAACAAAACGCTAATCGATAATACAAATTTTCGGTAGACAATGCAAGGTGGTACTCAAGATGGGAGCTGAAACCATGGAGTACCCGTATATCACATACAATAATGTGCTGGCTCAAAAGGAATTAGTCCCTCCGATCCTATTGAAAAATAGGTATATAAGTTAGGATATCCACGTCCACATCTCTCAACTAAACAAAATCAGTTCCTCTGCAGTCTACTGCATGGTAATTTGTCAATGGCAAGTGGGCTCAATGAGCATCAAACCCATCAATAACTGACAAAGACACGGGTGAATCGACTGTAGAGGATCTCATTTCCAACTAGATAGTCCTATGTCAGTTTGGTGGGGGGGGGGGGGGGGGGGGGGGGGGGGGGGGGGGGGGGGGGGGGGGGGGGGGGGGGGGGGGGGGGGTGGGGGGGTTTGCAAAGGATCGAAAAAATCGATAGAATTGTACAAACATGTGCATAGTGAATGTAATTCTATTTGAATATAGTCCTGTTAGGTTGCAACGATGCACAGACCATTCTGAACTTGGAGCTTGCGTGATCATGATGGCCATTTGTCGCAAGATCTTACAAGTTTAAACATGTAGACTTTTACCCCAAGATCTGATATTCATTGATTTTTGCCATGATATGTTGTTCGAAATAATCATGAAGATGGCTTAATTTCTACCACAAACATTTTTAGTGTGACTAGTACAAAGAATTCTAGCTTCGTTCATATCATACGTGGCGTTTTTCAAAATTGGTAATACTTACACTAGAATTAATTGTTGAAAAAATGTTGCTCCCCATATAGTAATATCCAACTTCTCATTGCCACCCTCATTAATCGTCTCCCTTCCATGTGATTTGCTCTCCGCTCAGATGGTTAGGTTTCTTATGGTGGAACTTACTTATCCGGGTTCAAGTCCTCGATTTGGCATCGGTACTCGCATTTTCCTGGATTTATTCCAGGATTTAACGACGTTGTGCTTTCAGTGATAGGTGATGTTTCCGTCGACACTGAGACATCTGTGATGACATTGTCAATCTTGAGATGTGCCGAGCACCCGTGCCAAGTCGAGGACTTAAACCCGGGTGGACAGGTTTCACCACAAAGGACCCGACCAATTGATCTATGATCAGAGGTACTCATAGGGGTGAGTTTACCTAAGTGTGTTCATAAGGATGAGTGTGCGTATATATTGAGCGTCTGCGTCTGTACTTGTGTAATTTAAAAAAAAACATATGTAACCCTACGATCCATGAAGATGAGCTGAGTTTCATATATTTACTTATCTTTTAATATATAATAATAATCTCTACTTATATTGCTACTATTGATTTGTATTATGCAATATATTGTTTGATCATTGCCCTGTCCGTTTGGCTGATAAGTTATGGTTGAAAGTACTGATGGTTGATTTGTTGTGAGAGAAAAATATTGTACGTTGGTTGAAAAAATACGGCTTATAAGCCGTAACAAACAGGACGCCCTGTTCTAGGCTGATAAGTCCGGTTGATATTATTGTGAGAGAAAAATACTGTTAACTGACTGATAAGTCATGACTCAGTCATGGCTGAAACCAAGAAGCGAACAGACTCAGCTACCGTGTTGTCGTCGTCCGATCAATGATGTCGGAAGGTCGACGGGGACAGCGACGAGTGATCAATAAACAAAGCTCTGATCCTTCGTCACATCACATTTGGCCCTCGGTGACGCTGCCGACGAATTAAAATACCATCCCTCGCTCGCAGATCCAAGCATGCTGGGCTCTAATGGCTGAGTGAAACTGGTGTGTTAGCGACAGCTTGGGAAGGAAGAAGCAGCAGGAAGAAGAAGACAGGAAGAGCACGGAATCGGCGAGGACAGGATTTTAACTGAGACGGTTTCAGTTTACACTTGTCTGAATCTGTCCTCTGTCCTCTCTCCCGTTCTCCTTTATATTCAGGAGCTCGCATTACGTTGTCCATTCTGGGCCTGCGAAACGTTTCCTGGGCTTGGGCGCTCTCTTGGGCCGCGGCTCTGCGTGTCCATCCGCTTCCTCTCTCTCTCTCTTTTTTTGAACTGCATCCGCTTCCTCTCTTGCCGGGCGGTGAACAGGGAGTTTGGGGGGACAGAGCTGCTCACATGGTGAGCCTCGGCTTTTTAGCTGACGACGACGATATGGGAGCCCAGGTCGGATGTTGCAATTAAAAGAGGCCTGTGCACAGTGTGCAGCCCGCACGCGGACAAGCACACAGCAGCGCGCCCCAAAAAAAAAAAAAAAAACTATGGAGACGGGAGGCTGGTCCTCTGCACTCTCACCGCTAGCGAGGACGCCAGAGGAGGAGAGCGAGGGGGGCGGCTGGATGTGGGGTCGCTTTGCCTTGACATGGAGTTGGAGGAGGAGGTGTCCCTAAACAAAACCCCTCTCAGTCTCATGTGTGCGATGGATTGATCGAGCTTTTGCTGGCATGTTGTTGTTTACATTTGTTTACTATCAAGCATGCAATTCAGGTGCTGTTTGGTTGCATAGAGGTATGGTGGTGAATGTAAAGGAAACATCTTCGTCGCTAGAATGAAAAGGGAGTCGATGATTATATGTTGCTTTGTTTGGTTCACCTATGGCAACGACGTGGGCAGGAGTGCCATATATATGTTGCTTCTCAAATTGGACGTAATCAATTTAGTGGAATATAGGATTGGTTACCTTGCTATCGGATCTCGTTGATAATGAAGCAAACAAAAAGCGTCGTTACCCGTTCAAATTATGAGCCCCGTTCGCTTCGCTGAAAAAACATGCCAAAACACTATTCCGGCTGATTTGTTGTGAGAGAAAAATAATATTTTGGCTGAAAAAAAAACTGAAAAGTACGAATTATAAGAGAAGCGAACAGGGCCATGATTGGGTCCCGTCGTTAAATACTTGAACCAAACTATCACCTTAGTTTTTTTTCTTCGGTTCTCCCTATTGTTTTCGGTAATAAAAATAGTACTCAGAGTACAGAAACAGAAATGGTTATGATATTTTTCCGACGATTTCCGTCACTTTTTATTTGGCAGACTCCCTCGGTAACCGTTGGGTTTGGCTTCTCTCATTTTTTTTTCGGCTCGAGATGAGCAGAAATACAGGGGTAAAATTGTGAGAGGAGAAGAAGTACAGGGTAAAGTTGTCATACCAAGTTCCGTCTCATCATCTCTTGCTTTGTTTTTTTGTTCTCCTTCCGACCTTCCCTCGCCGCATCTGCTCCTCCAGCCACAGCGCAGCCGCCTTCCTCATCCTGATTCCGTGGCCGGCGGCCGCCTAACCTCCCCCTCCTCCCCACCGCCGCCGGAACCCTTGAAGTAGCGGACCCGGGCTCTCGCGCCCATCCGCGTACGGAGTTCGATGTCCGTTTGCGCCTGATGGATCCGCACCGGCTGACCGGCCCCGCCGCATCCGACGCCGACGATGCCGATGACTGGGGTAACGCTAATAAACCCATCCCCACCCCCACCCCCATCCCTCGCAACATATTGTGCTGCTTCATGCCCCATGGGTTCGTTTCCTTGTTTATTTAGGAACCGACTTAGGGCCTGCAGGCCGCAGACGATGAACGAACGTTTCTCGTGTGGCGAACAGACTTAGCGAGTGTGATGTAAATTTAGCTGCGTTTGTGACCTGTGGGCTTAGGGAAATTAAGGGGACCATCCGTAACACTATATGCAGCAAAAGATACCGAGATTTAGTTTGTGATGCTAGCCTCTAGGCTGAGCTGTGAAATCCGTTGCTGGACTCTGCAAGGTCAACATGGTTGGGAAAAAAAAAAACCTGAATCTGTGCTAGATTATCACATCACACATTTTGCTGGCAGTAGGGGATATAAAATTTTATGGAGACAATTGGCTTTGGAGCTTTATATTCTTAGCAAAGAATAGCTAACCAGAGCTTGCCATCATCATAGATAGATCAGATCTCTGCCCTTATTACTGCATTTCCAAAGGGCCAATAGGTATTATGAACCAACTGCGTTCTTCTAGGTTCCTTGAGATAACAATGTTAATGAATATTCAGTTTCGCTGATTGCTCTTTACATCCCATTTTTTTTTTCCCATCCATATGATCCAAACTTTATTGTCTTTCATTTTGTAAAATATCTTAGTTGTCTTTGGAAACTTAGGAACGTCAATCTCTCGCATTCACTAATCAGCAACTTTGACATCAGTGTTTTTTATGCATGCGGCATGACCTAAGACTGAAAGTTGTAAAGATGAAGAGTTATGGAATGACAAGATGTGAATGTGGCATTACTACATATCTATTGAACTACTCAACCCAAGTTATTCACTATCCCTTGAATCACCTTTGGAGGTGTATGTTTACAAAGTATCGCTGTGTCAAACAGAAAGAAGCAATCCAATTGTATTCCTGTAGCACTAGTTCTGTGTTTTGTTTGCAGTTTATCTATTCAAGCAAGTTAGTAATTGTCACAAAAAATAATCACAGTTTGTATGAAATCAAGCAACATCTAACAGTGTGCACATTCTAATGATAATGAGTAAGATATTGAACTTTTGAGGTGCCTCAGCTGGTGTTCCATTTTTAAGCTCTTACTTGAACATACAGGTTAAACCTAATGTTTTGCAGTGGGGGATTACATTAAATGCACCAAATTTTTTATATGTATTGCTACAGTGCAGTTTTTCTTTACCATGGCTTTGCTGCTTACATGTGTAGTACACTAGTACTGTTTGATTTTGTGTAATATCTGCTCTGCATGACAGAGTGACCAGTTGTATGCTTGGGGTTGGAACAGGTGAAGGTGATTAGAGTACATTAGCAGTTGAGTGCTGTGTGTTTTTTGAGTCATCACCTAAGTGCCACCTAGGCATTGAGGGGGCTACCCAGTGGCAGGATTTGGCCACCATAGCTGTTCTACACCTTACTTTTATCATTGTAGAATGTAGATTGGCTAGGTGGGTAGTATTTGGGGAGTTCCCTGAAGAATGTGTAGAGGGGAGGGGAAGATTTGGGTAAATGATGTTTTGTGTATCATGCCTGTTCTGTTTCTTGTAGGCAGAGTTTGGCCAAAGAATAAATGATATTGCGAAAAACAGAGCTGTGGTTTGAAGCATGATAAGGGTGCTTTTGGTAACTGTCTTCGATGTTGCCATCTCATGTGACCCAGTTGTAGAAAACTATTTACCGTAGGGACAGGTTCTCGTGTGTGCAGAGGGCATAAGGAGGCATCTCTCATGTAGTTGGCATGACATCCTGGAAGGCTGGAAGTACTTTGCCTTTTTCTGGTGGATCAGTGACGTTAGGTTCTTTTACTGTTACAATGTGATTTATTTCTTTGCTCACCGTCTTGGCCCACAATAATGATTTGGTCCGTCAAGTTTGACAGGTGACCCAAATTGGCCTGATTTATATGGGTTTACAGACTTTTGATGATGGGTTATTGACATGACATGTTACTTTGATTGGGTCATTGGGTGTTAATACATACACATCGATGTGCTGGTCCAGTAAGTTGAATGATAGGCCGGAGAACTTCCACTTCACGTTTCCTTTGTTTGCACCTGCAACAAGGTTGTGCCCTCCTAAGGCCTATATAGGGTTGATAACAAGAAAATTAAAAAGCTTACTTCAGATGACACTGAATGCTCTAAAAATATGTAACAATAGGATGGAAGCTGGCACCTTATCGAGTAGTAAGTTTTTTTAATGTCTGTTTGCGCTTTAACCATCCTGTTTGACCACATTTCAGACAATAACAGGAAACTTTAAGTTGATTAGTTTTTAAGGCTGAATGTTGGTTTGTTTCTGAGGGAATGTATTCTGACATCTTTGGGTTTCATGTCACAGATAATGATGACTTTGTGATCCCAAGTTTTAGTGTTGAAGAATCTGATCTTGGTGACTGGGAAGCTTCACGGACTACTGATCCTCAACCACCTCCAAAGGTCTTTTTCTAATCATCATGTCATTGTTCTGGATCCCTTTATGAACGCAAAACAGCAGCATATCTTCATTTCTTTGTGCCATGAATGAGGGCCAACTAACTGTAAAAATTCTATGTCACACTGAGTGTTCTGAAGAAACATGCTTGTCCTGAAATATGAGAGGAGCTTTGCATTTCACAGGATAGCTGACTTGCACTGGTGGTTTCATATGGTTCATAATTGTTGTCCATGCATGTGATGCCCCTAACTTCATTGACACTTTGTTGCTACAGCCCACCAAAGATACAGAGAACATCTATCTCGGACCACACGGTGCACCACCATCTCGAGCAAAGAAGGCAGAGGATACTTCGGCTACAGCTGGGTACCGTGACAAGAACAACAAAGCGAGGGAAGCTGATCAGAAGGCTTTTGGAACTGGGCGGAACACCAAAGGAGGCAACGCGGGAGACTTCCATCGCCACAATGGTGCCAACCATGGCAAGGACCCCTACAAGAGATCTGTTTGACCTTGTGTCTGTGGAGGTTTGTCCACAGTGATACACTGATACCCATATCCTGTCTACACCTTAACTAAGAGAAAGTCTGGTGATTTATCAGTGTACTGGAAATTGCTTTACCTGTGATCAGCCCTGTTGTCTTGAGCTGCAGGTATTCCTGGTCAGCTGGTATGTACTACTATCAGTATACTGCTGCAGAACATTGTATTTGCTTTGAATGGAAAAAACCGTGTTTGTCGATCAGCGGTTGATGCGTTTCCTGTGGTTTTTACTGATTCATTGTTTTGTGTACCGTTGATTGAGGTTATCTAGTCTAGGTGAAAACTGATAGCCCTCGATGAGACAGGTGGTTGAGGCGTTGCTTTGTTTGTATAGTTGTGCCGGGTGCATCCTCTGTCGATGCCATGATTGTTGCGCCACTTGGTGTCTGGTCCAAACAGGGACAATTGGGGGCGCGCGTCACCATGCTTGTTATCATCGCATCTCACCTGTTATTGTGCAGCTGTCCCGTTGGCGCGTTGATTGATGATAAAGTTCCGCGGGATATTTGTTATTTTGCATCCCCCGCCGCGCAGGCACCGGGTGATTTTTATTTGTGCGCACAGTCTGGACTCTGCACTGTGGAATTGATGCGCCGACTGGGAATACTGATCTGAATCTGCAGGGTTACCATCGGAGAAAGGAAACACACGGCGAGAGAGAAGTGGAGAAGCCTGAGGAGTGAGGAACTGAGGATATTACATGTTGCTGCTTGGAAGGAGATTGTTATCCGTAGCGTCGGTGACGTAGGCCCAGCAATTCCTTTTCCGAAGTGCAGTTGAGTTGAGAGCGAAGGCACACCCGCACATTAAACCCAAGGACATATCACGTCGGGACCTGCCTTGCTAATCGGTCGGCACAACCATGCACGAACGACAGAGGTACAGTGCAATATAGGGCAACAGAGTGGTGGTAATCCTATTGCTAATGCTACTACAAAGTAACGGATATATAGCCGGATGGGCTGAGGCCAACAACCCCACCGATCCGCTCCTCTCTCACGAGTCACGAAAGCTACGTGGCTCGCTTCTCGGTTACTTTAGAATCACAGTAACTTTATTATTACATATTTATCTTTGCATGGCAACGATTTCCTTGCTAGGTGTAGCCAAGTGCCATACGTCAGTACCCACTACACTAGGCAGCAGGAGCCCAGGAGACCAGGAGAGACGGATTAGTTTACCAGCCAAAGCTAGCTCCATTGCATTGCAATGCCTAATCCCCGGGCACTAGCGGTAGTGGAGCGGCCATTCAACCCATTCACACATCGTGGGGTACCTTGTTACAAAAACAAAAAAGAAAGAAAGGAAAAAGTTGATATATTACTATCATATAATATCGGTGCACTATTAGCAGCAGCAGATGAATTGAACAGCTTGTCGATGGCTGTGCCTGTTGGAAAGGGAGGGTGATTTGAGGCCAGGCCGGGCGGGTCCAGAGTGTCTGCCTGCCAAAGCATGGTGCTTAGTCGCTAAGAGCAATCGAGAGCGTCACGGCGCCAGCCAGCCTGCCTGCTGCTGGTGCTGGTGGTGTCTCAACAAAAGCGAGGGAGCCGAGCTGAGAGCTGAGGCACGTTGCACACAGCAACCCACATTGCCCCAGTGTACCCACCACCCTCCCTCCATCCCCTCTCTGCTCTCTTTCCCTTATCTCTTCTTCCTCTTCCTCGTGCACCAGCAACAAAGGTGGCAGGCGGGCAGAGACCTATCTTTGCTCAAGCGTCCATAGCAGCCTGCACAAGGTAAGCAACCTCCCGTCTCCATCTCTCTCTGTCCCATGCTATCTGTTTTCTCATTTGATCGGATCCCAAGGTTAATCCTCTTGTTTCCTCTCGTTCTACAACGCCATTTAAATTACGCACCTCACACAACGGATTTCACCTTTGTCAAGCCCCAAATCTAAGTTGTCAGGGGGAAAATGTAATAGCACTCTTCCATCCATCCACATAAATAGCTAGCTAGGTCCATCTTTTACCAAGCAAACCTCATCTCTGCATATTCATGTTGCAGAGATTGAACACAGGGGAATTTGTGATACCTTTGTTCTCATCATCTCTTCAGCTTGTTAGTTGTGCTTCCAAATTCCAACTCTCCAAACCTCTGGCTAAGCTACGAATTTGTTCCAAGATACATACATATGATGGCCTTTTGCGCTGCCCCACAACACACACTCGAGTACCGCGCGTGAAGTAGACAGCAAGCAACGCGGTTGATTCCTTTTCCTTTCTGCAAAATGGACCAACCACCGCACTGTACATCATTCAGGTTCAGGGATCTAACACCACTATCTAGTTAGCTTGCAAAGCACTCTGTCTCAAAGCAGTTAGCTAGGATGTTACTATAATCACTACTGCTACCTCCTCTGCTTCTCAGCTTCTCAGGGGGAAAAAAACATTCTTCACTTGCCTTTCTTTAATCGAGCTTCTTCTATGTACATTTGTGTATGAAACTGAAGAACCAAAGTTTGCATTCAGATGTCGACGGTCGTCATGAGAGTGGATCTTGAGTGCGAAAAGTGCTACAAGAAGATCAGGAAGGTCCTCTGCAAGGTCCAAGGTTTGTTTGCCCCTGTTTCTCCCAGATTCACAGTCACAAGTCACTACTCCGACTCCCCCCCAAGAAAAAAAAAAGATTTTACAAATTAAATTGCAAGAAAAGAAAGAGGTGCTGAATCTAGGCTAGGATGAGCATGAGCTGATCCATCATCTGTGCCCATGATTGATCGACAGACAAAGTGAGCATCAGGACCATCTCCTACGACGAGAAGAACAACACGGTGACGGTGTCCGGGCCCTTCGACGGGGAGGAGGTCGCCGACAGGCTCACCTCCGACGCCGGCAAGGTCATCACCGACATACACGTCGTCGGGGGCTTGGGCGGCTTCGGCTTGGGCGGCGGCGGAGGCGGAGGGAAACAGAAGCACGGCGCCGCCGCCGCCACCCCCGGCAAGGCGCCCAAGCCAGGGAAGGCCAACGGCAACGGGCACGGCCAGGGTCAGGGCCAGGGACATGGCCATGGCGGGCACGGCGGCGGCGGAGGCCATGGCGGGCACGGCGGTGGAGGCCATGGCGGGCACGGTGGCGGCGGCAAGACGGAGAAGAAGCACGTCAAGTTCGACGACATGGACCTGGACATGGACGACGACGACTTCGACCTGGACGACATGGACGAGCCGGCCGGGCGCCACGCGCACAGCGGGCACGGGAACGGCGGCGGCAAGCCGAAGATCATCATGACCAACACCCCCATCGCGGCGCGGCTGGAGGCACCCCGCACCGGGCCGGCGATGTCGATGGCCGCGGCGGCGCCCGTGAGGATGCCGATGCCGGCGATGGGGCCAATGCCACAGCAGCAGGTTCAGCACGCGCAGGGCATGGGCGTGCCGTCCATCTGGCCAGCCGCCCCCGAGTGGGGCTACAGCACGCAGCCGTACGGCAGCTACAGCGGCCCGCCTGCCGGAGGGTACTACGGCGGCGGCGGGCCCGCCGGGCACTGGCCCGGGGCGTACGGCCGGAACCCGTACGCGCAGCAGCAGTACTACGAGGAAGAACCCAGCGCTGCGTGCAGCGTCATGTGATGTCATCTCCGCTCCGCGACATCGACCGTGTCATGCGCTGCTCGTGTCCACTGTAAAATTACTCCTGGTGCTAGTATATATATGTATATTAGCCTGTGTTTTGGTTTTTGCGTTGGCGAGTACTATGTTTGTTTGTGTGTTTTTGGAGAGGTTATAAAGTTTGTCACAGAGTGAGTAGGGGTAAAGTTTAGTAGGAGGACGGAGCTCCCTCTCCTCAGTGTAAATCTGGGAAGAATATATATATGTTCTTGTACTGTGCTATTTATTATATATGATGGACTTGTTTGATGCTAAAAGTTGAGAAAAAAATACCGACGGAAACAGGAACGCGTACGGTGGATGTGAGCAGGACGAAGTCGATCCTAAATTGTGCGTGGAAAAATTAAAGCGACCTTTGAGCTTGCTCTCTGCTTTTGTCTCAGGACTCACGGGTGTGGTGTGGGTTAGAGATGGCCGCCCATCACCATCCCTGGGCCCTAGCTCTAGCTCGTAGTGTATGTATATGCACAAGAGTAGTATGAAAAAAAAAGGTGAAATGCGATGATCCTAACAATGCATGCATAAACGCCGCCACACCACCAGTGCATTATGCATGGCAACCGGGGCAGCCCGGGGTAGGCAAAACGGCAACCACGCATGACACGAGACGTGCACCTCACCTCCAACTTAGCCTATGTCCTAGTTTCTTAAAAAAGTGAGAGTGTGAGACTAACTTAACAAGAACTGAATGATATAAATTAAAGAAAATAGACATCCAGATTTGAGTTGAAAAGAGCTTGAACATGGTTGGCTGGGTGTATGACCATACCTCCTATTCAACAACCAACAAACTTTTCTTCCCACCAGTAAGATTATGGGCAACGCTAAGGTACATCCTTTACCTCTAAGGAGGTAATATCTCAAATAAATCTGAGCCGTTGTTTTTTAGTTTTTTTAAATCAATTAATTAACCTAAGAAAAGGAAAAAGAAAAAGAAAATATCTTCAAATCCCCTCATGCACGGGACAGACAGAAGCGGCGGCCGGCCACGCGGTCCTTCCTTCTTGACTGCGCGGCCTTCCTTTCAGTTATTAAAAGTTACGTTACATATATAAAAAAATATCAATAGTTAACACATTAATTGAGACGTGAACTTTAGCGATCCAAAACATGTTGTATGTTGACACGTTACAAATCGAGTGTGTATATTATGCTAACTCGAATAAAACTATATTTCATAGTTGAGAGGGCCTTTACCTGTCACGTATATTGAGCACGCAAGATGGCCACGTAAAATTTCATGTATGCACGTAAATTTTCGTGCACGTTGGGCACATACACACATCAATTTCACGTCTCTTTGAGCACATACGTGTGTAGTACGAGTTACTTGAATAAAAAATATGTAATTTATGTTAATTAAATTATGCTATATCTAAAAGTTGCATAGTCGTGCCGGGTGAATCTTTTCAAATCTAATGTATGCATCAATTAGATCTAAAACGATCTTTATCTCTAAAACTTTTCTTGATTTATCATACTTTCCAAAATAAAAAATTAAATAAATATATATTTCACATATTATACCTCCTAGGAGGTAATAGTTGATCGTGACTGTCCGATCGAAATAAATAAACGGCTCATAGTCATTTAGTTGTACCGCAGCAAGAATGACTGAACACCGATACATATATATCGAAGTAAAAAGCTCTTTGAGTTCACAGTGGCTCAAAGTCAAGCAAGGTTAGAAATCCCAAATGAATTTCAGACAAAGAGCATCTGACTTGGACACAAAATGTTGGAGTTTGAGTCTCTATGGCCATAGATTGATCAATGTCGGAAATTTCGACCCACAAGAAAGTTAGCCCAAAAGGCTTGTGAAAAGACAAAATCTAAAGGATTAAGTCCACTTATGGCCCCTCAACTATTGGATTCGTCTAATTTTGACCCTCAACTATAAAACCGTATAGTGCTGATACCCCAACTGTCAAAACCGTTCACTTTTAACACCTGGGCGAGGGCAGGGCTGTTTTGTCCTAGGTGGAGCGCGTTTGACCACGCCACACTGGCGTTGACCGCCACGTAGGACGCCAACCTCTATCACAGTGACATGTGGGGCCACGTGTCACCCACTCATCCCCTCCCTCTCCATTTCACAGCAGCGCCCCCACACAGCTTATAGCCCGAGCGACGTCGACGCTGACACCGACGCCATCCCCACGCCAGCGGGCACAGGCCATAGGCCACGGGCGCCTACGTCGGGAGGCAGCCAGCCGTGGCCTTGGAGGCCTATGGGGGTATGGCCCCCGGTATCCACAAGACAAGACATGGGCCGCACCATCAGAGGTGTCCCAGCCCACAAGATAAAAGGCGTGCACGGCGCTGCTCGATGTGCACCGTAAGCTATTATATAGTACCAAATAGGATACTTTCCTTGTAACCCTACCCCTACAGAGTATATAAGGAGAGGCAGGGGTCCCCTACTCGATATCTCAATGCAATACATTAGAACATAGGATGTAGGTATTACGTCATACTGACGGCCGAACCTGTCTAAATCTTGTGTCTTGGTGCTTGTATTACCATCTCGCTCACCTCTACGACAAATCTAACATCGCGGGATACCCCTCGGTGGACTACCGAGCATCTTTTGTTGATAGTTGGCATGCCAGGTAGGGGTGTGCGCTTGATCCATGGCGAGCCAGATGGACCTCAAATCAATAGCGCGTTCTCGTCATCAATCTCGTGGAGATCCATGTCGGTCCGCGACGACGATTCATCGTTGGCTACACTAGCCCCCGCCACAGCAGATCCGATCTCGGAACCACCTCCGAGGTCGTCTTCACCAACAACTCACCGCCCGCCAGGTGCTCGCTGTCAACGCCGACCAGATAACGCCATACGTCGCCGACCAGACTTTCTGTCTAAAGCTAAGTTACGTTTTAATATTCTTCTAAATATTCCCCAATCTCCGTATATCGCCATAATGTTTCTCCGAGCTATTTTCTTCATGTTTGCTCTCCAAACGATTTTCCGAACCCCCGAACAGTCATGTTGACGCTCGGACGCCTCCAGAGACGGCCCTGTCTCCGGCTCCTCCCCACACGTGCTACGGGCTTCGTGCTCTGCGTTATCGGTGGTCGGCAGTGGTTCCTTGGTCACGTCTGTTCCTCCTACACGTGCACGGGCTCCGCGCTCGACGTTATGGTAAACAGGCTAGCTAGGGCTGGAGACTCAGCTACACACTAACTGGTCGGGTGGTTTATACTAAATATAATTACATCTTCACACCAACAGATCGCCGAGCTGCATATGCTATTTCAACGCCATTACTGATTTTTCTCTGGAGTTCATATATTTTTATATCATGTACTACCTGTTCTACATATTTGTATTGAAGGATCATCGTCCAGGTGATCGGATCACTTGGTGCTCAGACTTCTCCACCGATCAACTGGTTGGACCGCTAGGTTCATCGACTTCGTCGCCGACTAGTTGATTGGACTGTTCGCCTATCGCTTCTACTCAATGCTCACTTCACTGCCGACTAGTTGACCAGACCGTTCATCACTCGTGCTTCGTCATCAGCTACGCCGGGTACTCCTTGACGCTCAGATTCTTCGTGCTCGAAGACTAAGTGGGCACACTTCACCTTGCGGACATCGCTAGCGACGACAGGGACTCCTCGCTCTTTGGTGCTTGGACATCGCTAGCGATGCCGGGGACTCCTCGCTCCTCGGTGCTCAGACATCGCCAGCGACGTTGGGGACTCGTCGCTCTTCGGTGCTCGAACATCGTCAGCGACGTCGGGGACTCCTCGCTCCTCGGTGCTCGGACATTGCCAGTGACGCCGGAGACTCCTCGCTCTTCGATGCTCAGACATCGCCAGCGACGCCAGGGACTCCTCGCTCTTCGATGCTCGGACATCACCAGCGACATCGGGGACTCCTCGCTCTTTGGTGCTCGGACATCGCCAGCGACGTCGGGGACTCCTCGCTCTTTGGTGCTCGGACATCGCTAGCAACGTCGGGGACTCCTCGCTCCTCGGTGCTCAGACATCACCAGTGACGCCGGGGAATCCTCGCTCTTCGGTGCTCGGACATCACCAGCGACGCCAGGGACTCCCTTGCTGCTCGGATCTTGCTACGTCTCATCGGTGTGCTATCAAGCTGCTCCATGCTGTTCGGATCAGGGTGCTGATCTTGGGCAGCACGTCTAGGGTCTTGATATGCGCATGTCAGATGACATCAGCAAGCTTTCAGACTTCTTCTTATTTGACCCTGCTACAAGATTCATTCTTCATCTTCTAGCAGGCTTGGGGACTAAGTGGGCACACTTCACCTTGTGGTTAATGTGCGCTTTTCTCATATCGACTGCCTGCTCAGCTAGTTTTCTACTTTCTGGCCTTGGCACCACGTGACTACGTCACCTACTGTTAGGCTCGGGGACAAGCTATGGGGGTATGGCCCTGGTATCCATAAGATAAGATATGGGCCGCACCATCAAAGGTGGCCCAGCCCACAAGATCAAGGCATGCACGACGTTGCTCGGCGTGCACCGCAAGCTATTATATAGTACCATATATGATACTTTCCTTGTAACCCTACCCCTCCAGAGTATATAAGGAGAGGCAGGGGTCCCCTACTTGATATCTCAATGTAATACATTAGAACATAGGATATAGGTATTACATCATACTGACGGCCGAATCTGTCTAAATGTTGTGTCTTGGTGCTTGTGTTACCATCTCACTCCTGATCTCGCTCGATCAGATGGCCCAAACGTATCTAAATCGCTGTCTCTGTGCCTTGTGTCACCATCTAGTTCCTGATTACGCGCACCTCCACTGATAAATCTACCATCGTGAGATACCCCTCGGTGGACTGCCAAGCATCTTTTGTTGATAAGGCCGCTGCAGGGGGCTGCCCAGTAGTGAGGCATAAAGCTGCCGTGGTAGGCGTGGAGACCACTGGCTGTGGGCGCTAAGACCGCATAGGGCCACGACACAAGAGGCCGGCGTCGATGCGCATCCTGAGCGAGCCCTACCCCCTGCCTTCTTCCTCATTCACTGACCAACCGAGATCCACACGCAGCCATTGCTTAGATCTACCCGCAGTCATCTTAGAGAGGATACATGCTGCTTGGCCGCCACGTCGAGGTGAGGCAGAGGCAGAACGGGTTGCCGGTGTCGATGCGGAACTAGATCTACCGGCATGGCCCTGTTCTTCTTCTCTGCCAACGACCAAGCCCTTCCTCTTCTTCTCTACCGATGACCAGGCCTTTTCTCTTCTTCTCCACCTTCCTGAGGAGGCCAGGGCGACCAAGACTAGCCTAGGCCCCTCTACTTCTTCTATGTCGGTGCTCGAGCCCCTCCTCTTCTTCTCCACCTTATGCGTGCAAGGCGCAGCTCCGGCCATAGTAGCAGTCAAGGGGCGGTAGTGGGATTTTGCCTGCTAGCCACGATGGGGAGGGAGGGGGGGCCTCTTCGTCCCCTTGCTCGTCATCGCAACCGGTGTCCTCCGTCACCACCGAGGCTGATGACGCTGAAACCCTAGCTCCACATCTAGGACGTATGGGGGCAACGCGACACTCGAGTAGAAGGCCTGGCCTCTCTAACTAGAAGGCCTGGCCAAGGAACATCGCTCGCTTTCGACTCTGAAAGGATCAAGATGCCCAAGAGGGGGGGGGGGTGAATTGGGCTAATTCTAAATTTTCTTGCAATAATCAAATCCTATGGATAGCCCAATTAACCCCTTGTGCCTAGAAAAGTGTTTCTAACAAATTAACGCACAAAAGACTTACAACCTATGTTCCAAACTTACTCTAACATGGCAATTCTATGAATGTAAAGACAAGTATTGAATTGCTCAAAGTAAATACTTAAAGTAACTGCTCAAAGTAAATGGAGAGAGGAACGCGGCGATATTTTGCTGAGGTATCGAAGAGTCGCCACTCCCCACTAGTCCTCGTTGGAGCACCCACACAAGGGTGTAGCTCTCCCTTGATCCGCACAAGGATCAAGTGCTCTCTACGGGTTGATTCTTCGACACTCCGTCACGACGAATCACCCAAAACCGCTCACAACTTGAGTTGGGTCACCCACAAGCTTCGCTGGGTGAACACCAAGCTCCCAATCACCACCAAGCCATCTAGGTGATGGCGATCACCAAGAGTAACAAGCACGAACTCTCACTTGACCACGCGAAGCCTAATGAGAAGATGGATGCACACTTGTCTACTCTTGATTCACTAATGAGGTTTCACTCTTGGATTCTCAAATCACAAACACCTTACTAGGACCTTGCTCTTCTTGGCACTCACAAACGTGTTTCTTAGCTGTTGGAATGAGCAAAAGTAACTCCACACACGAGTGGAGCTTCTATTTATAAGGCAGCCTGAAAAACGAACCGTTATGAGCTTCTGCGGGGTGACCGGACGCTCCAATCGTGTTGACCGGACGCTCCGGTCAGTTCAACCCACGAACCAGTAGTAATGAGTTGACCGGACGCTGGTAGGGTCCGGTCAGCACTGACCAAACGCGTCTGGTCGCATAAAACCCTTACTAGAATCTTACTGGACTCGACCGGACGCTGGATACTCAGGGTCCGGTCAGTATTGATCGGATGCGTCCAGTCACACTTTCTCAAGTCTGGACCCTTACTGGAGTCGACCGGACACTAGTCCTCAGCGTTCGGTCACATTGACCTTCCAGCGTCCGGTCACACCAGACTTGCTCTTCTCGGTCAAATGAACTGATCGGACCATGCAGCCAGCGTCCGGTCGCACCGGAGCCAGCGTCCGATCAGTATTTGACCCTCCATTCACTTCCAACTCTCGATCATTTGTGAATGAAGTTTGCTCCATGGGATCAAAGGGCTTCATAGGAGCTACCTAGAGCTAGTTTTAACAAGTGTGCACCACACCTAACTCACTAGACTCAACTAGGTTAAGCTACCCATCCATACCCCCCTTAATAGTATGGCTAAAGGAAAAACAAAGTCCTAAACTACTCTAAGTGTCTCTCCAACTCCAATCGACACTTAGAACTAGTCATCCTTAACCTTGTCGTCCATCCTTTGAAAACCAAAACGATTTCCATCGTAGGGGCATGACAACTTTGATTGCCCGATTGATCTCCATTACCATGACCTATCTCAATTGCTTCTACAAAACACACGTTAGTCATAGTAATCTTGTATTGTCATTAATCACCGAAATCCAACTAGGGGCCTAGATGCTTTCAATCTCCCCCTTTTTGGTGATTGATGACAATACCACCTCGAGTATGTGAAAGAGTGAGGTTTTTGATGGGCTTGGTTCATATAAGCTTTTGTCACTGTTCGCCTAAACGGCCGTTTAGCCCGTTTACACACCGTTTAAACGCTACACGGTGGTACACCGTTTCCGTTTAATCGGTTGTTTTGACCGTTTAAACGGCCATTTTTCCCGTTTAAACACCCGTTTTGCCCAAATAATAGGCTAAACGGTAGGTGACCGACTGTTTAGCGTTTAGCGTTTAGGATAACACTGGCTTTTGTTGATAAGAACAAAAGAGTTAGGCAAGCTTATATGACCCAAGCCAACACAATGCACTCAAAGGATATGAATTAAGCATAAGTACAAATTACAATGCTCATTTGCTTCAAAGTATAAACACGGAAGCAAAGACAAATGAGCATAACACAAGTGATATGACATTTAAATAATGCAAAGTAGAAAGCACACAGGTCATATATCACAATCACATATATATAATAGTATGCATGAAAGTAAACACACAAATGCAAAAGTAATAGTGTATCACACAAATAAAACTCCAAATGTATATAATAAGCTAATACTAGATAACTAGCTCCCCCTAAAAGTAGTGTATCACACAAATAAAACTCCAAATATATATAATAAGCTAATACTAGATAACTAGCTCCCCCTAAAAGTCGCTCCTCTTGAGTCTACATACTCGAACCCTCTCCCCCTTTGGCGTCAAACACCAAAACCTAGGGGTCAGTCGGTGGGGCTGCAGCGGAAGAGCCGAGCGCTGAAGAACATGGGGCAAGCTAGAACTGGGCACCATCATCATCTGACCCTGAGCTCTAAACTGACTGACCCTCTGTGGCAGGAAGTGTCGCTAAAGCGGTCTGGGTCTGAGCTAGGGCTGGTGCTGCCTGTGAAGCTGCTAGTATGTCTGCCGTAGGATCTGACGAGGCAATAGACAAGGGGAGCCTCTAAGTAGTCACTATGACTGGAGCTACTGTAGACGGATTGGCGGTATGCATATGAGGTGGAGTAGGCATGCTGGTCAACTCGCTGAAGGATGCTCCAAGACTTCTGGAGACTGACGTGTTAGGCACGAATAGCGAGGAAGACTACTCTGGTGTGAAGCCCGTTTGAAGTGGAGTGAACTACGGGGCTACCACGGGTGAGGCTAACCATTAGGACACCTGTACAAGAGGTGAAGCAAACTAAGCTGGAGGCTGTCCCTAATTCTGGAGCCCACTGGGCTGTACTACTGGAGTCGTCAAAGTGGTGGCAGGCGGAGCAAGCTGGGGCGAAGACTGTGGCTGTGGGGCCCCAAGAGCTATCACTACATGCTGCATGAAACCCATAAGCTACTGCTGCAAGAGTATCTACTGCTGATGCATCTGCTGCTGCTGCATGGCCTACTACTGCCTCTGGAACTCGTCCTATCGAGTCTAAAATTGGGCAAAAGTAGCAGCTGTCTCCTATGCCTGTCTATCCTATGTCTGCTGCATCCTCTCAAGAATAGCAATGAGAGCGGGGTCTATCTGTGGAGCAGGTGGAGCAGAACTGGAGCTACCGGCCTCTGCATCGTGTCTGCGTGGAGGCATCTAAGGAATAGGCTGGTAGTTGTTGTTAGAGCTGTCACTATACTCGCTCACCTCCTGCTGTGCCTCTAGCTCCTCCTCCTCAGTGGTTGCAATCCCTCTAATAATCTCATCCTACTGAGCTATGGACTCTGGCACGTCGGGACGACGGCTAGGCTGTCTGGGTGCCTGAGGAGTGCTATGTCTGATCCTCTGTGACAAGTTGTAAGTTAGGAACTCTATGGTGGCACCTGTATACTCATCCATCATACCTAGGGGCTTATCAAGCACTACTCTGTGGATGAGAAACATGATCTAGTGAGCATAGGGAAGCTACCTACGACCCTTGAATCCCTCAGCTATTGTATCCTCCATCTCTAAAAGAAGGAGGTCCCAGATATCAAATACTGTCTGCTACATCAGGGCATTGAGAAGCCAGAGTTGTAAGTGAGTCAGTCCCTCCCTGTATCCCAACCTGGGAAGCAGTGTCCTCCTGATAATGGCCTCTAGCACTCTTGCTATAGGAGTCAAGTCCCTGGGGTTTCTGCTCGACCCCTCACCAAAGGGATCCTTGAAGCAATGTCGCACTAAATCTATAGGGGGCACCTGCCCTCCATGAGGACGCCTAGGAGGCTCCTGCTATCCATAACAAACCTCATGCATCTTGACAAGCTGTTCCTATAGACTCAGTATCTCTCTGGCCCTGCCACTTGTCACTCTGTAGTCTTTGCCTCTGAAAGCAAAGTGAATAAATCTGTGATGTGGATCGATGAAGAGTGAAGCATAAAACTGATGAACCCAAGATGGTACATATATTCCTGTCCGTCTAATCAAATCTATCAACCCTGGCAAATATGATAAGTAAGGCCGAATGTGCTCTCTGGCTGCTGCCATAATAGACTCTATCTGACAGACTCTCTGAGATCTGAACACTGCCCCACTGTTGAGATAAGCATTGTAGAAATCTTCCTGCAGTGGCATGTAGAAACCCTTAGCTGCTCTCTCATCCCTCCTCAGAGGAAACCAAACCTCAAACTCTACAAATCGCAACTGTTGAACCTGTCTGGCAGTGGCGTGTGGCAGAACCTCCTAAGTTATAGGGCCCACATGCATCTGTCACTGTCCGACGACCTTTGACATTTATGCATATGTTTCCATTAACTTAAAAAGACTATCGGGTGTCCTCGGGGAACCCTGAATCATCCATGATCTCTGAGCAGGATCACATTACAGAGTCATTGCAGTATTACAACATTTATTCAAATATCAACACCAGAGTAAAAACAACGGAAGTCTTACGATAACATAGTTTATAAACCAGTTGTTTCAAACCTTACAAACTAAGTTCGATAATTATTACAAACTATAGTAGTAGTGGAGTGGCATAATTAACATATCCATAACACACAAAATAAACATCCTGCCCAAGGATCACACATTTACTTCTCATCGTCAGAATGAACGATAGTCATGCAACACGATCCAAAATAGATCTGCTCATGAGGCTCACCTGCAACAAGGGGCCAACGAACCCTGAGTACAAAAGTACTCAACAAGACCTAACCGAAATATTAACTGATAAACTTAGGAATGCAGGCTCAGGGATTTAAGGTATAGCTTTAACAATAATCAAAGTTCTTTTGCGTAAAAGCTCTTTTAACAAAATTCTTTACATAGAAAACTTCATAAAAATTATATACAAAGTTGACACGATCCGTGTTGGGATCATGAAACTTAATATCCAACACCTTCACAAGCCTTATTCGAGTTTTGGTTATTAATACTATGATGATGAACAGTGAGTTGAGTCTCCATAACCGAGGAGCAACGATGATTTGAACCGATTAAACCTAGCTGGGAATTCCAGACCACACAACATATATAGGTCCCTGACCTCCATATACCAACCTATCCTCAGATCCTCTAAAACAAGAATAGGTCCGCGCCACCCGAGAATACAGTACTCCACCAATCCAGCCCATTGCCACGTGGGTACATGCTATTCCCGCCATCTCTCCACTCCCAGTGCATGAGTAGCTATTCTCATAATAGAATAGCCGAGTAAAGGTTTACCAATGTATGTGGTTAGTACTACAAATTCTCACCTCATGCAATTCAACAACGGACGTGCCTTAATCGACACAGGAGGAAAGAACCCGCTCACAAGACCTCCATGTCTTGTGGCTCACACACACCGAGTCTGCCCGGTCTAGATTTATTACTCCACATTCCCATATCACATGATAACATAAGTAACCAAGGTTCCATTTGAAACTTGCATGTGATAGTTAATCACCTGACTTCATTGTTCTACGCATAGCTAAGCAAAACTAGGCATATACGAATTTAAAACTGGTAATATGGTAAATATAGAATAACAAGGTTGGTAATGCACCAATTAGGCTCTTACTTAACTCCTAATCACTTAATGCAGTAATGGAAAGCAAAAGCGAAATTAATTTGTAAAACACAAGGTAGGGTTGTATGCATCCGGGGCTTGCCTTCGTTGACGGAAAAGTCCAGTTTCTGCGACGTTTCACAAGTATTCGATCCGACCTCAACAGACGGATTAACCTCTTCCATAACTTAATTAACTACCACGTGTTCGCCTGCGTTCACTACATGTAGTAACAATGCCATATTTAACATGATGCGGGATACGAAACATGATGCTCGATGATGGATGCGAAAATTAACAATTCGAATACAACTTTCCTTCGCGGTACAGTTGCAAGTCAACGAACTAAATCTTTTTCGTAACACATACATCAATTGCTAAGGATCATTATCAACTAATGACTCAAGGACATCACTCAATCAAAAATTCAAACAAAAACCTAATTCATTAAAGGTTACTATTTGCTTTTATGAATTAATTATTTAATTCAAAATTATGAAATAAATCAACTTATTCTAATTGAGCTCAACATTTTTGTAAATGCTCATTACATAATGAGTAAGTGGCAAAACAAATTTCATAATTTTTGGACAATTAAATAAGTCTAGAAAAATCATGGAAATCCATTTATTAATAAATTGAGCAAATTTTATCACATTCAAAATGTACTGAAAAACATCATTTCATATTTTTCTTAAATACTATACATCACAGAGAAGTCACACAAAAATTTTCATAATTTTTGGAGCTTTAAATAAATCTACACAAAAATAACAAAAACAGACACTATTCATTCAAATGTGAATATAGAAAAATCCATTTGAACGCTGAGTCGCTGACAACGGGTCCCACCTGTCATCCCTAACCTCGCGCGCTGACCACGACAATGACGGCACTGACCGGCGATATCTCGACGACGGCGAGACCAACGGCGATGGCCAAAGCTCCAAAACACTCCCCTCAACTAGGCGCATCGATCTAGGGCACAAACGGGACTAGCTATGGACTGGACCGAGCACTACGTCGGCCATGACGGGCACAACGGCACGGCAGTGCTACGCCGGCGACGCAAGCATGGTAGAGGTTAAAAGCTTAGCACAGAAGGGTTCAGCACCTCACCCCGAACACGACTGAGCAACGAGCAGGGTCAGAGGAGCAACGGAGAGGTGGGTCGACGTTCCGAGCAAGCACGGCGGAGCAGATCGTCGTCGGTGGCGATGTTTCGGGAGCTGTGGTGGTCAAAATGAGAAATCAATGGGTCATGGAGGACTACAGCATCATGGCAAAGCTGAAACAAGACTCAGCAGGGGCAAAGGATCACCGTAACACGCTGGCCACGACGAAGCGCTCGCGACGAGGATGCTGCCGGCCGCGAGGAAGAAGAGCGCGCACCGTGAGTTTTCGGTGAAGACAAGCCACACAGACTGGTTTGCTAGACGCACAAGGAACTAGCAGAGCTGGGACACACTTTGCTGTGATGACGCGGGTGCTGGTTCGATGGCAAAAGCTCAACGGAGCTATGGCAACGGCGTCGGGAAAACAAAGGAAGGGAAACGACGAAGAACGGCGACGACTTAGGCCTTAAGGAGCGGCCAGAAGCGCAAGGAAGCCACGCAGGAGCCTTTCCCATGCCAGCACGAAACCAAGGACGTCCACGCGCGTGTCTGGAAGCGAACCAAAGGTCATCGGCGGTGTAGCTACGGCGGTGAACACTGTTCACAATATTTACAAGTTTGCCATTCGCCAAAATTCACAAATTACTCTCAAATTTTCATAACAACTCAAAAATCTCCAAAAACAAAAGTTGTTCAAAATCAAAAGTTCTACAACTTTGCTTTTATAACCAACTCCTAATTTGGTCTAGATTTTGAAATGAACTTTTGAATTCAAATGGGGAAATTTAACGAATTACGCCTTTTTGAATTACTCCAAATTTTTCTAAACAACTTGAAAAACTCCAAAAATAAACTTTGTATAACTTGTCATACTCTACACTTTTTCTTTTGGGCTCAACCCCAAAATATGCTTAGATTTTGAAATGGATTTTCAGGGTAGGATTTAAATATTGAAAATCAGGGTTTTTGGAATTTCAAATCAATACAAGGTTTCAAACTTGATTCAAACAATACCAAGCAATACTTAACACATAAATATAAACTTGTTTTAGTGTGTGCATACAAAGTTTTTAATATGACCAAATGCCTTACAATGCATATGATGACATGGCAGTTTTAGTATTTAAACACCCGGGGTGTTACATGGCGGCCCTCAAGTCAAGATGCACCACTGGAGGTGGACCCTATGGTCTAGGTGGTGGACGTGATCCCCTCCGCTGTGTCAGTGGCCTCGGTGAGACTGGTACATGGGTTCGTCTAGAGTGGCGAAGCTGGGGTGCCTGCTCTGTCC
Organism: Miscanthus floridulus; assembly: GCF_019320115.1. NCBI lineage: Eukaryota > Viridiplantae > Streptophyta > Magnoliopsida > Poales > Poaceae > Miscanthus > Miscanthus floridulus. Next base: position 136,536,977 of record NC_089580.1, on the reverse strand, counting down.
CCTTGGCCTCCTGGGTCTGCTGTGCCTGCTCGCCCTCCTGAGTCTGCTGAACTGGCTCCTGCTCTACTGACGGGCCCTCCTCAATGGCAACCCATTGTCCTACAAACGTGGCAGTCCTAGCTGGACTACCATGATGATGCTCAACCTCCTCAAGTGCTACTCTCACTACTGGTGAAACCGGCTGATCTGCAATGATAACTCCACTGCGGGCACCGCCTCTCTCGGCACGCTCTATGGCCTCTGCAACAGCTGCTACTCTCGCTGTCTCTGCGTTGGGGTACTTGCGCTTCTTGGATGTCACCTGCTTGGTTGACTTGCCCTTCGATCCTACTAGCTGGCGAGGCGGGGGCCTCCGATCATCATCACCTGGGCCACCACCAACGTTCTTGGTGTGAGCCATCTGAACTAACAAGATGATGAACTGATGCTGATGAAGATCAACAGACAAACTGACACTCTCGAGGTTTGGCCTCGATCCTTACTCGTGAGCTTGGCTCCGAGTTGACTGTCAACTACCACGAGAACCACAATGGCATCGACTCGCTGCACGATAGAATAGATGGATATACGAATAAATACAATATATCTAATAGATGCGAAACCCTAGGAAGCAAGCAATGTAGGTACGAAATTGAGACAACGGGCAAGCTACCTAATGATCTGGTGATCCAAGAAAAGGAAAGGCGACACGCGGGGGAACCCTTGGAACCAGCAGGGGCTAGGGTTGCGAGGAACAGCGATGAACTGGTGGCCCTAGAATTTTTTTTTGAAATCAGCGCATTGTAATGCAATTTGATCTAAGCAAATTGAAATTGAACCAAGGAGCTAGCCTTACCGAGAGGAGGTAGACCAAAGGCACTGGAATCGATTTTGAATGAAACTTGGTGCCAGAGGAAACGACAGCGGTGCTGTCACTAAGAGCCGCACGGATCAGACGCGTGAGCTAGGGTTGGCGCGGCACAGGGGCAAGCGCCGGCAGGGCAGGGCAGGCGCGGTGGCGTGCGAAGCGAGCGCAAGGCGGTTGTCTCGGTGAGTTCTGGTGGTGCGGTGAGCTTGGGCGCGGAGGCTAGGGTGCGGGAGCGGCGGTGCTGGCTAGGGCTCGAAGGCTTGGTCACGGTGGGATATGGGAAAAGGATACGGTGGTACGGTTAAATAGTTCCCCCAAACGCGGCAAAAAAGGAAACAGAGAAAAGAGTCCTAAAGCCACGCGAGATCCACTGATCGGATGCTCCGGTGGTAGTGACTGGACGCTACCACCCAGCGTCCGGTCGATTCCAGAGAGGTCCAATTCCTCTAGAATTGGGATCGGACGCGTCCGGTGGTCCATGACTGGATGCAGGCAGGGTCCGGTCAGTACAACTTGTTCTTCCTTCGATCGACCGAACGCTGGATCCCCTCCAGACCGGACGCACAGACGCAGCGTCCGGTCACTCCTTCGGTAGTAGTTCACCTCCTGTGAACTGACCGGACGCTGGACAGCAGCGTCCGGTGCAACGTCCGGTGCACTTTTTCCAGCAAATCTTCAAACTTCCTTCGCGCTGCCTGTTCCCAATCAAGTCCCAACTTGAATAAGATCCAAATAAACACCAATTGGGACTGATGTGAGTGACCTCTCTCAAACCCTCATATTTTCAAAATATATTGCCTTAGGCTATAATTCTTTTTAAGAAAATAGGCAACAAGAGGGCAAATGGAACAAAACGACAAAACAACATTCATGAATATGCAATACTTGTAAGTAAATCTAGTTGCTTGTCAAGTTTGATCCAAGGTTAAGCTTCTTCACATGCTTTTCGGCGGTTATCTTAACCATGTTAGACAAGCCCTATGTGCATTGCCACAAATTAAGCATGTTGTATATTACAATGAATGCAAGGGACAACACAAGTTCAATTTTTAGTGAAGTTGCTAAAATCAAGTACATTGAGCTCATTCCGCAATCTACAAAATGTAGCCTCATCTAGCGGTTTTGTGAAGATATCCGCTAATTGATCTTCGGGTCTTACACCTTCTAGTGATATATCATTTTTAGCCACATGATCTCTTAGAAAGTGATGGCAGATATCTATATGCTTGGTGCAAGAGTGTTGAACCAGATTATTTGCAAGTTTTACCGCACTTTCATTGTCACACAAAAGAGGTACCTTTTCTAGAACTACACCATAGTCTAGCCATGTTTGTTTCATGTATAAGATTTGTGCACAACATGCACCCGCGGCAATGTATTCTGCTTTGACGGTGGACAAAGCTACACTATTTTGTTTCTTGGAGGACCAAGACACAAGTGATCTACCAAGCAAATGGCACCCTCCAGATGTGCTCTTTCTATCAACTTTGCATCCGGCGTAATCTGAATCAGAATAGCCAATTAATTCAAATAAAGCTCCTTCGGGATACCAAAGGCCAATGCTTGGTGTGTGCTTAAAAAACCTAAGGATTCTTTTTATGGCAATTAAATGTGTTTCCTTAGGACTAGCTTGAAATCTAGCACACATACACACACTAAACATGATGTTGGGCCTAGATGCTGTTAAATATAACAAGCTACCAATCATAGAATGGTAGAGAGTTTGATCAACTGGGTTACCTCCCTCATCTAGGTCGAGATGTCCATTTGTAGGCATTGGTGTCTTGATTGGCTTACATTCATCCATCTTGAATCTCTTGAGAAGATCTTTTGTATATTTCTCTTGAGAGATGAAGATGCCTTCTTTCATTTGCTTGACTTGAAAACCAAGAAAGAATGTAAGCTCACCAATCATGGACATCTCAAACTCCTTTGACATCAATTCACCAAATTCTTTGCATGAATCTTCATTTGATGATCCAAAGATGATATCATCAACATATACTTGACAAATGAAGATATACCCATCAAGCTTCTTGGTGAATAGTGTAGTGTCAACCTTCCTAATGGTAAAGCCCTTCTCAATAAGGAAGTCTCAAAGGCGCTCATACCAAGCTCTTGGGGCTTGCTTAAGCCCATATAGAGCCTTGGACAACCTATAAACATGATTAGGATATCTAGGGTCTTCAAACCCGGGAGATTGATCAACATAGACTAGTTCATTAATAAAGCCATTTAAAAATACACTTTTCACATCTATTTGATATAGTTTCATTTCATGATGTGATGCATATGCAAGTAGGATACGAATGGCTTCTAATCTTGCAACTGGTGCAAAGGTCTCTCTAAAATCCAAGCCTTCAACTTGAGAGAACCCCTTTGCAACTAGTCTTGCCTTGTTCCTCACAACAACTCCTTGATCATCTTGCTTGTTGCGGAACACCCATTTTGTTCCACCGACTCTTGCATCTTTTGGTCGCTCTTCAAGAGTCCAAACTTCATTGCGAGTGAAGTTGTTCAACTCTTCATGCATGGCATTGATCCAATCTAGATCTTTAAGAGCTTCTTCTACCTTGGTAGGCTCATAGCAAGAGACAAAAGAGTGATGAGCAATAAATGAAGTAAGTTTTTGAGATCGAGTCATTACACCCTTTGATGGACTCCCTATGATGAGATCTTGTGGATGATCTTGTAGGAGAGGTGTATTTCTTCTATTGACCACTTGAGGAGGAGGTTGTGGAGCATCAACATCTTGTGCTTGTACCACCATTTGCTCATGGGAGATATGAGTATCTTCATTTTCTACTCTCCTATCTTTTTCACCATATTGTGGCACACTTGATGAAGAAGGTTGGTTAATGACTTGTACATCATCTTCATCATCTTTTGGCTTGATGTCTCCTACCGAAATATTCTTCATAGCCTCACTCAATGGTTCATCACCTACATCATCAAGATTCTCATGTGCTCCTTGGGAGCCATTAGATTCATCAAATTCCACATCATATGTTTCTTCAACCAAGCCGATGGCATGATTAAATACTCTATATGCTTTGGACTTCAATGAGTAACCAACAAGAAAACCTATATCACAACATCTTTGAAACTTCTCTAGGTGTTGTCGCTTCTTGTAGATGTAGCACTTGCAACCAAACACCCTAAAGAAGGAGACGTCCGGCTTCTTCCCATTGAGCAACTCATACGATGTCTTGACAAGGAACTTTTGAAGAAATAGGCGGTTGGATGCATAACATGCGGTGTTGATTGCTTCCGCCCATAGAGCATCGGGGGTGTTGTACTCATCTGGCATTGTCCTTGCAAGAGTGATCAAAGTCTGGTTCTTCCTCTCAACTACACCATTTTGTTGAGGAGTATAGGTTGTGGAGACTTCATGTTTGATTCCAACTTCATCACAATAAGCTTCTATGTTTGTGTTGTCAAACTCTTTGCCATTGTCACTTCTTATCTTCTTGAGCTTCACTTCAAATTCATTTTGAGCTCTCTTGGCAAACTTCTTGAAACAAGATGCAACTTCGGATTTGTCATGAAGGAAGAACACCCATGTATACCTTGAATAGTCATCCACAATCACAAGACAATAGAGATTTCCTCCCAAACTCTTGTATGTTGTTGGTCTAAATAAATCCATGTGTAGGAGTTCTAGCACTCTTGTGGTTGACATAAAAGCTTTGGTTGGATGAGTGTTTGCAACTTGCTTGCTGGCTTGACATGCACTACAAAGCTTGTCCTTCTCAAACTTCACATCCTTCAACCCTCTCACCAAATCATTCTTCATAAGCTTCTTGAGTGAGCTCATCCCAACATGAGCAAGTCTTCTATGCCATAGCCACCCAAGTGTTGTTTTGGTGAATAGGAAAGTCTTCAAGTTTGCATCTTCGGAGGTGAAGTCAACTAGATATAAGTTGTTGTATCTCAATCCATTGAATATCACTTAATTGTCATCTACCTTGGATACAACAACCTCCTTCTTGGTGAATAAGCATTGAAAGCCAAGATCACACAATTGTCCAACGAATAGCAAGTTGAAGCTCAATGAAGCAACATAGAGCACATTGGAGATGGAATGATCATTTGATATTGCCACTTTGCCCAATCCTTTAACCTTGCCCTTTGAATTATCTCCAAATGTCATTTTCTCTTGTCCATCTACCTCTTCATCTAGTGAGGTGAACATATGAGGATCACCAGTCATATGTTGAGTGCAACCACTATCAATAACCCAATGACTTCCACCGGTCTTGTAGTTTACCTACACACAAGAGATTCAAGCTTTAGGAATCCAAACTTGTTGAGGGCCCTTCACCTTCTCAACAAGTGACTTAGCCACCCAAATCTTCTTAGGCATACTCTTGTTGGGGGGTCCTAAGAACATGACTTTCATCTTTCCACTAGAATCTTTTCTCAGCATGTAGTGAGCATTGAAAGCAAAGGGTCTAGCATGCTTGGGCAAGGGTTTTGGTGGTGGAGTTTGACACTCATGAGCAAAGTGGCCTTCTTGTCCACACTCAAAACATCTCTTTGGCTTTGGCTTTGGCTTTGATTGTTGGTGTTGAGCTTAGGCCTTCATCTTCTCTACACTTGCCATATATCCAATGCCACTTCTATCCATCTTCATGACGGTATTCATGAGTAGCTCGCTTTGGAGATGCTTGCCTCTAGCAAACTTGCTCAATCCCACCTTGAGATGCTCTTTCTCCATCTTGAGCTTCTTGTTCTCTTCCTTGAGAATATCATTGTTCTTCTCTTCCTTGAGTTTCTTGTTTTCTTCTTTGAGCTTCTCATTCTCAAGGATCAATTCTTTGTCATGATCAAGAGTTTCTAGCACAATGGTGTTGTGACTTTTCATCTCTTCAAGATCTTTCATGAGCTTCTCATTGTCACTCTTGAGCTTGACATACTCATCATAGTCATTGCACTCAACCACTTGCTTGCCTTTGCTACTAGATCCATGCTCAATGCTTTCATCAATTAAATCATCACATGAAGTAGCTATATCAATCTTGACAACATGGTTAGTAGCATCATGTGGCTCATTTGGTAAAAATTCTTGAGCAATAACAAGAGTATCATGATTAATCTTAAGAGTAGTGTATTCATCTTTTAGCTTGTTGTGGCTAGTGATGAGTTCATTGTGTACCCACTCAAGTTTATCATGTTTATCTTTAAGCTCTTTCTTGGAGGATTTGAGCTCCTTGAGTTTGGATGATATAGCATCATTAGTTTCTCGAAGCTCATCATTAGCCTTTTCTAATGTATCACACTTAGCTAAGAGTGAATCATTTTTAGCATCAAGTTTTTCATTTGTAGCTCTACTCTTTCTAATGATCTTAGTGTATTTTCTTAGTATTTTAACAAGATCATCATATGTAGGTGAATCATCATCGTATCACTATCATCATCACTAGCTTGCTCATCATCACTACTATCATCACTCTTAGTTACCTTGCATTCACCCTTGGCCATAAGGCATAGGTGTGTAGAGGATAATGGCGATGGTGGCGGTGAGGATGCAAGATCAATAGCAATGGCGGCCACCTTCTCATTGTCACTATCATCATCGGATGATTCGCTTGATGAATCAATGTCCGTGAGCCAATCACCGACAATGTAGGCCTTGCCACTCTTCTTCTTGTAGAAGTCCCTCTTTTTGCCATCTCTCTTCTTATATGGCTTGTTCTTTTTCTTCTCATCTTCATCTTCATTGCTTGAATCATCTTTCTTGCCCTTGTTTTTGAACTTGTCTTTCTTGGGCTTTGTACATTGATGAGCTAGATGGCCAAGTTTGCCACAATTGTAGCAATCCATCTCGGAGATTAGCTTTCTTCTTGAGCTAGTGAAGAACTTCTTCTTCTTGCTGTCAAACTTGATGCCACTCTTGTTTAGCTTCTTTAGCATCTTGGTGGTCTTCTTCACCATGAGAGCAAGACTTTCTTCATCATCTTCATCACTTGAGCTCTCATACTCAAGTCTTGCCTTGCCCTTATCTTGGCTAGCTTTGAATGCTAAGTCTTTCTCTTTCTTCTTTGTAGAGGATGAACCATCTTATGGCATGATGTGCATGTACATCTCATGAGCATTGATCTTTCCCAAGATTTGTGTCGGTGTAGCGGTGGAAAGATCACCTTGATGTAGCACGGTCATAATGTGCCCATATTTGTCAATGAGGAGGACACTCAAGATCTTTCTCACAACATCGGATGGTGACATTTGAGTAAGTCCAAGCCCATTGACTTCCTCTACAAGAACATTTAAACGAGAATATATTTCATTAGCACTTTCTTTGGGAAGCATCTCAAAAGAATTTAGCTTTTTATTTACAAGATGATAGCGTTCCTCACGCTCACTCTTAGTTCCCTCATGGAGCGCACAAACGTCCGACCATAGTGCATGGGCGTCTTTGTGGTTCCTTACACGATTGAACACATCTTTGCAAAGGCCTCTAAAGATGGTGTTGCGAGCCTTTGCATTCCATTTTTCATAGTTCACTTCATCACCTTGAAGTTGTGCGGCATTCTTAGGTGTTGGGAAACCTTGAGAGGTGGCTCTAAGTATTCCAATGTCTAGAGCTTCTAGGTAAGCCTCCATGCAAATTTTCCAATATGGAAAATCATCCCCCTCGAAGATAGGAGGAGGTCCATCCCCGTGAGACATCTTACTCTAAGCGGTTAAGCTTAAAAACATGAGCACGAGGCTCCGATACCAATTGAAAGGATCAAGATGCCCAAGAGGGGGGGGGGTGAATTGGGCTAATTCTAAATTTTCTTGCAATAATCAAATCCTATGGATAGCCCAATTAACCCCTTGTGCCTAGAAAAGTGTTTCTAACAAATTAACGCACAAAAGACTTACAACCTATGTTCCAAACTTACTCTAACATGGCAATTCTATGAATGTAAAGACAAGTATTGAATTGCTCAAAGTAAATACTTAAAGTAACTGCTCAAAGTAAATGGAGAGAGGAACACGGTGATGTTTTGCTGAGGTATCGGAGAGTCGCCACTCCCCACTAGTCCTTGTTGGAGCACCCACGCAAGGGTGTAGCTCCCCCTTGATCCGCGCAAGGATCAAGTGCCCTCTATGGGTTGATTCTTCGACACTCCATCGTGGTGAATCACCCAAAACCACTCACAACTTGAGTTGGGTCACCCACAAGCTCTGTCGGGTGAACACCAAGCTCCCAATCACCACCAAGCCGTCTAGGTGATGGTGATCACCAAGAGTAACAAGCACAAACTCTCACTTAACCACGCGAAGCCTAATGAGAAGATGGATGCACACTTGTCTACTCTTGATTCACTAATGAGGTTTCACTCTTGGATTCTCAAATCACAAACACCTCACTAGGACCTTGCTCTTCTTGGCACTCACAAACGTGTTTCTCAGCTATTGGAATGAGCAAAAGTAACTCCACACATGAGTGGAGCTTCTATTTATAAGGCAGCCTAAAAAACGAACCATTATGAGCTTCTGCGGGGTGACCGGACGCTCCGATCGTGTTGACCGGACGCTCTGGTCAGTTCAACCCATGAACCGGTAGTAATGAGTTGACCGGACACTGGTAGGGTCCGGTCAGCACTGATTGGATGCGTTCGGTTGCATAAAACCCTTACTAGAACCTTACTGGACTCGACCAGACGCTGGATACTCAGGGTTCGGTCAGTATTGACCGGACGCGTCCGGTCACACTTTCTCAAGTCTGGACCCTTACTGGAGTCGACCAGACACTGGTCCTCTGCGTCCGGTCACATTGACCTTCCAGCGTCTAGTCACACTAGACTTGTTCTTCTCGGTCAAATGAATTGACCGGACCCTACGGCCAGCGTCCGATCGCACCGGAGCCAGTGTCCGGTCAGTATTTGACCCTCCATTCACTTTCAACTCTCGATCATTTGTGAATGAAGTTTGCTCCATGGGATCAAAGGGCTTCATAGGAGCTACCTAGAGCTAGTTTTAACAAGTGTGCACCACACCTAACTCACTAGACTCAACTAGGTCAAGCTACCCGTCTATACCCCCCTTAATAGTACGGCCAAAGGAAAAACAAAGTCCTAAACTACTCTAAGTGTCTCTCCAACTCCAATCGACACTTAGAACTAGTCATCCTTAACCTTGTCGTCCATCCTTTGAAAACCGAAATGATTTCCATCGTAGGGGCATGACAACTTTGATTGCCCAATTGATCTCCATTACCATGACCTATCTCAATTGCTTCTGCAAAACACACGTTAGTCATAGTAATCTTATATTGTCATTAATCACCGAAACCCAACTAGGGGCCTAGATGCTTTTAGACTCCAACCCTTGTCTCTGACCGAGGATGCACCGAACCTCTGCTTATAGCTCTTCTCTGACTAGCGCGGTTGGAGATGACTGGGACCAACCGATCGGGGATGCCCGCTCGGTGTGGACTAGGAAACAGGCGAAGTAGGTAAAAATAGGACGCTCAAGTCAAACCACAATACCAAGGACCATACCCTATACACCTACAGAAGAGTACCGATAGGACATGTCAGAAGGGTGCCCTGTAATCTTCTAGGTATGTCAGAACCCAAGCAGTGTTGTGGGCGCCGACGTTTTGCAATATAGTGTTATGGGCGCCATCAATTCCCATACCATGACAAACACGATAAGGCTCCCCCACCTGCCTCTAGGCATCAACAGTGTTCTAGGCGCAATCATTTGCCCTACATGGAGAACACAGTAAAATCCTCCCGACATCAATAGTGTTATGGGCGCCTACAATTATCCTATACCTAACGGCGTGGGCATCAAGATTTAGTAGCATACATACTCTCTCTCTCTCTCACTTGTAAGGCCATCCCCTTTATCTATAAAAGGGGACGCACTCTCTCCCAATAGAGGAGATTGATCAGCTCACTCACACACACATGACGATCAATCGGACAACAACTGAAACACACTCCAATGATCCGAATGACCAAGGATTCCAACAAATAATAGACATTTGAACACTTAGCACAAAGCGGAGCTCCCGTCACTCTTGGCCCTTCAGACAGAGTTTGACCAGACCTCTTATACCCCCCATCTTACTCTATTCTGTTTGTAACCCCACAACAAACTTTGAGCACCTGGGCTAAGGAATAAAGTCACCGACTGACTCAAACTGAACGTAGGGCACGTTGCTTGAACTAGTATAAACCCTATGTCATTGAGTGCTAGGCCACATCCGATCACAACGTACAACAAAACTACAAATATTTACATGTTGGTCACTTTCTGCACCAACAGCATCCTACGTGGCGGTCAACGCTAGTGTGGCATGGTCAAATCCGCTCCACATAGGACCAAACAGCCCTACCCGCACCCAGGTGTCAAAAGTGAATGGTTTTGATAGTTGGAGTATCAACACTAGATGGTTTTGTAGTTGAGGGTCAAAATTAGGCGAACCTAAGAGTTGAGGGGTACTCATGAAGCTCCTCAGGAGGTTCTCCCACCTGAAAGGACTGAAGCTCAATGGATCGCTCGATGCATCAAGACGTTCATCACCATCGGTGATGAACTCTACAAGCGAAGTCCATCGGGGGTACTCATGAAGTGCATCCCAACCAGCCAATGGAAACAACTCCTCCTCGAGGTCCACGCCAGAATCTACGGACATCACGTGGCCCCGAGGTCGCTGGTCGGAAAATCCTTTTGCTAAGGTTTTTACTAGCCCACCGTACTACGAGATGCAGAGGAGGTCATCCACAGGTGCGAGGGATGCCAGTTCTATGCTCGGTAAACTCATTTGCCGGCACAGGAGCTCCAAACCGTCCCCATCACCTAGCCGTTCGTGGTCTAGGGCCTCGACTTGGTAGGACCCCTCAAAAAGGGCCCAGATGGCTTCACCCACCTGCTCATAGCGGTCGACAAGTTCACCAAGTGGATAGAGGCCAAGCCCATAACCAACATCCGCTCGAAAGAGGTGGTCAAATTCTTCCTCAACATCATCTACCAGTTCGACGTTCCTAACTGTATCATCACTGACCACGAAACTAACTTCACCAGGAAGAAGTTCCTGGACTTTAGTAATGGATATGACATCAGGATCGACTGGGTTTCGGTTGGACATCCACGTACTAATAGTTAGGTCAAGCGGGCCAATGGTATGGTCCTCCAAGGACTTAAGCCACGCATCTTCGACTGACTCAACAAGTATGCCGGGTGATGGGTTGCAGAGGTCCCAACGATCCTCTAGAGCCTAAGAATGTGTGGCAGAACCTCCTAAATTATAGGACCCACATGCACTTGTCACTGTCCAACGACCTTTGACATCTATGCATATGTTCCTGGTAACTTAAGAAGTCTGTTGGGTGTCCTTGGGGAACCCTGAATCATCCACGATTTCTGAGCAGGATCATGTTACAGAGTCATTGCAGTATTACAACATTTATTCAAATATCTACACTAGAGTAAAAACAGCGGAAGTCTTACAATAACATAATTTACAAAACAGTAGTTTCAAACCTTATAACTAAGTTCGATGATTATTACAAAATGAAATAGTGGAGTGGCATTATAATATAATACAAAACACACAGTTAAACTGCCCTGCCTAAGGGCCACACATTTACTTCTCATCATCATCACAAGGAACAACCGTCATGCAGCATGATCCAAAACAGATCTGCTCATGAGTCTCACCTGCAACAAGGGTCAACGAACCCTGAGTACAAAAGTACTCAACAATACTTAACCGAAATAAAACTGATAGAACTCAGGAATGCCGACTCATAGGATTCAAGGTATGGCTTTAACAATAATCAAAGTTCTTTTGCGTAAAAGCTCTTTAACAAAATTCTTTACTTCAAAGGTAAAACTTTATAAGTACCACATATGAATCTGTCATGATCCGTAATGAGATCATGAACTTCATATCAATCTCTTTCGCAAACCTTTCTCAAGTTCCAGTTGTTAATACTACGATGATGAACAGTGAGTTGAATCTCCATAACCGAGGAGCAATGATGATTCGAACTGATTAAACCCAGCTGGGGATTCTAGACCACACGACATATGCAGGTCCCCGACTTACATATATCAACCTACCCTCAGATCTTCTAAAACAAGAACGGGTCTGCGCCACCCGAGAATACAATACTCCACCATTCCAGCCCATGGCACGCTATTCCCGCCATCTCTCCACTCCTAGTGCACGAGTAGCCCTTCTCGTAATAGAATAGCCAAGTTAAGGCTTACCAGAGTATGTGGTTAGTACTACAAAGTCTCACCTCATGCAATTCAACAATGGATAGACCTTAATCGACACAGGCGGTGTGGGGGTATTAACCCCTATACCCTTACGGCTAAGCTTGGGCTGGCCCGGATCGATGGGTTCAGTCCACCCAAAAGACGACGTGCGGCCTAGTTAACCTGATCGAAGTCCCGCACAAGGAATCAAGACGGATTTGGCGACCAAGCAGGATCCTAATCGGTTAGGATAGGAATCCTTATCCGGCTACATATGGCAATTGTAACTGACTAGGATTAGTTTCCAGATCTTTAACCCTGCCCCCCGGACTATATAAGGTGGGCAGGGGACCCCTCTAAAAAACATCTCTCATTGACATACAGCAATACAAATCAGACGCAGGACGTAGGTATTACGCCTTCTTGGTGGCCGAACCTGGATAAAACCTCGTGTCTGTCTTGCGTCACCGTCTTGTTTGAGGCTTGCGCATCTGTCTGCCGATAATCTACTACCTTGGGCATACCCCTAGGTAGACTGCCGACCATATTTCGTCGACAGTGGCACGCTAGGTAGGGGGTGTGTGTACTGCTCTCCAAGCAAACAAGATGGTCATCATCTCCGGCTCCATGGCTACGCCCAACGGCCTCACATTCACCGTCGGCCAGATCACCTGGACCATCGGCCCCAACGACTCCATCGCCATGACCGCGGAGGAGGCATGGATTCAACCCGTGCCGACGACTACTTCACCTGCATCGGCTACGGCTCCGACCACGGTGAACGTGGCTCCGACCACGGTAAGCGCGGCTCTGACCACGGTGAACACGGCTCCGACCATGATGGATCTGACTCCGACCATGGTACATCTAGCTCCGACCATGCCTACAGCCACGTCGACAACCCATCATCCGCTTCCCCGCTACAGAGGAAAGTAGATCAACAACACCGACCTGCTCGACTCTATCGATCGGGTCGGCATCAAACTCGCTGAAACCCTAGCTCTGGTAAGTACGATTCAAAGCCAACCTAATGAGCAGGTAACAGCTCCCCACAATAGATCTATCCGATCGGCTCGGACCAGTCGTCCTGCGCGACTTGGAACAGATCTTGTGGTCGTATCTACTCCTGAGGGGCACTCCGCTCGTCGCCAGCCAGCCTTCGCGATGGGTCTCCGACTCTGCGAGTACGAAGTCCCGATGGAGAACCACCAGGTCCAGCCCTACGGCCTGCAAAACGCTGCCTCCAGCTACGCGTACAACCTACGACACCACTCGGATCTATGTCCTATACACCGATCTCGGCCGAAGCCATGCAACATCGTCAACATGGTCCGGATTGAAGATTATCAAGAAGGATCCGTCCACACAGTCCGAGAGGGTGACTCCAGCTCCTCGTCCGGCATCGCATCCAACGCATCTGTCCACACCGAGCTTCAGCGTCACGAAGATGAAGGCGTCAAATATGATCTGGATCTGCCAGACCACGCCCCGGGTTTCCCCCAGTTTCTGTCTTTCCCGCCAAGATGAGGGGATTTGATCCATGTTGTCAGCAATGACGAGCCGCCAGCAGTCGGCGAAACAGAACAAGAAAAGACTGCACGCGAAGCACGCAATATTGACCGGTTTAATCATCGGCAAATCGAAGCTGAAGCAGACTAGGAGGCACGACGCATAAGGGTCCAACCACGTGACCTCAACAATGCTTTCGACAGGGTGGGGGACAAACAAGTCTTCAAGACCCCAAGCACCAACATAGCCGTTGCCATGGCGATAATGCAGCGGCTGCCCAACACTCCCGAGACCCAAGCAGTCCATGACGACATACAAGCTTATCTGACGGCTGCTACGGCTCAGACCGTAGAGATGAATCAAGCCCAGGCTCCATCCGTTTCAGTTGAATCGAGCCATAGCTGCCAATTCTCAAGTCGCTCACAGCCGCTCAATCGACGCGGCTCGCACAACAACGACCCATCGGACAACCGTCAAGGCGGAAACGGTGGCCATGATGGTGGTCGGGGCGACAACCGCCGCCGAGAGGATAACCGCCATGATGTTCGAGGTGACAACCGCCGAGATAACCACGATGATCGCCGTGATAACCATGATCGCAGGGCTAATCCAGATGGCAATCGAGATCGCCGCAATGGCAATAACGATCTCCGCCATTACCTCGGTGGACGTGATCTGCGTGCTCGCATCAACCAGAGAGCCAACGATCGTGCATCCCATGAAAGCTATTGCCGTATGGAGTATGACACCGCTCACGGTCTGCCGGGTCTAAAGCAGTTCACTCCACACCTTCGCCAAGTCATATGGCCCAAGAATTTCAAGCTCGAGAAACTTCAAAAGTACGACGGCAAGGAAAACCCGGAATTATGGGTCATGCTCTACGAAACTGCGTGCCGATCAGCCATGGCTGACGAGCACGTCATGTCTAACTACTTCCCAGTCGCTGTTGGTCATGCAGGTCACCAATGGCTGGTTAGCTTGCCGCCGAACTATTTTGACTCTTGGCAGGAGCTCAAGCAGGCCTTCATCGACAATTTCATTGCTACTTGTGAACAACCCGGCAACAAGTATGATCTGCAATGGATCCAAGATTGGAAAGACGAACCACTGCGCGAGTACATTTGGCGTTTCTCGGAGATGCGCATCAAGGTCCCATCAATCTCCGACAACGAAGCGATCGAGGCTTTCGTCACCGGTCTTCGCTTCCACGACGCCCTAAGAGACAAGCTCCTCTGGAAGAGACCTGATTCAGTCACAGCGCTTTTGGCCACCGCTAAGAAATACGCGGACGCTGATGATGCTAAAAAGATAATCATTGAAGAAGCAACAAGAATTCCACGCTCCGACCACCCTCCAAACCGCGATGATTACCGCGGCAATCGTGGTCGGAACGACAATTTTGACCGCCGCAACCAGCGCAACGACTCCCGCGACCATCGTGACTGACGTAATCAGCGGCACAACCGCCGCGACGATTACAGGAGCAAGCATGCTCGGGAAGACGACGGTGAGGTCAATACCGTGAAAAAGGGCGGCGGACGACGTAACTATGAGGACGACTACGCCAAAGCATTGAAGGGGCCCTGCCAGCTCCATCCTAAGTCGAACCACACCATGGAGAATTGCCGCATCCTCAAGACTATCTATACACATCAACAGGCTCTGGATACGTCCGACAAACCTAACGACGCGGGGAATAGCGCAACGAGGACAACGACGACGACGACGCAGACCCTCGTCATAAATACGTCAAGCCGACTAATCGCGTGCACACCATCATCGGCGGCAAGGTGTCCATTGAGACCAAACAAGAACGCAAGCTGCTCGCCCGTGCTTGCTTGAACGTGGCAAACACCGACAACCTTCTCACCGATCCACGGCTCCCTCCGTGGTCTCACCGTGAAATCTACTTCAGCAGGAAGGACCAATGGGCCACCATACCCGAGCCAGGGCATTTTCCCCTAGTCCTCGATCCTTGTATCAACAAGGTTCAGTTCAACAGGGTACTGATCGACGGCGGCAGCTCCATTGACATACTGTTCAAGAACAGCCTGTCTACTCTGAAAATAGCCCAGGCGGACCTGAAGCCGTACGAGGCACAGTTTTGGGGCGTTCTCCCCGGACAGAGCTCCACACCTCTCGGGTAGATCACACTACCCGTGCAATTCGGGACTCTGGACCACTTCCGCACCGACTACGTCAACTTCGTGGTCGCTGACTTCGACGGCACCTACCATGCTATTCTTGGTCGACCGTCGCTCACCAAGTTCATGGCCATACCTCATTACAGGTATCTGGTGCTCAAGATGCCTACTGAGAAAGGAGTTTTAACCCTCAGGGGCAACGTATATGCAACTTATACTTACGAGGACGATAGCTTCAAGATAGCAGAGCCCATGACCTCTCTATTCGCATGGCCGAGACCATGCTCGACGCTAAGAAGACCTCGGCCGACCACCTGGAGATCCTAGAGCTCGAGGCTCCGCGCAAGAACATCAGGTCCAAGGAGCACAAGACGATCTAGCTGGTCGATGGCGATCCCAGCAAAATGGCCCTCATCGAGGCCAACCTGGATCCCAAATAGGAAGACGCGCTCGTCAGGTTCTTGAGGGGCAACGTGGATGTGTTTGCATGAAAACCTTCCGACATGCCTGGTGTACCTCAGAACTTGATTGAGCACTCCTTAAATGTCAATAGCAAGGCCAAACCAATCAAGCAGAAGCTACGACGGTTCGCTCATGACAAAAAGGAGGCGATTAGGGTAGAAGTTACACGGCTTTTGGCAGCCGGATTTATCAAAGAAGTGTATCATCCGGAATGGTTAGCCAACCCGGTTCTTGTACGCAAAAAAAATAATGAATGGAGAATGTGCGTTGATTACACTGATCTCAACAAACACTGCCCTAAGGACCCCTTCGGCTTACCTCGCATAGACGAGGTCATAGATTCAACTGCCGGTTGCGAGCTGCTTTCCTTTCTCGACTGCTACTCTGGTTATCACCAGATCGCTCTCAAAAAGGATGACCAGATCAAGACATCTTTCATCATGCCTTTTGGCGCCTACTGTTACACGACTATGTCGTTCGGGCTCAAAAACGCTGGGGCTACCTACCAACGAGCTATACAGGCTTGCCTCAACGACGAGATAAAAGATGACCTCGTCGAGGCTTATGTGGATGATGTAGTTGTCAAAACCAAGCAAGCACGTACCCTTGTTGACAACCTAGAACGCACCTTTGCAGCCCTCAATACGTTCCAATGGAAATTAAACCCAAAGAAGTGTGTCTTTGGCGTTCCTTCTGGCATACTGCTCGGCAACATCGTCATCTACGATGGCATACGCCCTAACCCGGAGAAAGTCAAAGCTGTCTTAGACATGAAGCCTCCAAAAAAGGTGAAAGATGTCCAGAAGCTTACCGGATGCATGGCCGCTCTCAGCCGTTTCATATCAAGATTAGGAGAAAAAGGGCTACCATTCTTCAAACTGCTAAAAGCATCCGAGAAGTTTGAGTGGTCGGAGGAAGCAGACGCTGCTTTCACGTAGCTAAAAGAATACCTCACATCACCCCTGGTACTTACTCCTCCCAGAGAAGATGAAACTCTCCTACTTTACATTGCGGCAACCGATCGGGTGGTTTCCACTACAATGGTGGTCGAGCGTGACGAGCCGGGCCACGCCTACAAGGTACAGCGGCCAATTTATTTCATTAGTGAGGTACTCAACGAATCCAAGACCAGGTACCCACAGATTCAGAAACTGATCTACGCCATACTGATAACATCCCGAAAGTTGAGACATTACATCAACGGATATCGGGTGGTGGTCATGACCGAGTATCCTTTGGGGGACATCATTCGCAATAAGGATGGGAACGGACACATCGTCAAATGGGCAATGGAGCTATGCCCCTTTTCCTTGGAATTTGCCAGCCGTACTACAATCAAGTCTCAAGCACTCGTCGATTTCATCGTCGAGTGGACAGACTTAAGCACGACTGCCTCTCCAGGATCCGATGAATATTGGATGATGTACTTCGATGGTTCTCTCAACATTGATGGTGCGGGAGCAGGAGTTCTTTTCATGTCACCATCCAAGGAGCAGCTACGGTACGTCCTCAGGATTTATTTCCCGGCATCTAATAACGCAGCCGAGTATGAAGCATGCCTGCATGGTCTACGCATTGCGGTTGAGCTTGGTGTTAAATGTCTCTATGTCTACAGAGACTCGGCTCTGGTCATCAACCAACTCAACAAGGACTGGGACACGACCAGTGAAAAGATGGACGCATATTGCAAATCGATAAGAAAGCTGGAAGGCAGGTTCTATGGCATCGAGTACATACACGTGGTCCGGGACAAGAACCAAGCAGCGGATGCGTTGTCAAAGTTAGGATCATCCCGAGCCAAAATCCCACATGGCGTATTCGTCCAAGACCTGCTCACGCCTTCCATTGAGGACGAAGATTCAACGATCGACAAAGCTTCAGACCAGCAATTAGTGGCTACGGTTCCGGCAACAAGCACAACCGAGCCGTTTCCAACCACTCATGAGCCGGACTGGAGGACACCTTTCATCAAGTACTTAACAGATGGTAGCGGTTACACTGATCGAACAGAAAATGAACGACTGATGCGTCGCAGTAAGTAGTATCTGCTCGTCGATGGCAAGTTATTGCGCAAAAACACAAAGGAGGAAATCTTGATGAAGTGTATAACCCAGGAGGAAGGTGAGCATCTCCTAGACCAAATCCACTCTAGCTCCTGTGGCAACCATGCGGCCTCAAGAACGCTGGTCGGTAAGGCTTTCCGAGCAGGGTTCTATTGGCCGTCAGCAGTAGCCGATGCAGAGAAGTTAGTTCGCCGCTGTGAGGGCTGTCAGTTCTTCGCCAAGAGAATTCATGTACCAGCACATGAGATCCAGACGATTCCAGCCTCTTGGCCCTTTGCGTGCTGGGGACTGGACATGATCGGGCCTTTCAAACCGGCTCCTGGGAAGTTTACATGCGTCTTCGTGCTAATTGACAAATTCTCTAAGTGGATAGAATACATGCCTCTAGTACAGGCATCCTCAGAGAAGGCTGTCACGTTCCTCGACCAGGTCATCCACCGTTTCGGCATACCCAATAGCATCATTACTGATCTGGGTACTCAGTTCACCGGGAACGCCTTTTGGGATTTCTGCGATGAAAGAAGCATAGTAGTAAAATACGTCTCGGTGGCGCACCCTAGGGCTAATGGGCAAGTCGAACGGGCAAATGGCATGATCTTGGATGCACTAAAGAAGAGGATATACAGAGAAAACGACAAAGCTCCCGGAAGATGGCTCAAGGAGTTATCAGCCGTGGTCTGGGGCCTCCGAACTCAGCCTAGTCGTAACACCGGCGTCTCACCATACTTTATGGTCTATGGCGCTGAGGCAGTCCTCCCACCAGATATAGCTTTCAGATCAGCAAGGGTAGAGAACTTCAATGAGGGCAAGGTCAATGAAGTACGGGAGCTAGAAGTCAACAGCGCAGAGGAGAAAAGGCTCGATTCTTGTGTACGCACAGCCAAATACCTTGCTGTTTTGCGCAGGTACTACAACAGGAACGTTAAAGAGCATTTCTTCATGGTCGGGGACTTAGTCCTGAAGTGGAAGACAAACCAGGCTGGTGTCCACAAACTCGCAACCCCATGGGAGGGACCCTTCATGATCAAGGAAGTCACACGTCCAACGTCTTACAGGTTAGCTCATCTGGACGGCACGGACGTACCAAACTCATGGCACATCGACAAGCTTAGACGTTTCTATGCTTAACTACTGAGATATGTACTCTACTTGTATTTTTGATTTACTTTAATAAAGCAACTATGATTTCTCCGACCACTCTAATGTGTCACTCCAAATTTTATGGTTATTCTAACTTAAGCCAGTACAAGCCGACCACCACTCCTTCTACGGTTTTTGGAGCAGGCCCTGTCCCCGGTTCCTCCCAACACGTGCACAGGATCCGCTCTCTATGTTGTGGGTGATCAGCAGGCCCCCCCCTGGTTTGACTTGTCTGCATCCACGTGTGCACAGGTCATAGTACCTCACACTCCGACCACATGCCAAACTAGGGCCGCACAAACTTTTCAGGATGACATGTCGAGCAAAATGGTACAACTAAACAGAACGTTAACACGTTCCCACTTAGTTACACCAACAAAAAATTTCAAGCTTAAGTACGTTTTGTATAAAACAAACAAGCTTATAATGATATACAATTACGTTATTACAAGCTTGCCTGAAGAGGCTCAAGTTTACAATAACACAACTATGTCCTCCTTCTACAGCTCTAAGCCTATTACATTGGCTGGTCGGGGCGCATGGCATTTACTGCTCACCGCCTCTGGTACCCTACTCGAGTCTCGGGGACTCTTGAGCTAGTCAAGCTGAAGGGGATGGCCCTACCGGTGCCTGGCTGGTCGAGACCGCAGGCTACGTTGGTTGGCTTGCAGCTGATGGCATTTCCAGCTGGCTTGTCGATGGCATACCCTGCACAGGTGCTGTCCCACCTCCGCACAGGTTAATATCGCCAATTATCTTTGACAACAAGTCCAGCTGGGCCGTCCGAAGCTCTTCGGCCTTGTCTGGGTCTATCTCCTTCGGGTACCCAGCCTCCAAGCGTTTGAGATCGATCAGGGGGTAGTGAGCACGCACCATGCTTAGCACATGGGCACCCGTGTACTCACCCGCCTCCTTCACAAATTCTTGGAACCATCCCCATGCTTGTTTGCATCTCTCAACCAGTCCGAGCTGGGGCGTCCTTAGCTCTTCCTCTGTGAGCGCCGGGTTGATAAGGTCGAGGACGGGCACAATGCCAGTTGCCATTTCTTGGCAGCGCTTGTTCCACGTGTCCCGCTCCTCAGTGGCCTTGAGGCATTGTGTTTTCCAGTCGTCACGCTCCTTGATTACGGCCTCTAGGTGCCTCTTGGCATTGACTTTCAAAACTGAACACAGTACAAGACATCAAACGTGATGACACGATAAGGCAAGGTGGGCAATAGAATGAGAAAGGTGGTCTGGAGTGCTTACTTTTCAGGTCGTCCTTCATTCTGGTAGTGTGGTCTTAGAGTTCAGACTGGCTGCATGCAGTTTCTTGTTGTCCTCCTTCAAGCGACCACATTCTGCAAGCACACGGCTAGTCTCCCCCTGGAGGCGGGTCACTTCAGCTTCTAAACCTGCATTACAGCTATTACTGCCAAGAACACAATAACACAAGTCCTGCACTTGCTACGATACGGTGAAAACTTACTTGTTCTCTCCCGCTCTTTGTTATTGAGCTGGCCGACTAGGTTCTGGTTCTGTGCTTCTTGGTCTGTTCTCTCCTGGTCGGCGGCTTCAAGTTGGCGCCGTAGGCGTTCCACTTCAGCCGTCAGCTCCTTATTGGTCGTCGTGATTCCTTCTATCTAGTCGAAGCATCTTTTTCGATATCTTGCAGTTTTCATCAAATCCTGCATACAGACAAGCTACATCAGACAGTTCGACTACACAACAGGGTTAAGGACTCAAGCCAAATATACTTGGACTTCCGTCACCAGACGCTTGGCCGCCCGTTCGACTCTTAAGGTCTCTTTGACCTCTGGGATTTCCTCGTGCATGACCCATTCGTCGTTCTGATAGCGCGACACATATACATGTTGTCGCCTATCTTGGGGACGGCCTAGGACTTTTTCCACTTCTTCCTCTTCAACCTCCTATTCGGGAGGCAGCACTGGTCTGGAGTTTGCAGACTCCACGACCACCAGGGCTTTCCCACGAGCCATCATGTCGGCAAGCATGTCCTGGGCAACTTCTGGCCGCTGCCCCTCGGCTAGATCCAGCTCCCTTGGTGCCATGGTATCCGCCTCAGCAGGGTTCATGCTTGGAGCACTTGTTTTCTGCTCGGTTGTCTTCCTGACCAGCTGCTCGGGGACTGGCGTCTGGTCGTCCGCCTGCTGAGGCCCAGGCGGAGTCCCTGCCATGGGCTCCTCCATGACTGGCTGCTGGGCAGGTTGTCCCGCCATTGTTGGTGAAGACGTTCCACACCCAGCTAGCTGGTCGGGGCTTTCGGTGGATGCCGATCTAGTGCATTCAGAGACAAATTCAGAAGATAATAGTATCCAATGCAAAATGCAAGCTTACATCAAAAATATAGATACTTACAGCTTCGACTTGCGGAAGGATGTGGCGAAGGAACGTCTCCTCGACCGCCCCTGCTCCGCTTGCTCGGCAGTTTCCACCGGGACTCTTTCAACCTTCGGTACGGGCGTCGGAGTATGATGCGGCATGTTTCCTTCGTCTGTCCTCTGTGTTGCAGTGGTCGGTGCTATGACCACTGCTGGCCCAGAGGAGCCACCCTGCTCCGTCGGTCCCACCTGCCTTCTCCTCTTTCGGGGGACGAGTCGGAAGATGTCCGCATCCTCTGCTTCGTCGTCCGACAGGGGGAAGATGGCTTGACGTCGTTTGCTGGCAGCCGGACGCTTGCCAGCGGCTCTGGTCGAGGCGTCCTCTATGGTCTCGAGTACCGCCCAGTGAATGTCGTCGGTCCTGGCGCTGGTCTGGGCGGCTGGGCCGGTAGCTTGCGGCCATTCTACACCGGGGGGAGGCGACACGAACACTTCTGCCCGGTCATGACCATTACACTGAGACACAAAATGAAGAAAAAAAATAGTTATTTTCTTGATACAACATGACTCTACAGTTAAAAGGAGGCGTCATTTACCTTTGGGGGAGGTCGAGCCAGCTTGAAGGCGTGCTCGATGGCGTTCAGCGCAACATAATTGGGATCGGCCAGGTTGAACAGCTCTCCAATCCTAGCCTTGATCTCCGTCTTGTCGAGCGGCTCTTTCCTGGTCCTTGTTGGATCCGCGCCTCCTTGGTACTCGAAGCTAGGATGAATCCTTTTCTGGCATGGCTGGATTCGTCGGCTGATGAAGTTGCCGACCACGCTCGGGCCATCAAGCCTTCCCCACGGGATCATCCTGAGCAGTTCGGCGATCTGTTCCAAGTTCCCGGGCTTCTCCGACCAGCTATTTTTCTTCTCTGGAATTAGCCCCACGTCGCACAGAGTGATGGTGTTCGGCTCTTCACGGATGTAGAACCACTTCTTGTACCACTCGTCCAATGAGGTGTTCCAGGGGCAGTGCAGGTATTGGGACTTCATGCCGTCACGCAGGTTCAGGTAGACGCCTCCGGCGATCTTCGAGCCACCGCTCCCTTTTTTCCGAAGACAGAATAGGTGGCGAAAGAGGTCGAAATGGGGCTGGAAGCCACCATACGCCTCGCAGAGATGGATGAAGGTAGAGACGAGAAGAATCGAGTTGGGATGCAAATTGCAAATCCCAATCTCGTAGTACAAGCAGAGACCCTGAAGGAAAGGGTGCACTGGAATCCCAAAACCCCGTTTGAAGAAATCTTCGAAAACCACAATCTCACCTGGTTGTGGATCGGGGAAGCTTTCTCCTTCCGGTGCGCGCCATCCAGCGAGGGCCTTGTTGTGGAGCACCCCCATGGCAACGAGGTCTTCGATGGTTTGCTCATTGCTCCGAGACTTCCACCACTCCTTCGCCATGATTCCGCCTTTCTTCTGGGCGTCTCTCCTCGCCATTACTCTGACCTTTCTAGGGGGGTGGATGCGGTGGCAAGGGGATTTGGCGATGTTTATCGGAGGAATAGGGTTTGGCAAGAGGAAGACAAAGGTGGCGGCGGCGAATGACGATGGGGAACAGTGACAGTAACTTGCCAGATCTATATTATAAATAACAAAGAGTACCGTCGTTTCGTCTGCCCGAGTTTTTTGGGAGACGTGCGCACGCGCGGCGGACAGTTGTTCACACCACCTCGAGATCTGCGCCAATAAACGCGCTCCTTCGTTAATAGTGTACGCGCCTCTTCGTTGATGGTGTAAGAGGGCCCACACTGACACACCTCAATACAGGTGTCAACCGACTGTTTGCCAGGAAAAAAAATAATAAGAAGACAGAATGACGTGCTATACCTATTTGCCTTTTTGACCAGACGTGTCAGACTGGACTTGGCAAAGAATAGAGCAAAATAAATACACCAAATAATAGTACAAGCAGCGCACGTGACCGTGGATTTGCCCTGACCACTACTGTGCTCGGGCACTGCCCAGACCACTTTTGTGCTCGGGGACTGCCCAGACCATTCTATCGTTCGGGGACAACTCCGACCACGGTGACTGCTCCGACCACGGCCGTGCCCGGGGACTGCTCCGACCATTACCATACTCAGGAGTTGCTATGACCACCGCTATGCTCGGGGACTCTCCCAACCACTTCTTGGAGTTTTGCTCTCCTCGGCTACATGTGATTTTGTGCTCACATACAGTTGAGAGACATTTATTTGGACCTTGCTACAAGGCTCATATGTCACCTACTACCAGGCTCGGGGACTAAGTGGGCACACTTCACCTTGCGGTGAATGTGTTTGTTTAAATCGACCCCTGTGCTTTGAATGATTATAAGGATTATTAATATGCTCGGGGACTGCCCCGACCACTGCTTGAATAATGGTTCTGCTTGGCTACATGTGATTTGTACTCACATATAGTTAAGAGACAATTCTTTAGACCTTGCTACAAGGCTCATACTTCGCCTTCCAGCAAGCTCGGGGATTACGTCGGTACGATGCACCTGCCGGTGCATCACTTTTTGCCTGTACGGCAATTCGGTTTTCAACTAAACTATGAATTCTTTTTAGACCCTGGCACCATGTGCCTACATCACCTACTACCAAGCTCGGGGACTAAGTGGGCACACTTCACCTTGCGGTGAATGTGTTTGTTTTTTGACCCCTACGCTTCTGATGTTCAAAGACGCTATGCTTCAAGACCACTTACATTTCTTTTCAGAAATACAAGTGGGCACACTTCTCAGGACAGAAATCCTTTTCTTTTTTCTTAAGAGCACCATACATTCTTCGGACAACCTACTTCTCTGGTGATGACGGTGGTCGGAGGCGTCAAGGATTCAAGCCTCGCTTGTCGGAGAAGGTTAAAATGGCGTGTCGCAGCATAATACATGATGCTCGGGGACTAGCTATGGGGGTATTAACCCCTATACCCTTACGGCTAAGCTTGGGCTGGCCCGGATCGATGGGTTCAGTCCACCCGAAAGACGACGTGCGGCCTAGTTAACCTGATCGGAGTCCCGCACAAGGAATCAAGACGGATTTGGCGACCAAGCAGGATCCTGATCGGTTAGGATAGGAATCCTTATCCGGCTACATATGGCAATTGTAACTGACTAGGATTAGTTTCCAGATCTATAACCCTGCCCCCAGACTATATAAGGCGGGCAGGGGACCCCTCTAAAAAACATCTCTCATTGATATACAGCAATACAAATCAGACGCAGGACGTAGGTATTACGCCTTCTTGGCGGCCGAACCTGGATAAAACCTCGTGTCTGTCTTGCGTCACCGTCTTGTTTGAGGCTTGCGCATCTATCTGCCGATAATCTACTACCTTGGGCATACCCCTAGGTAGACTGCTGACCATATTTCGTCGACAGGCGGAAAGAACCCGCTCACAAGACCTCCATGTCTTGTGGCTCACACGCACCGAGTCCGCTCGGTCTAGATTTATTACTCCACATTCCCATATCACATGTTAACATAATTAACCAAAGTTCCATTTAAAGTTCGTAGGTGATAGGTAATCACCCGACTTTCATCGTTCTACGCATAGCTAAGCAAAACTAGGCATATACGAATTTAAAACTAGTAATATGGTAAATATGGAATAACAAGGTTGGTAATGTACCAATTTGGTTTGTACTTGACTCTTAATCACTCAATGCAGTAAAAGAAGCAAAAGCAAAATCAATTTGAAAAATACAAGGTAGGGTTGTATGCATCCGGGGCTTGCCTTCGTTGACGGAAAAGTCCGATTCCTGCGACGTTTCACAAGTATTCGATCCGACCTCAATAGATGGACTAACTTCCTTGGCAACTTACTTAACTATCATGTGTTCACCTTCGTTCACTACACGTAGTAGCAATACCATGTTTAACATGATGCAGAATACGAAACATGATGCTTGATGATGATGCAAAATTTAACAATTCGAATACAACTTTCCTTCGCGGTACAGTGGCAAGTCAAACTAATTAAACCTTTTTCGCAACACCCAAATCAATTGCCAAGGATCTTTATCAACTAATGACCCAAGGACATAACTCAATCAAAAATTTAAACAAAACCTAAATCACTAAAGTTTACTATTTGCTTTTATGAATGAATTAATTAATTAATTAAGAATTATGAAATAAATCAACTTGTTCCAATTGACCTCAAAATTTTAGTAAATGTTCATTACACGATAACTAAGTGGCAAAACAAATTTCATAATTTTTGGATAAATAAATAAGCCTAGAAAAATCATGAAAATTCATTTATTAATTAATTGAGCAATTTTTATCACATTCGAAAAGTACTAAAAACATTATTTCATATTTTTATTAAATACTATACATCACAGAGAAGTCACACAAAAATTTTCATAATTTTTGGAGCTATAAATAATTCTACACAAAAATAACAAAAGCATACACTATTCACTCATTTCTGAAAAAGGAAAAATTCATTTTCAAATCACTGAGTCACTGACACCTTGACCCCACCTGTCATCCCCTTCCTCCCACGCTGACTACGACAATGACCGCGCTGACCGGTGATTCCTTGCCGCCGGTGAGACCAACGGCGACAGCGAGAGTACCAACACACTCCCCTCATCACCCCGCATCGATTGAGTGTACTATCGAGACCAATTACAGCGGTGCACGAGCTTGCCGACAACCATGGCGGACACGGTGGCACGGCTGCACCACGCTGGCGAAACAAGGCTGGTAGCGACTAAACAAATGGCCTAGAAAGACTCAGGGGCTCACCTCGATCACGCTGGAGTCGAAGACCGAGCCGGAGGACCAACGGAGAGATGGGTCGACGTGTACAACAACCACGGCGGAGCAAGCCATGACGACGGCGATGTTCTGGCTACTGCGGTGGACAAAACGGTTAATCAACCGGGCATGAAGCACCATGGCATCACGAAGAAGCTAAAACACAGCTTCACAATGTCAGAGGCTCACCATAGAGCGCTGGCCACGACGGCGCTGCCACGACGGAGATGTTGTCGGCCACGAGGAAGAAGAGCGTGGTCAGCGAGTTCCCAACGAAATCAGTCAACCATGGTTGGTTGGGTGGATGCGCAAGAAAAAGATGGAACTAGAACAACCTTTACCGAGATGGCAACGACGCTAGGGAGACGATGTGAGCTCGCTGGAGCTATGGCGTCGGTGACTGGAAAACAGAGCAAGGGAAAAAGAAGAACGGCGGCTGCTCCAGAGCTTTATAGGACGGACAAGGAAGCAAGGAGAAGCCACGACGGAGTCTTTCCTACGCCAGCATGAAGCCAAGGCCGCCACGCGCGCGCCTGGAACGCCGAAGACGGTCGCCGGCCATGTAGCAAGAGCGGTGAACACTGTTCATCGAATTTACAAAATTGCCATCCAGTTTGAAACTCAAATTACTCCCAAATTTTCATAACAACTCAAAAATCTCCAAAAACAAAAGTTGTTCAAAATCAAAAGTTCTACAACTTTGCTTTTATAACGAACCCCTAATTCGGTCTAGATTTTGAAATGAACTTTTGAATTCGAATAGGGCAAATTTAACGAATTACGCCTTTTTGAATTACTCCAAATTTTTCTAAACAACTTGAAAAACTCCAAAAACAAACTTTGTATAACTTGTCAAGCTCTACACATTTTCTTTAAGGCTCAACCCCAAAATGTGCTTCGATTTTGAAATGGATTTTCAGGGTAGGGTTTAAATGCTGAAAATCAGGGGTTTCTCGAAAATTTAAAAACCCAAGCAAACTTTGAACTTGAGTCAAACAATACAATTCAACACATACCACATAAATATAAACTTGTTTTAGTGTATGCATCTCAAAGTTTTCACCAAATGCCAAATGATTTGCAATGCATATGATGACATGTCAGGTTTTAGTATTTAAACACCCGATATGTTATAATCCTTCCCCCTAAAAGAAATCTCGCCCCGAGATTCAAAGCCATAGGGTAAGTAATGGAAAAGGAAATGTGTCACGGGAACACATACAAAATCTATCCATAAAACAGCTGAGGTCCCTTTACAAAACACAATTTGTAACAACCTAGCTCAACTAACATTACTCTATAATGACGCAAGAAACTCTAGAAATTTTTCTAATAAGTAATCTTCTGATTCCCATGTAGCTTCTTCTTCTGAATGTTGATTCCATTGTATTTTGTAGAACTTGATTGTCCGTCTTTGGGTAACACGATCTTTCTGATCCAAAACTCGGATTGGATATTCGGAATAAGTCAAATCTGGTTCAAGTTCCACTCCTTCAACCTCAACATTTTGCTCAGGCACTCGGAGACACTTCTTCAATTGAGAAACATGGAACACATCATGTACAGCTGCAAGATGTTTAGGTAATTTCAAGCGATATGCCACTTTTCCATACCTCTCCAAAATTTGATATGGTCCAATATATCGAGGTGCCAACTTGCCTTTAACACCAAAACGGGTAACTCCCTTCATTGGTGATATTTTTAAATATACAAAATCTCCTTTGTTAAACACCAATGGTCTACGTCATCTATCCACATAACTCTTTTGTCGGGATTGAGCTATCTTCAAATTACTTTGTATTTGCTTAACCTTGTCTTCTGTTTCTTTCATAAGGTCAACCCTAAAGAATCTTCTTTCTCCAGGCTCAGACCAACTCAGCGATGTTCTGCACCTACGACCATAAAGTGCTTCGAATGGAGCCATTCTAATGCTTTCCTAATAACTATTGTTGTATGAGAACTCGGCCAAAGGCAGACATTCATCCCACTTTTTGGAATAGTTAAGAACACAACATCTTAACATATCTTCAAGTACTTGATTGACTCTTTCAGTCTAACCATCAGTCTGGGGATGATAAGCTGTACTGTACAGAAGTTTGGTACCTAATAAAGCATGTAAGTGTTTCCAAAAGCTAGAGACAAACTGTGTACCCCTATCTGACACTATGGTCTTTGGTACTCCATGTAAGCTCATGATTCTTGCTAAGTACATCTTGGCATATTGGATCGTAGGATATATAGTCTTGACAGGAAGAAAATGTGCTGACTTAGTGAGTCGATCCACAATAACCCATACAGAGTCAAATCCCTTTGATGTCTTGGGTAGACCAACAATAAAGTCCATACTTATGTCCTCCCACTTCCAAGATGGAATAGGTAATGGTTGTAATTCACCAGCAGACCTCAAATGTATAGCTTTCACCTTTTGACAAGTATCACACTTTGCTATATATCTAGCAATCTCTATTTTCATTTTAGTCCACCAGAATCTTTGCTTCAAGTCATGGTACATCTTGTTGCTCCCCGGATGGATAGATAACCTAGTAGCATGTGCCTCTTCTAGAATTGACTGCCGCAAATCAGGAACTTTTGGTACTACCAGGCGATCCTTGAACCATAACACACCTTCATCATCCATGCTAAAGCATTCCGCTTTTCCATTCTTGACTCTTTCCTTGATATGGGCTATACCCTTGTTTTCCTTCTGAGCAGCAACAACCTGATCTCAAATAGTGGCTTCAACAATTATGTTGGTCAAGCTACCTTATTGAATTACTTTTACATTCAATTTCTCCATTTCTTGGCATAAAGTCAAACCCATTATTCTTACTGCCAGACAATTGCAATAACTTTTGCGACTAAGGGCATCTACAACCACATTTGCTTTATCGGGGTGATAATGTACTTCCAAGTCATAATCCTTAATCAGTTCTAACCATCTTCTTTGTCGCATGTTCAATTCTAACTGAGTAAAGATATACTTTAAGCTCTTGTGGTCTGTATACATATGGCATGTATTACCAAGCAGGTAATGCCGCCAAATCTTCAGAGCATGAACCATAGCTGCTAACTCCAGATCATGAGTCGGATAGTGTTCTTCATGTTGCTTAAGTTGCCTAGATGCATAAGCAATGACTCGGCCTTCTTGCATCAACACACATCCAATACCAATACTTGAAAAATCACAATAAACATCAAACGGCTTCTCGATATCAGGTTGGGCTAATACTGGTGTAGTAGTCAACAATCTCTTCAAGGTCTGGAAAGCCTCTTCACAATCAGATGACCAGACAAACTTGACTTGATTCTTCAACAATTTAGTTATGGACTTTGATACTTTAGAGAAATCTAGAATAAACCGATGGTAATACCCTGCCAAACCCAGAAAACTCTGAACTTGATGAACTGTGGTTGGCGGTTTCCAATCAAGCACATCCTTCACTTTACTGGGATCAACTGCAACACCTTCAGCTGATAAGACATGTCCAAGAAATTGCACTTCCTTAAGCCAAAAATCACACTTGCTGAACTTGACATATAGTTGATGTTCTCTCAAGCGGGTTAGAACAATTCTGAGATGTTCCGCATATTCTTTCTTATTCTTGGAATATACTAGAATGTCATCAATAAACACCACTACAAACTTGTCTAGCTCAGGCATGAATACTAAATTCATTAGATACATGAAATGAGCTGGAGCATTTGTCAAACCAAAAGACATTACCAAGTATTCATATAATCCGTATCTTGTGGTAAATGCCATTTTGGGAATATCTTTCGGCTTTATCTTGATTTGGTGATATCCTGACCTCAAATCTATCTTGGAGAAAACTTTAGCTCTGGCCAATTGATCAAAAAGCAAATCTATCCGAGGTAATGGATACTTATTCTTGATGGTCACTTCATTCAATGGACGATAGTCGACACATAACCTCAGAGTCTCATCTTTCTTTTTCACAAAAATTGCCAAACATCCCCAAGGTGATGAACTAGGTTGGATAAACCCCTTCTCAATCAATTCTTATAACTGAGTCTTCAACTCGGCCAATTCCTTAGGTGGCATCCTATAAGCTCTCTGAGAAATCAGAGCTGTCCCAGGTTGCAATTCTATGTTAAACTATACATCCTTATCAGGTGGTAGACCGGGTAAATCTTTAGGAAACACATCCAGAAATTCACACACTACCAGGATATCTCTAATTTCTTTGATAGCAGTTGCACAAATCTTGCCCACTGACCTTCTTAAGGTTGGAAGTTGGATGAGAAGTTGAGAAGTACTATCAGGCAAACTTACCCTTAAAGTTCTATTCAAAGCATCTATAATAGCCTTATGATGATACATCCAATTCATTCCCAAGATTACATCTATATCCTGATCCTTAAGGATAATCATGGTAGTGGGAAAAATATGCCCACCCAGGTTTACGGGTACCTGGTATACCATTTTCTTAGTACACAGACGTCCCCCGGGCGACTATATAAAGAAATTTTCCTTTGTTGCCCCAATTGAAATTTCATACTTCACGACAAATGTCCTATTGATAAATTAATGCGATGCACCAGAATCAAAAAGTATAACTGTAGGGTGATTGGCAATAGGAAATATACCCATCATCACTGGCTCCTCTTCCAGAATTTCTCTAGCTTAAATATAGAACACCCGTCCTATTTTCCTCTCATCTTTGCCCTTCTGAGCATTCTAATTGGGGTTCTTGTTTGGTGCCTGACCCTGTTGTTGATTGGCAAGGGTCTTCTGATAATTTTGATTAGCCTGCTTGGGATATGGACATTCCCTAGAGAAATGACCAGTCCTTCCACAATTGTAACATGGATAGTTGTGACCCTGGGACGTTGGAGCAATGCCACCAGGAGCATTGGTCGACTGTGAATTCGGGTAGGTTATAGTAGGACGGACATTTGACTACTGCTTGGCTTAAGACTGCGGCGGATGATAAGGAGGACGATTATGATGTACTAGATGATAAATCACCCTCTACCTCTTCTGATTTCCCCCAAAGGATCCAGACGGCATACTCTTTTTCTTTTTGAGCTCCTTATGTTACCGATACTTTGACTCTGAAGCAATTGCAATATTTACTGCCTCATGATAGGTAACATTAGTACAAGTTGTCATCATTGTTTGCAGCTTGGTATTCAGGCCTCTCATAAACCACCTCTTCTTTTTGGCATCAGTATTGACATATTTAGATGCATATTGGGATAGGTGATTGAATCTTTCCACATACTGCATCACTGTTTGATCCCCTTGCTTCAAAGCAAGGAATTCATCCAACTTCATAGCCATAACTCCATCAGGGATATAATGGGCTCTGAAGGTAGTACGGAACTCAGCCCAAGTTATTGGAATGCCAGCTGGTTGCATAGCCACTAAGTTTGCCCACCAAGCACTTGCTGCTCCTCTAAGTTGCTGAGCGGCAAACGCAGGTTTCTGATACTCCGTGCATGGAATAAGATCAAATTTCTGCTCCATGGTTCGAAGCCAGTCATCAGCCTCCAATGGTTCATCTGCCTTGGTGAACATCGGTGGTCTTGTGTCTGTAAAATCAACATATGTAGCCTCCTGTCTATTATGGTGGCGACCACGATTTCCGTGCATCTGATTCTGATTACTTTGAGCTATCTCATAAAGCAAACAAGAATTTTTGGTCGTCACATTGACAAGTGCGGTTATAGCATCAGCTAGATTTGTTGGAACTGGTGGTGAATCTGGAATACCATCCTCATCTTGTGAAGTTCTAGGAATATACAAACCCCACGTACGACGCATCTGCTCATAACAAACCAAACTTTATTCACAAGTCTTTATTGGATTGCACCAAAGCTTACTCCAGACACATTACATATAGTTTACTTAATATAAACACAAACCCGCAAGTACCAAAACAAGACTACATAACTTAACTAGAACTAATTATTATACAACTCTACTCCTTTCCTTGATTACTTCAAACTTCAGACTCGGTATCCATTCCGAAAATATTACCGCCTTCATTATCACTTTCATCGATCATTACCAATTCTTCAGGATCTTCTTCTTCCTCTTCCAATTCGTCATCATCGGCAAGGATGACACCAGGGTACATGGCATCAACTTGGGGTTCATGATTTGGATTTAGTAGATTGCTAAGCCTATGAACTTCCTCATGCAGATAAGTATTATGTTCTTCTAAATCTTCTACATAGAATTCTAGCTCATGAGTTCTAGCTCTAGCTACATTTTCCCTATGCCATGCTTCATTCCTTCCCTCCACCATATGAACTAACATGCTTTCGTAGTTCCTGTGCGCAGTGGTGAGACGCCTCAATTGATCCTGTAATTCTCCTACCTATATAGCATCCAAAGCCCTATCTCTAGTAGCTTGTGCTAATTCTGCAGAAATCCTCTGTATCTCTACTGGGGATTAGGCCTAGAGCTGCTACTGCTAGCATCGTCATTCCTAGAGGCAAGTTGGTGATGAGGAACTCCTTTGGGTCTAGTGGACTTATGGGGAGTCATCTTGGTACGAGCCATACTGTAGGAAGCCAATTTAATCCAAGTAAGATCATTTGATCAAAGTCTAAAGAGTAGCTATGATGGATGACATTACTCAAACCAGACTCACTACTCAACTCCAGACTCAGAGGTGAAGGAAGTAACTAGTAAATTAATCATGATGCATGAATCGTTCTTACGAATAAAAACATCAAAGTTTATAATGCACATAAACAACATTTATTTTTATATAGGGCATAGTAAGATTACTACTCCACCACACAAAACCTTTTTAATCAAATAAGGAATGGTGAGAAAGAAATAAGATAAGTCAGAAGCAATTTGTACCAAATTATCAAGTTAAATTTAGTCATCCAAATCATTTTGAAGTTTTTGTAAAACAATACAACAAAAACCTTGCAACGATCGCTCGGATACTATTCTGTGGCAGAACCTCCTAAATTATAGGACCCACATGCACTTGTCACTATCCAACGACCTTTGACATCTATGCATATGTTCCTGGTAACTTAAGAAGTCTATCGGGTGTCCTCGGGGAACCCCGAATCATCCATGATTTCCGAGTAGGATCACGTTACAGAGTCATTGCAGTATTACAACATTTATTCAAATATCTACACCAGAGTAAAAACAGTGGAAGTCTTACAATAACATAATTTACAAAATAGTAGTTTCAAACCTTATAACTAAGTTCGATGATTATTACAAAATGAAATAATGGAGTGGCATTATAATATAATACAAAACACACAGTGAAACTGCCCTGCCCAAGGGCCACACATTTACTTCTCATCGTCATCACAAGGAACAACCATCATGCAGCATGATCCAAAATAGATCTGCTCATGAGTCTCACCTGCAACAAGGGTCAACAAACCCAGAGTACAAAAGTACTCAACAAGACTTAACCGAAATAAAACTGATAGAACTCAGGAATACCGGCTCATAGGATTCAAGGTATGGCTTTAACAATAATCAAAGTTCTTTTGCGTAAAAGCTCTTTAACAAAATTCTTTACTTCAAAGGTAAAACTTTATAAGTACCACATATGAATCTACCATGATCCGTAATGAGATCATGAACTTCATATCAATTCCTTTCGCAAACCTTTCTCAAGTTCCAGTTGTTAATACTACGATGATGAACAGTGAGTTGAGTCTCCATAACCGAGGAGCAACGATGATTCAAACTGATTAAACCCAGCTAGGGATTCCAGACCACACGACATATGCAGGTCCCTGACTTACATATGTCAACCTACCCTCAGATCTTCTAAAACAAGAACGGGTCCGCGCCACCCGAGAATACAGTACTCCACCATTCCAGCCCATGGCCACGTGGGTACATGCTATTCTCGCCATCTCTCCACTCCTAGTGCGTGAGTAGCCCTTCTCGTAATAGAATAGCCAAGTTAAGGCTTACCAGAGTATGTGGTTAGTACTATAAAGTTTCACCTCATGCAATTCAACAACATACGGACCTTAATCGACATAGGTGGAAAGAACCCGCTCATAAGACCTCCATGTCTTATGGCTCACACGCACCAAGTCCGCCCGGTCTAGATTTATTACTCCACATTCCCATATCACATGTTAACATAATTAACCAAAGTTCCATTTAAAGTTCGCAGGTGACAGGTAATCACCCGACTTTCATCGTTCTACGCATAGCTAAGCAAAACTAGGCATATATGAATTTAAAACTAGTAATATGGTAAATATGGAATAACAAGGTTGGTAATGTACCAATTTGGTTTGTACTTGACTCCTAATCACTCAATGCAGTAAAAGAAGCCAAAGCGAAATCAATTTGAAAAATACAAGGTAGGGTTGTATGCATCCGGGGCTTGCCTTCGTTGAGGGAAAAGTCCGGTTCCTGCGACATTTCACAAGTATTCGATCTGACCTCAATAGATGGACTAACTTCCTCGGTAACTTGGTTAACTATCACGTGTTCACCTTCGTTCACTACACGTAGTAGCAATACCATGTTTAACATGATGCAGAATACGAAACATGATGCTTGATGATGATGCAAAATTTAATAATTCAAATACAACTTTCCTTCGCGGTACAGTGGCAAGTCAAACTAATTAAACCTTTTTTGCAACACCCAAATCAATTGCCAAGGATCATTATCAACTAATGACCCAAGGACATCACTCAATCAAAAATTTAAACAAAACCTAAATCACTAAAGGTAACTATTTGCTTTTATGAATTAATTAATTAATTAAGAATTATGAAATAAATCAACTTGTTCCAATTGACCTCAAAATTTTTGTAAATGTTCATTAATTTCATAATTTTTTGATAAATAAATAAGTGAAAAATCATGGAAATTCATTTATTAATTAATTGAGAAATTTTTATCACATTCAAAAAGTACTGAAAAACATTATTTCATATTTTTATTAAATACTATACATCACAGAGAAGTCACACAAAAATTTTCATAATTTTTGGAGCTCTAAATAATTCTACACAAAAATAACAAAAGCATACACTATTCACTCATTTCTGAAAAAGGAAAAATTCATTTTCAAATCACTGAGTCACTGACACCTTGACCCCACCAGTCATCCCCTTCCTCCCGCGCTGACTACGACAATGACGGCGCTGACCAGCGATTTCTCACCGCTGGTGAGACCAACGGCGACAGCGAGAGTACCACACACTCCCCTCATCACCCCGCATCGATTGAGTGTACTATCGAGACCAATTACAGCGGTGCACGAGCTTGCCGACGGCCATGGCGGAAACGGTGGCACGGCTACGCCACGCTAGTGAAACAAGGCTGGTAGCGACTAAACAAATGGCCCAGAAAGACTCAGGGGCTCACCCCGATCACGCTAGAGTCAAAGACCGAGCCGGAGGACCGACGGAGAGATGGGTCGACGTGTACAACAACCACGGCAGAGCAAGCCATGACAACGGCGATGTTCCGGCTACTACGATGGACAAAATGGTCAATCAACCGGGCACGAAGCACCACGGCATCACGAAGAAGCTGAAACAAGGCTTCACAAGGTCAGAGGCTCACCGCAGAGCGCTGGCCACGACGGAGATGTTGCTGGCCGCGAGGAAGAAG
Source organism: Miscanthus floridulus (assembly GCF_019320115.1). Lineage (NCBI taxonomy): Eukaryota > Viridiplantae > Streptophyta > Magnoliopsida > Poales > Poaceae > Miscanthus > Miscanthus floridulus. The sequence continues at coordinate 136,500,878 of NC_089580.1, read as the reverse complement.
AGCGTGGTCAGTGAGTTCCTGATGAAATCGGTCGACCATGGTTGGCTGGGTGGATGCACAAGAAAAAGAAGGAACTAGAACGGCCTTTACCGAGACGGCAACAGCGCTGGGGAGACGATGCGAGCTCGCCGGTGACTGGAAAACAAAGCAAGGGAAAAAAAGAATGGCGGCTACTCCAGAGCTTTATAGGACAGCCAAGGAAGCAAGGAGAAGGCATGGCAGAGTCTTTCCCGCACCAGCGCGAAGCCAAGGCCACCACGTGCGCGCCTGGAATGCCGAAGACGGTCGCCGGCCATGTAGCAAGAGCGGTGAACACTGTTCATCGAATTTACAAAATTGCCATCCAGTTTGAAACTCAAATTACTCCCAAATTTTCATAACAACTCAAAAATCTCCAAAAACAAAAGTTGTTCAAAATCAAAAGTTCTACAACTTTGCTTTTATAACCAACCCCTAATTCGGTCTAGATTTTGAAATGAACTTTTGAATTCGAATAGGGCAAATTTAACGAATTACGCCTTTTTGAATTACTCCAAATTTTTCTAAACAACTTGAAAAACTCCAAAAACAAACTTTGTATAACTTATCAAGCTCTACACATTTGCTTTAAGGCTCAACCCCAAAATGTGCTTTGATTTTGAAATGGATTTTCAGGGTAGGGTTAAAATGCTAAAAATCAGGGGTTTCTCAAAAATTTAAAAACCCAAGCAAACTTTGAACTTGAGTCAAACAATACAATTCAACACATACAACATAAATATAAACTTGTTTTAGTGTATGCATCTCAAAGTTTTCACCAAATGCCAAATGATTTGCAATGCGTATGATGACATGTCAGGTTTTAGTATTTAAACACCCGAGGTGTTATAGAATGACCCCAAACCAATCCACAGGGTTCACACCCTTCTTCCTAGCCTACGGAGCTGAAGCAGTGCTGCCCTCCGACATCGACCACGGTGCCCCAAGAGTGAAGGTCTTCGACCGTGACTGAGCCATAGAGGCTCAACAAGACATAGTTGACCTACTCGAGGAGACCCGCGAGAGAACCATCATCTGCTCTGCTCGCTACCAGTAGACTCTCCGTAGGTACCATGAGAGGAAAATCAGAGGAAGGATCCTCGAGGTCGGAGACCTCATGCTCTGAAGGACCCAATCGACCAAGGAGAAGCACAAACTCTCTCCACCATGGGAAGGACCCTATACGGTGACCGAAGTGATCCGACTGGGCGCCTACTGACTGAAGGACGACAACGGCGATGTTCTCTTCAATACTTGGAACATCGAGCAGTTACGTCGTTTCTTCCCTTAAAAATTTGGTCTTACCATTTTTCATTCAACGTTCGCTCCTATAGAGCACCCCAGCCCGAATGCTTTCAGCCTAGGTCGCTCGGGGGCTCCATGGAGGTACGGTACCACCTCTCTTTTTGTTTACTATCATATGTTAAATACATTTTTTACCCGAACGAAACGGTAGTCCATTCCTTTAATTATCTTACGTAACTTTGCTTCAACATTCCGATCGATCGCACCCTGCCTCTACCTGTGGTTACGAGCAGCTGAGCCTCGTGGGCCATGCCCGGGCTCTTAAGGTTGTAGCCTATTGGAGGAACAGGCAGGTGCAAAAAAGAAAGACTAAAAACAAAGGTATGCTAAGGTAAATATAAGGAACGGACGGGACAAATTCATCACAAAGCAAAAATCGATGTATTCAAAACAATTGTTCACATGGGGGCTCCCCCATGAACTTAAAACTATTACATCTGCTAGCTACTTCTACTATGGCCGCCTAGCAGCATCGACTGATGACATGACCAGCGAACATAAAGGTTGCTTGCCCTCCGATGGGGCAAGGCTCGGCTCGGACGGAGCTTCTGACCCGACCTCCACTCCATCCGTAGGCTTGGTGACATCTTCTTAACACACGCCTTCAGTCACGCTCGCAAGGATCCCACCTGGTTCTGCTCCCTCGATTTTGGCAAGCGCAACAGGTACCTCAAGGGCATCGCGCTCATAGATGCTCAGCAGAAGAACATGGAGCTCTAGACTTTCCCATACAGACAGGGCAACCCCTAGATAGGGACGCTGCCAGCCATAGTACGGCCACCATGGCTGGAGGATGTCTTTGACATCTCATCAAACTTTATGAACTGGCCAACCTCAGTAGCTGCAGGGACGAAACCCCCCATCGACGTGGTCCTGGGTGGCTTCCCCTTCAATAAGGCTTGCCCGGTGAAGATCCACCAGAAAGAGTCCATGTACGGCTCCATCAAGAAAAAGCCTCGCAGACAGTAACAAAACTGATGACACGCAACACCCCAGTCGGATTGAGGTGCTACAGCTCTAGGCCCCACTCATCAAGGAGCCCACACAAGATCCAGTGTGCCACTTCCTTCAGCGAAAGTAGCCCCTTCTCGGTGAAGGCGGCCAGCACCGCCTTGGGTGGCCTCTAGCTCGACATTGTGCTCCAGATTCATGAATGGATCTATGAGTTCTCCCCCTCGCTCACCCTCTCTCTCACTTAGGAACCGCCATGGTACACAAGCGCTCTTGGTGAGAAGGAAGAAGGAGGAGAGGCAGCAGTTGGAGAATAGGCAAAGGATTGCAGCGAGAAGCCCTCTCCCTTCCCCTATTTAAGGAGAAGGCGCTGCGGGAAAGGCGACGGATTGGGGTGAAAAACCCTCTCTCTTCCCCCATTCAATGCGGATGGGATACGAGGGCTTGCACCCTACTTGACAAGATAGCACCTAGTTAGACGGGATGTGGCCTGGATATGGCCCACCACTACTGCACGCCAGTCATGAGAAACAAGGCGCAATTGCACGCAGGCGGCCCTCCGCCTTCCTAGGTGGGACTTGGAAAGGCCCAACTACAGAATCTTCACCCAGGAGAGACAAAATGGGCTTCCTGAGCTGATCGGATGGCTCAGGCGAACGCTGAGAGATAGGTAAGGAGCAGAGGGACACCCCATGTGGGCCATGCTAACTCTATCACGAACGACGAGCGTGGATCCTGGTCGAACATATCCGGTAGGAGCTCCTCAAACCCTGTCACTCGAGTTATCAAGGTAACATTACCAACCCCCACTATTTCTTTATATGATCATTCATTCATCTGTTGTCATTCATACATTCATGTAACACATTCACACATTCATCTATGCACGCATTCATTCATTCCATACATCCGAGGCATCGCATATGTAGTTAAATGCATCACAACGCTCCGTGTTGTGTCACGAAGTGGCAGTTGCCTCATTCACCATGAGCAACGACCGACCAGGGTTCAAAGGCTGGCCACGAAGGGCTCGAGGCTGCCTTGTGTCAAACAGAGCCAGGGGAGAAAACATAGATGAGCCTCGAGCGGCCCTCGCCTAGTCTGCCCTAAAGCAGACAGGGTCATCTCAACCTTCTCATTCGATCCTAACCTCGAGCCATGCCCACAGAATCTCCATCGAGGGGAGCCAGCAGGCCACCTGGGTCAGTCTTCGGAATGACCCAGGCATCTGTCGAGACGTGGGTTAAGGAGTAGTGGAATGACACATAAGGGCTATGCTGACCCCGTCATGAACGACGGACCTAGATTTTACTCGAACGTGCCCATTAGCGACATCACCAAGCATGTCACTCAAGCAATCGAGGCAATGTTAGCTCAACCCCTCCGGTTATGGAAAACGTAGATGGGGTAACGCACAAAACTCAAACTGACCCTTACCGAGCCCAACGGGGCTCAAAGGCTCAAGATGACCAATGCCTCGACTGCGCCTTTATCCGCGACTCTGACTCACCCGATCCCATGGCATGCCCAGCGCCTGGATCTACGACTCTGACTCACCCGATCCCTTGGCTTGCCCGACGCCTGGATCCATGACTCCAATTTGCCCGATCCCTCAGTGTGCCCAAAGTCTGGATCCGCGACTCCAATTCACCCGATCCCTCGGCTGCACGCCTAGGTCCATGAGTCCGTCTCGCCCAATCCCTCAGTTGTCCATCGGCTACCCCCAATGCCTCGATAGCACCTGGGACCATGACTCTGACTCGCTCGATCCCACGACACGCTTGACGCCTGGATACATGACTCCGACTCGCCTGATCCCTCGGTGCGCCTGATGCCTGGGTCCGTGAGTACATCTTGCCCGATCCCTCAACAGTCCATCGACTGTGCTTGATGCCTAGATCCATGAGTCCATCTTGTCTGATCCCTTAGCGCGCCCGACGCTTTGGTTAGCAACTTCGACTCACCCAATCCCTGGATCCATGACTTTGACTTGTCCGAACCCTTGCCGCGCCCGATGCCCTGGTTGACAAAACTCCATCTCACCCAACCCCTCGGCCATGACCAAACACCTGGGACCATGCTCCTAGAAACGATGGGTCAGAAACTAGAAAAGAAGAGGCTACGCCCACTAAGGTACACACACACGCCTGCTTATGAATACCCCCTAGGCGATTCTGTAGGAATCACCTAGGGGCTCAGGGGCTACACCCGTGGGTGCACTCACGCGCACCACCTGTCGAAACAAAAAATTCCCCCGCTAGCAACACGAACCCCCCCCGGACAATTCTACCCGAATCACCCGGGGGCTCGAGGGATACACCCGCGGGTGCACTCGCACGCACCGGCCGTCAAGACAAAAATGCCCCAGACGATTCTACCTGAATCACCCAAGGGCTTGGGGGCTCCTGTTGGGTTCATAAACCCAAGGTCCCTCATGGTCCGGCTTCCCAACAAAGACTCGGCCCAGTAGATGACATCGCGAACGACATGCAACTCCTAGGCCGGCCCTAAAACCTAATGACAGGCCAGAAAGGTGACCCAATCTCAGATCAGAAGGCCTGGCTAAGAAGGAACGGCGCCTGCTTCTGACTCTAGCCCGCCTCTCTGACTGGAAGGCTTCGCTTCCAACACTGACCCGCCTCTTTGACCAGAAGGCCTGGCCGAGGAGGAACAACGCTCGCTTCCGACTCTAGCCCGCCTCTCCGACTAGAAGGCCTAGCCAAGGAACATCACTTGCTTCTGACTCTAACCCTTGTCTCCGACCGAGGATGCACTCAACCTCTTCTTATAGCTCTTCTCTGACTAGCGTAGTCAGAGATGACTAGGACCAACCGACCGGGGATGCCCGCTCGGTGAGGACTAGGAAACAGATGAAGCAAGTAAAAACAGGACGCTCAAGTCAAACCGCAATACCAAGGACCATACCCTTTACACCTATAGAATAGTACTGACAGGACATGTCAGAAGGGTGCCCTGCAACCTTCTAGGCATGTCAGAACCCAAGCAGTGTTGTGGGCGCCGATGTTTTGCCCTACAGTGTTATGGGCGCCATCAATTCCCATACCATGACAAACACGGTAAGGCTCCCCCCACCTACCTCTAGGCATCAACAATGTTGTAGGCACAATCATTTGCCCTAGATGGAGAACATGGTAAAAACCTCCCACATGTGTCTGACATCAATAGTGTTATGGGTGCCTACAATCATCTTGTACCCGACGGCGTGGGCAACAAGACTTAGTAGCATACATACTCTCTCTCTCTCTAACTTATAAGGCCATCCCCTTCATCTATAAAAGGGGTTGCGCTCTCTCCCAATAGAGGAGATTGATCAGCTCACTCACACACACAATGATCAATCAGACGACAACTGAAACACACTCTAACAATCCGAACGACCAAGGATTCCAACGAACAACAGGCGTTCGAACACTTAGCACATAGCAGAGCTCCCGTTACTCTTGGCCCTTCAGACTAGAGTCCAACCAGACCTCTTGCACCCCCATCTTACTCCCTTCCATTTGTAACCCCACAGCAAACTTTGAGCACCTAGGCTCAGGAATAAAGTCACCGACCGACTCAAACTAGACGTAGGGCATGTTGCCTGAACTAGTATAAACCCTATGTCATTGAGTGCTTGGCCACATCTGACCACAACGTATGACAAAACTACAAATATTTACATGTTGGTCACTTTCTGCACCAATAGTTGGCGTCGTCTGTGGGGAAGACGCCGTACGTTCACGCTTTTGGTCATCGAATGGCCCACTTTTCCACCACCTCCACCTTGGTGGGCTCAAGCGATACGACATGCTTTGGCTCACTAGAGTTTCTCGCACTCCCACCTATTGGGATGTGGGTTCCACCTATCTTCAAGCCATGCCAGGCCTTCCTCTTCATAAGCCTAGACTTCGTCGCCGACTGGCTCGACGTGATGCACCTCCGCGAGGAGGCACTTGTTCTAGTGCCCGTCAGAGGAGGCGCGTCCTCCATCGGCTCTAGGACTTCTGGTGACTTCAACAGTGAGGCGTCTGTGCTTCGTTCTGAGCATACGCTCTGCTCAAACCCCGCTGTGAGTAACGTATGCTTTGTTATTTACTCACTATTTACTGTATTTCGCTGATTCTTCGGAGGGACCCCGTTGTCCTTACCATGACCACCATGCAACCGGTTCCCCTATGGCCTCACATCCCCCATGGACGCGTACGCCTAAGGGCTCCAAAGGATGCTGGCACCACCCCCTCTTACATCCGAATTTGTGGGGATGGCGAGCTACGCTCCCACCTCTTTTCACGACCTCCTAGATGACGATGTTGAGAGCGACGGCTCTAGCATTGGCAACATCATGGCACCTAGCCACCCTCTATCCTAGGAGTGTGCTATGGTGGACGCCCCAGGATAGCCACCAGTGGTAGTGGAGTCTCTTCAGACCCACACCCCTCTGGACCCTCGTACGGATGCCCTCGCATGTGCGCAGGGGCACAACAAGGAGCTACAACAAAGGTGATAGAACCAGCTGCCACCTAGGCCAACGCACTCGGCGCACCATGATGCGCCTCATGCACGTGACCCAGCGAGTGGCACTTGGGGTCACGCCCGCCAGGTCCATTGTGACATCATATATGCGGGGAATGCTCCCCCATAGTTTGCCCGGGCTGGCCAGAACATCACCACGGCGGCGATGCTTCTGCATGGCCTTCCCAAGCTGGACAACCCCCAGGAGCAGGCAATCCACCGAAACCTCTAGGCACTAGTGGAAACCACCACCATTCAATAGGCGGAGAGCTCCGCATCACGACACCGACTCATGGCCTCTCTCACCACCAGGGGAGTAGGGATGCACCAGACGAATCGCTCCATCCGCTCACCGCTACAGCCGCTGAGCGTGGCATAGGAGGGCGCAGCTGTGCCATAGCCTAACCCGACACCTGCTCCTCACCGACCGCCTTTGCGTGAACACCTCAGGCCAAACCAAGATGCTCGTAGCGTCATCAGCGACCGGCGTTGGGCCTAGCATGATGATGACGTCCATCGGGCGACAGTGAGAGTAGACAACACAGGCTTTGACTGAACCATCGAGGAGATCAGAGAGATGCACCCTAGGCGTGGTTACCGACCGGACGACCAGAGTCCCAGCTCGGATGGCCTGGGACCACGGGCCTTTGGCCGGCGCATCCAGAGAGTGCTGTTCCCATAGCACTTCCGACCGCCTACCAACATCGCCAAGTATACTAGGGAGACGAACCCTAGAATATGGCTCAAAGACTTTCGGCTTGCCTGCCGAGCCAGAGGAGTGGATGATGATCACTTCATCATTCAGTACCTCCCCATCTATGTGGGGGAACATGTTCAAGCGTGGCTCAAATTCCTCCCGCACGATAGCATCCGTGACTAGGTGGATCTCAAGAGGATCTTTGTCGGCAACTTCTAGGGGATGTATGTCTACCTTAGGAACTCCTAGGACCTCAAGAGCTGCTAGCAGGAGCCCAATGAGTCCCTATGGGATTACATCCGCAGGTTCTTGAAGTGGTGCAACTCCCTAATGTCGTCGACGTGAATGTCATCAGCGCATTCCTCTCTGGGATGACCTGCGAGTCCCTGATCTACAAGCTTGGCTACCTAAAGCCCTGAACCACCTGTGACCTACTCGACGTCGCCAGAAACCATGCCTCCGGTGAGGAGGCGATCGGAGCGGTCTTCAACGAAGGCTAGGCAAGGGCAAGGCCAAGCACGAGGACCAAGACAAGGGCCCCTCCACACAAAGGGGTAAGAAGAACAAGAAGGATCGGCGTCGACTGGCCAACTCCATGTTGGTCGCCACAGCTGATCGCTTAGGTAAGTAGCCCCAGCAGGGCCTACCTGACCACTTTGGCAAGCTCATGGATAGCCCCTGCACCAACCATGCTTACCTTGTCAAACACTTCTAAAAGGACTGCGAGCTCCTCAAGCGCTTCCTACAACAGGCCGGTGGGCCGAAAGAAGGAAAGGGGAAGGAGGTGGCAGCCAAGAAAGGAGGCGCGGAGAGCAAGGATGGGGATGGCTTCCCCAACCCCAAGGAATGCATCATGATCTTTGGGGTATCCGATGCCGTCTACTCCAAGCGCCAGCACAAAGTGCGCTACCAAGAGGCTTGCGTCGCCGAAATGGCCGTCCTCTCCTTCCTTCGCTAGTCGGAATCTCTAATCACTTTTGATTAGAGGGACCATCTGTCCCATGTCGCCAGACTAGGGCACTACCCACTCGTTGTCGACCTCATCGTCCGCAAGAAGCGCCTCACCAAGGTGCTGATGGACGGAGGCAGTGGCCTCAATATCCTCTACGTCGACACCCTCGATGCCATGCGCATCCCCCGATCGGAGCTCCGACCGGCGAGCTCTCCCCTCCACGGTGTGATCTCGAGAGCGCAGGAATGCCCGCTCAGGTAGATCGACCTACCCGTCACATTTGGCGACCAAGCCAACTTCCACTCGAAGGTGCTTACCTTCAAGGTGGTGGACTTCCCAGGGTCTTACCACGCCATCTTTGGGGCGGCCATGCTACGCCAAGTTCATGGCGGTCTCCAACTACACCTACCTAAAGCTGAAGATGCCAGGACCACATGGCATCATCACTGTGGGTAGCACCTTCTCGCACGCCTTCATGTGCGACCACGAGCATTTTGAGCTCGCCACTGCCATCATCAACTCGTCTGAGCTCCCATGGCTCGGGGAGTTGTCAACCCTAGTAGTCCCGGACTGCAACAAACCAACCTCCTCGATGACCTTCCACCCACTTGAGGAAACTAAGGCGGTGGGGATCAACTCCACTGACCCAACCAAGATGGTGCGGATCGGGACCTAGCTCTTAGCCAAATAGGAATGAGAGCTCATCGACTTCCTGTGCACCAATCGCGATGTCTTTGTATGGAAACCTTCCGACATGCTGGGCATACCACAGGAGGTCACCGAGCACACACTACACCTCATCCCGGGCTCAAAGCCCGCCAAGCAGCGCCTGCATCGCTTTGACGATGAGAGGCGTAGGGCTATAGGTGAGGAAATCGCCAAACTCCTGGCAGCCAGATTTATTAGAGAGGTATTCCACTCCGACTAGCTTGCCAATCCTATTCTGGTTAAAAAGAAGACCAAGAAATGGAGAACGTGCATTGATTATACTGGCCTCAACAAAGCATGTCCAAAGCATCACTTTCCTTTGCCGCGCATAGACCAGATAGTCAACTCCACCTCGGGATGCGAGATCCTCTCCTTTCTGGATGCCTACTTAGGCTATCACTAGATCATGATGAAAGAGACTGATCTGCTCGCAACCTCATTCATCATTCCGTATGGTTTGTACTGTTATGTAACCATGCCCTTCGGTCTAAAGAACGCTAGCACCACCTACCAAAGGTGCATGCAGCAATGCTTCGACCGATCAAATTGACCCGCTCGATTAGCCTGATCAAGCCAAGCGGCCGAAACCAACAATCACCGTCTATGTTGATGACATAGTGGTCAAAATAGCTCAAGCTTGTGACCTGATCGCGAACTTGGCTGCGACATCCGTGAACCTCCAAAGGTTCAACATCAAATTGAATCCCGAAAAATGTGTTTTCGGGGTTCCGAAGGGGAAGCTGCTTGGATATATCATGTCCAAACATGGGATTGAGGCCAACCCCACAAAAATCATGGCCATCTCCAACATAGGCCCTATATGCAACGTCAAGGGCGTACAAAGGCTCACTGGCTATCTGGCCACCCTAAGCCGGTTCATCTCCTAGCTCGGCGAGCGAGGGATGCCTCTCTACAAGCTACTCAAAAGGATAGACACATTTGTCTAGACTGAGGAAGCACAACAGGCTTTGGAGAGCCTCAAAGCATCACTGACATCGACCCCAATCCTCGTCGCTCCTGAACAGGGAGAACCTCTTCTCCTCTACGTCGTGGCAAGCAACCACGTGGTGAGCGCCGCCCTGGTCGTCGAAAGGGAGGAGCCAGGACACCACCTTAAGGTCCAACGACCCATATACTTTGTCGAGAAGGTACTCACCGACCCCAAGGTCTGGTACCCCTAGGTGTAAAAACTCCTATACACTATGCTAATGGTGACCTAGAAGCTCCTGCACTACTTCACCGACCATGAAGTCACGGTCATCACTTCATACCCGCTCGGGGACATCGTCCGCAACTGTGATGCCGCAAGACGAATCTCCAAGTGGGTTTTTGAACTTATGGGCCATGACATCAGGTATATCCCCCATACTGCTATTAAGTCTCAGGCTCTCTCAAATTTTGTCGCCAAATAGACGGAGGTCCAGCTATCGACCCCAGATGTAATCCATGAGTACTGGATGATGTACTTTGACAGGTCCGTAATGGCGCCAGGCTCAGGGGATGGGGTGGTTCTGATGTCCCCAGACGGGAGTAGACTCCACTACACCATCCGCCTCCATTTTTTGGCCTCAAACAATGCCACAGAATACGAGGCCCTCATCAATGGACTACGCATCGCCATTGAGCTTGGTGCTACGCGACTCTATGTTCGCGGCGACTCAGAACTGGTCGTCGACCAGGTCATGAAGGAATCCTCTTGTAAAACCCCCCTCATGGCAGCATACTACCAAGATGTGCATAAGCTCAAGGACAAATTCTAGGGGATCGAGCTACATCATGTCCCCTGAAAGGACAATGATGCCACCGATTTTCTCACGAAATTGGCCACCAGGTAGGATCCATCTCCGAGCGGGGTCTTCATCAATGACCTCCACGAGCCATCCACCCACATCCTAGAAGGTCCAATCTAGACACACCCTAATGCCAAACCGGTGCTCAGGGGCTCCGACCCTAGTGCCTCCACAACGACGTCGCCCGCTGACATCGCCGTGTTGACACTCCATGAAATCGATTGCCAAGCGCCGCTACTCGCCTACCTCCTCGAGGATGTTCTCCCACTCGAAAGGACTAAAGCTCAATGGATCACTCAATGCGTCAAGACGTTCATTGCCATCGGTGATGAACTCTACAAACGAAGTCCATCGAGGGTACTCATGAAGTGCATCCCTACCAACCAAGGGAAACAACTCCTCCTCGAGGTCCACGCCAGAATATGTGGACATCACGTGACCCAAAGGTCACTAGTCAGAAAATCCTTTCGCTAAGGTTTTTACTGGCCCACCGCACTACGAGATGCAGAGGAGGTCATCCGCAGGTGTGAGGGATGACAGTTCTACGCTCGACAAACTCATTTGCCGGCACAGGAGCTCCAAACCATCCCCATCACCTAGCCATTCATGGTCTGGGGCCTCGACATGGTAGGACCCCTAAAAAGGGCCCAGGTGGCTTCACCCACCTGCTCATAGCGGTCGACAAGTTCACCAAGTGGATAGAGGCCAAGCCCATAACCAACATCTGCTCGAAAAAGGTGGTCAAATTCTTCCTCGACATCATCTACCGGTTCGGCGTTCCTAACTGTATCATCACTGACCACTGAACTAACTTCACTAGAAATAAGTTCCTAGACTTCAGTAATGGATATGACATCAGGATCGACTAGGCTTCGGTCGGACATCCATGTACTAACGGTCAGGTCAAGCGTGCCAATGGCATGGTCCTCCAAGGACTTAAACCATGCATCTTTGATCGACTCAACAAGTACGCCGAGAGATGGGCTGCAGAGGTCCTAGTGATCCTCTAGAGCCTAAGAATGACTCTGAACCGATCCACAGGGTTCACACCCTTCTTCCTAGCCTACGAAGCTGAAGCAGTGCTGCCCTCCGACATCAACCACGGTGCCCCAAGAGTGAAGGCCTTCGACCACGACCGAGCCGTGGAGGCTCAACAAGACGTAGTCAACCTACTCGAGGAGGCCTGCGAGACAACTGTCATCCACTCCGCTCACTACCAGCAGACTCTCCATAGGTACCACAAGAGAAAAATCAGAGGAAGGATCCCTGAGGTCGGAGACCTTATGCTCTGAAGGACCCAATCGACCAAGGAGAAGCACAAACTCTCTCCACCATGGGAAGGACCCTATATGGTGACCGAAGTGATCCGATCGGGCACCTACCGACTGAAGGATGACAATGGTGATGTTCTCTCCAACACTTGGAACATCGATTAGTTATGTCGTTTCTTCCCTTAAAAATTTGGTCTTACCGTTTTTTCATTCAATGTTCGCTCCTACAGAGCACCCTGGCCTAAACACTTTTGGCTCGGGTCACTTGGGGGCTCCATGGAGGTGCGGTACCACCTCTCTTTTTGTTTACTATCATATGGTAAATACATTTTTTACCCAAACGAAAGGGTAGTCCATTCCTTTAATTATCTTATATAACTTTGCTTCAACATTCTAACCGATCACACCCCGCCTCTACCTACGGTTATGAGCAGCTGAGCCTCACAGGCCATGCTCAGGCTCTTAAGGTTGTAGCCTATGGGAGGAACGGACAGGTGTGAAAAAGAAAGAATAAAAACAAAGCTATGCTAAGGTAAAAATAAGGAACGGACGGGACAAATTCATCACAAAGCAAAAATTGATGTATTCAAAATAACTGTTCGCATGGGGGCTCCCCCATGAACTTAAAACTATTACATCTACTGGCTACTTCTACTGTGGTCGCCTAGCAGCATCGGCTGACGACACGACCAGTGAAGATAAGGGCTGCTTGCCCTCCGACGGGGCAACGCTCGGCTCGAACAGAGCTTCCAACCCGTCCTCCACTCCATCTACAGGCTGGGTAACATCTTCTTGACACACGCCTTCAGTCATGCTCATAAGGACCCTGCCCGGTTCTGCTCCCTCGACTTCGGCGAGCGCAATGGGTACCTCAAGGGCATCTCGCCCATAGATGCTCAGCAGAAGAACATGGAGCTCTAGACTTTCCCATACAGACAGGGCAGCCCCTAGATAGGGACACTGCCTGCCATAGTATGGCTGCTTGGCTCTAGGATGTCTTTGATATCTCATCAAACTTTTTGAACTGGCCAACCTAAGCAGCTGCAGGGACGAAACCCCCCACCACCGTGGTCCTGGGCGGCTTCCCCTCCGATAAGGCTTGCCCGGTGAAGATCCACTGGAAAGAGTCCACGTACGGTGCCATCTCAAAGAAAGCCTCACAGACGGTGATGAAGCCGATGACACGCAGCACCCCAGTCAGATTGAGGTGCTACAGCTCTAGGCCCCACTCATCATGGTGCCCACACAGGATCCAGTGTGCCACTTCCTTTGGTGAAAGCAACCCCTTCTCGGTGAAGGCGGCCAGCACTGCCTCGGGTGGCCTCTAGCTCGACATTATGCTCTAGATTCATGAACAGATCTATGAGTTCACCCCCTCGCTCACCCTCTCTCTCACTTAGGAACCACTATGGTACACAAGCGCTCTTGGCGAGAAGGAAGAAGGAGGAGAGGCAGCAGTTGGAGAATAGGCAAAGGATTGTGGTGAGAAGCCCTCTCCCTTCCCCTATTTAAGGAGAAGGCACAGTGGGAAAGGCGATGGATTGGGGCGAAAAACCCTCTCTCTTCCCCCATTCAATGCGGATGGGATACAAGGGGATGCACCCTGCCCGACGAGACGGCGCCTGGTTAGACGAGACGTGACCTGGATATGGCCCACCACTACCACACGCCAGGCATGAGAAACAAGGTGCAACTGCACGTAGGAGGCCCTCCTCCTTCCTAGGCGGGACTTGGAGAGGCCCAACTATGGAATCTCCGCCCAGGAGAGACCAACGGGCTTCCTGAGCCGATCAGATGGCTCAGGCGAACGCCGAGAGATAGGTAAGGAGCAAAGGGATGCCCCATGTGGGCCATGCTGACTCCATCATGAACGACGAGCGTGGATCCCGGACCAACATATCTGATAGGAGCTCCTCAAACCCCGTCACTCGAGTCATCAAGGTAACATTACCAACCCCCACTATTTCTTTATATGATAATTCATTCATCTGCTGTCATTCATACATTCATGCAACGCATTCACACATTCATCTATGCACGCATTCATTCATTCCATACATTCGAGGCATCGCATATGTAGTTAAATGCATCACAACGCTCCGTGTTGTGTGACGAAGCGGTAGTTGCCTCATTCAACATGAGCAACGATCGACCAGGGTTCGAAGGCCAGCCCACAAAGGTCTCGAGGCCGCCTCATGTTAAACAGAGCTAGGGGTGAAAACATAGATGAGCCCCGAGCGGCCCTCGCCTAGTCTGCCCCGACAAAGACAGGGTCATCTCAACCTTCTCATTCGATCCTAACCTCGAGCCATGCCCACAGAATCTCCATCGAGTGGAGCCAGCGGGCCACCCAGGTCAGTCTCTAGAATGACCCAGGCATCTGTCGGGACGCGGGTTAAGGAGCAGTGAAATGCCACATGAGGGGTATGCTGACCCCGTCATGAACGACGAACCCGGATTTCACTCGAACGTGCCCATTAGCAACCTCACCGAGCGCGTCCCTCGAGCAATCGAGGCAAGCGACGTTAGCTCAACCCCTCTGATTGCGGAAACTACGGACGGGGTAACGCACAAAACTCAAACTGACCCATACCGAGCCCAACGGGGCTCAGGGGCTCAAGACGACCAACACCTTGGCTGTGCTTGGATCCGTGACTCCGACTCACCCGATCCCATGGCGTGTCCAGCGCCTGGATCTGCGACTCCGAATCTCCTGATCCCTTGGCGCACCCGACGCCTGGATCCACGACTCCAATTCGCCCGATCCCTCAGCACGCCCAAAGCCTAGATCCGTGACTCTGATTCACCCAATCCCTCAGCTACACACCTAGGTCTGCAAGTCTATCTCACCCAATCCCTCAACTGTCCATCGGCTATGCCCAATGCCTCGACAGCGCCAGGGACCGTGACTCCGACTCGCCCAATCCCACGACGTGCCCGACGCCTAGATCCACGACTCCGACTCACCTGATCCCTCGGCGCGCCTGATGCCTAGGTCCATGAGTCCATCTCGCCCAATCCCTCGACTGTCCATCAGCTATGCCCGATGCCTGTGTCCACGAGTCCGTCTCGCCCGATCCCTCGACTGTGCATCGGCTGCGCTCGATGCCTGGATCCGTGAGTCCGTCTCGTCCAATCCCTTGGCATGCCCGACGCATTAGTTAGCGACTCTGACTCGCCCAATCCCTGGATCTATGACTCTGACTCGTCCGAACCCTCAGCGCGCCCGACGCCCCGATTGATGAAACTCCGTCTCGCCCAACCCCTCGGCCTCGACCAAACACCTGGGACCATGCTCCCGGAAACGATGGGTCAGAAACAGGAAAAGAAGAGGCTACGCCCACTAAGGTACACACACACATGCTCGCTTATGAATACCCCCCCAGATGATTCTACCGGAATCACCTAGGGGCTCGGGGGCTACACCTACGGGTGTGCTCGCGCGCACCCCCTGTCGAAACAAAAAATTCCCCAGCTGGCAACATGGAAAACCCTCCAGACGATTCTACCCGAATCACCCGGAGACTCAGGGGCTACACCTACGGGTGCGCTCACGCGCACCCGCTGTCAAGACAAAACCCCCCAGACGATTCTACCTGAATCACCTAGGGGCTCCTGTCGGGTTCATAAACCCGGGGTCCCTCATGGACCGGCTTTTCAACACAGGCTAGGCCTAGCAGACGACGTCACGAACGACGCGCAACTCCTAGGTCGGCCCTAAAACCTAACGACAGGCCAGAAAGGCGATCCAATCTCCGACCGGAAGGCCTAGCCAAGAAGAAACGACGCCCACTTCCGACTCTGGCCCACCTCTCTGACCGGAAGGCTTCGCTTCCGACATCGGCCTGCCTCTCTGACCGGAAGGCATGACCGAGGAGGAACAACGCTAGCTTCCGACTCCGGCCCGCCTCTTCGACCAGAAGGCCTAGCCAAGGAACGTCGCTCACTTCCGACTCTGGCCCTCATCTCCGACCGAGGATGCACCGAACCTCTGCTTACAGCTCTTCTCCGACTAGCGCAGTCGGAGACGACTGGGACCAACCGATCGGGGATGCCTGCTCGGTGAGGACCAGGAAACAGGCGAAGCAAGTAAAAACAGGACGCTCAAGTCAAACCGCAATACCAAGGACCGTACCCTGTACATCTGCAGAACAGAACCGACAGGACATGTCGGAAGGGTGCCCTACAACCTTCTAGACATGTCAGAATCCAAGCAGTGTTGTGGGCGCCGACGTTTTGTTCTACAGTGTTATGGGCGCCATCAAATCCCATACCATGACAAACACGGTAAGGCTCTCCCCACCTGTCTCTGGGCATCAACAGTGTTATAGGCGCAATCATTTGCCCTACATGGAGAACACGGTAAAAACCTCCCACATGCGTCTGACATCAACAGTGTTATGAATGCCTACAATCATCTTGTACCCGACGGCGTGGGCAACAAGACTTAGTAGCATACATACTCTCTCTCTCTCTCACACTTATAAGGCCGTCTCCTTCATCTATAAAAAGGGACGCGCTCTCTCCCAATAGAGGAGATTGATCAGCTCACTCACACACACACGACGATCAATCAGATGACAACTGAAACACACTCCAATGATCTGAACGACCAAGGATTCCAACGAACAACAGACGTTCGAACACTTAGCACATAGCAGAGCTCCCGTCACTCTCGGTCCTTCAGACCAGAGTCCGATCGGACCTCTTGCAACCCCCATCTTACCTCCTTCTGTTTGTAACCCCACAACAAATTTCGAGCACCTAGGCTCAGGAATAAAGTCACTGGCCGACTCAAACTGGACGTAGGGCACGTTGCCTGAACTAGTATAAACATTGTGTCATTGAGTGTTAGGCCACATCCGATCACAATGTACGACAAAACTACAAATATTTACGTGTTAGTCACTTTCTGCACCGACAGCATCCTACGTGGCGGTCAACGCCAGCGTGGCGTAGTCAAATCCGCTCCACATAGGACAAAACAGCCCTACCCGCGCTCAGGTGTCAAAAGTGAACGGTTTTGACAGTTGAAATATCAACACTAGACGGTTTTAGACGAACCTAATAGTTGAGGGGCCAAAAGCGGATTTAATCCAAATCTAAAACGACCTCCAAATTCAATGGAATTTATGCAACAACCAATACATTGCGGTGAATCTTTGCCCAAAAGATCTTCTTACAAACATCAATGCTTCATCTCATATTTCATTTTCGAGGGTCCAGGGCGTGGAATGTGGAATCGGGCTTGTCCGGGACCGGACGGAACGCGGAAGCGACAGATGAAAAAGGAGGGGAGACCTGACACCAGATCAAAGTCGACGGCCCGGCCCGCGCAGGGTTCGTTTACGCGTCACCGGCCGCCGGCTGGACAACCAAGCGGGTGGTAGCTACTAGCAAATCAATGACGATCGATGATTTGGGTCGTCAGACAGTGAAGAAGTTTCACTGCAATACCGTGGCGGCTTCGTTACACACAGAAAACCGAGGCCGTCACATGCATGCAGGCCGAGACCCATGTGTAGCTTTAGCTTCAGTTAAAACTGCTCATTGATGACTGACTATCAGGGCTTATTGTATGTAATCGTTGGTCGTGGTCGTGGCCGAGGCCCACTCACTGAAATACGGAACGGGACGTACGCGGCTTGGAACTTTTTGGCGACGTCCTTCTCCTGCATGTGCATGGAGCCATGGATGGTACACATCAGTAACAAGCTAACAGCACAGCACTAGAGCAATGAGCAAGCAGGAATGTCGTGTGGACGCACGCACTGGACAAATTAATCAAACCAATCAACTTTCGGGGGACCAAAAAAAAAAGTGGGGAGATTTGGAGATTAGTAAGAAGAAACTTCAAAGTAATCAAACACGACTTGAATCGCTCAACGTCAACGGCTCAGCAATCTCAAGCTGTGTAGCTGATGCCGAGCAGCACAGACAGACTGGGCCCCCGAGCAGCACACGACGACGAACCCCGAAAGTCACGGTCTCAGGGCAAAGCTTATCCAGAGTTAGACACGGTTATACTAGGCAGCGTTGCGTTGGCAGTGTCCAAGTCCAAATTATGCCCGTCTCCTATTACCACTGACTCGTCGTGTTTTGGCGGATATTTTGTACGTACGTAATCAACCTTGACTTGATTGATTCCCGAGTCCACAGCGACGGCGACTGCCTCACTGCTGAGAGCGAGAGAGCTCTGTTTCTGATCCCGATCGCCCTCTGCTTCTGCTTCTGCTTCTGGTGCTGCGGTAACGTTTACATACATGCATGATCACATACATCTGCCAACCATAGTCTTATATACGTAAGCTAAACGATCACCAACTGTTTAGCGATGTCATGACCATGATCGAATCCAGGGAAACAGGCAAACGCCATTAAAAATGATGTTTTTCCCTTCTCACATGAACAACAAGCAGGAAATGTTTCGAAGGAGTAGCCATGGAAGGCAGCTACCTATCTAGGACTAGGCGACGCGCGGATCGTCGGTCGAGCTTGTCAGGTTTCTTTCTGCGCAACTTCTACACCGATTGTTATTATGGTTATGGTAGCAACTAATAACATGATGCTATCGCCTGGTAGTGGTAGCCTGAGCTGACCCTGACCAGCTGCAGGCTCTCCTGCCGCATCTGCCTCCTCTGGCTCTCGATGAACTCCTCGAACGTCCTGTCGTCGGCTAGTTCCATTTCCATTTCCATTTCCATTCCCGCCGTCTGCTGCTCCCGGGCCGTGTCGTCAATGCGCTTGTCGTCGGCGGCGATGATGCGGCGATCGTCGCAGTCGTCCCTCTCGCCGTCCGCCGCGATCGCTGTGGTGGGATGCTCAAGTGGTTCGACGACAGCCGCGCGATCATGGTGGTCGAGCATGTCGTCGTCGTCATTCCTGGGCGACTCCACGAGGACGATCTGTTTGGTGGCCACGGCGGCGGCCTCTTCCGCCCATGTCGCCACCGCCTCTATCGCCGGCCGGCACTCGACGACGACACGACCCGCGGCATCGTGCTCGTGCATGGACACACGATGCACGGCCCTGTTCCGCGGCCGCCGGCGCCAGATGACGGCGCTCCTGGTGGCGTGGGGCCGAGCCGGAGCCGGAGCCGGAGTCGGTGCGGCGGAGCAGGCGATTTCTGTGCCAGAGGCGGCGACGGCGACGGCGACGGCGGAGGTTGCCTCGCCCGGCGGGCAACCGCTGCGGCTGCGACGGCGGGCGGGCGCACCGAGGACCCCGGCGTCCCTGAGGATGAGGAAGAGGATGGCGTGGCAGAGCAGGATCATGTTCCTGCGCGTGGCCAGCTCCAGCAGGCCGCCGCGCCCGTCGAGGAGGCGGTCGAGCGCGGAGACCAGCAGGTTGGCGACGGCGAGGCCCGGTGGCGGGAGGCGCAAGAGGAAGAGGACGACGGCGGAGAAGGAGAAGAGCAGCGCCGCGGCCCTGCTGGTGCCAGTAGCGCTCGCCATGGGCGGGCGACGTAGTCCGTCAGTTGTGAAGCTGATGCTGAGCACAGAGCAGAGCTGGGTGAGCGAGGCGGTGGACACCGGGCACAGCACTATCGGGCGGCGAGAGGTGGGTGAACTTGGCTGCTCCACACTTGCCTTTATATATGCACACTTGGCTGGCTACATCCTAGGAACCCGGAACCCGGAACAACGCGGACTGTGGGAGTAAACGGTGGGCCCTGCTGTGCCGAGGACTGACCTAGACTTTGACGCCAACCGCGTCCACACACAACCAACCATTCCGCGTACGCTCAGATGGGATCTGAGTTCTGAGACACTTGATAGAGCAGCAAGCGGAAGGCATTCTGAGTGAGACGCTATGTTAATGTCATACAAAAAAAGAAAAGAAAAAAGTTTTAATTGACGAATAAAACAAGTTCTCCAGTGCATCATAGTTTCAATTCACGGTTTAATAAGCTAACCATAGGAAAGCATTGAATTAGTACAATGCAAGAGATTGTTACACTTGGTCGGATGAAATGGACCTCTCTAACTCAGCTTTACAACTAATTTTATCTTTGTGAAACTAATATATACTACATCATCTCTCTTTACTATAATGAAATACTGTTTGTGTGAGAAAGAAACATTATTTGGCTGAATGGATAAATAGTGCCGTGTGAGGGGAAACCAGCTGGCTGGCTGGTTTCTTAAGACCAGCGAACAGCCCCATATTCAAGAAAATATCTCGGATGGATGCTAGTAGCTTGCAAAGCAGGTGGCAGCCGTGGTCCTCGAGGGCAGTCTAGTGCTGTGTACTAGTAGCTGTGCTGTGTACCAACACGGGCCGGGGCGGCGTGCAAGACGGGGCGTATTTCATCACTTGCTAATATGACACTTCTATGGTACTTGTTTGTTAATGACCTATGACCTAGTCCAGTCCACGTGGCCCCCACCTCCCCCTGCAGGTAGGAGTATTGCTTACTTTGCTTTTCGCTAATAATTGGCCTGAAGTGGGAAACCAATGACCACAGATTTTACAATGACAGACGATTCGTTGGACCATGAACACCCCAGAGAATCCCGTCAGAGCAAATATAATAACAAGCTGAGGTGACTAAGGGGTACGAGCTCACTCGGCGAAGCCCCAAAAATACTCGCAAAGGGTTTGTTGAGTGTTATACTCGGCAAACCCTTTAACGACAAACGCTAGTTTGTCGAGTGTTTTTTGTCGGGCACTCGACAAAGACGTTGCTGAATGTCCAAAAAAACACTCGGCAAACTGTTTTTTAAAAAAAATAAAAAAAGGCACGCCGACACCACGCTCGGACCACCAGCACAGCCGCCACCACCACCATCCACGCCGCCGCCACCATCCACGCCTGCCGCCGCCGCTCGCACCACGCCGCATCCGCCTCCGCCACCACGCCCCCTGCCACCGCGCCGCCACTCTCGGCCAGGGGGCTACAGCTCACCCCTGGCCCGCGCTGCCGTCCCCTCTGCCGCCTGGGGTGCGTCGCCGCCGGGCCTCCCCCTTGGATCTCGCCGTTGGGGGAGGGAGGGAGGGGGCGGCACCGGTCGCCGGATCTCGCCAGGGAAGAAGGTAGGGGAGGGGGGAGCCGAGGAAGAAGGGAGGGGCGGGATCCGACGAGGAAGAAGGAAGGGGTCGGATCCGACGGGGAAGAAGAGAGGAGGGGAGGGGAGGGGCCAGATTCAGCGGGGAAGAAGAAGGGGAGGGAGGGAGGGGGCGGCGACGGTAGAGGGGATCTCGCGGGGCGACGGATGGAGGGGCCGGTGGCGGACGGAGGGTGCGGGTGCGGGAGGAGGGGAGGGTGCGGGAGGAGGGGGCAGGTGTGGGGGCTGGGGAGGGGAGGGGCGGGTGCGGGAGGAGGGGGTGTGTGCATGAGGGAGGGGAGGGACGGGTGGGTTTTTTTGGGGGCTCTTGCGTTCTTGCCCCTACTTTGAAGTGCAATTGTGATTTTGCCTTCGTTTTTCTAACTTTGTGATTTTGCCCTTCACTATGAGCAAGTCAATGCGATTTTGCCCCTAGTCAACGGTCAAGGCAGGGGCAAATTCACAAAGACTAGGGGCAAAATCGCGTTGACTTGCTCATAGTGAATGGCAAAGTCACGAAGTTAGAAAAACGAGGGCAAAATCACAATTGCACTTCAAAGTAAGGGGCAAGAACACAAAAAAAACCTTTTTCTTGCTATGCCGAGTGTTATTTTTGGACACTCGACAAACCTCCCTTTTTGTCGAGTGTTTTTTGTGATACTCGGTAAACCCCCTATTTGCCGAGTGTTTTTTGTTTGACACTCGGCAAACCCTATCTTTGCCAAGTGTTTTTTTTGCCGAGTGTTTTTAGGATAGCACTCGACAAAGAATTTGTTTGTCGAGTGCCCGAGGGAATGCACTCGGCAAACATAAAAACACTCGGTAAATTTGAGGTTTCTGGTAGTGCGGTGGAGAAGAGAGAAAAAGAGAAAGAGGAGAAGCGAACTATACACTTACAGCCTGCTTAGGTATAAGAACAAAAAAAAACTCTGTGAGAAAGATAAATAGACCATATATCTATATCTATATCTTTATAATAAAGAGGCAAAGTTTTCGACTGTTTTTTTTGTCCATCTCTTTTTTCGTCTATCTCCTAACTACCGGACGATGGAGAGTTTCTTCGAACTTATATATATAATAACCCGGAATAGCTCTTGTCTAGCATGATACTTAGTCCGATTTCAAAACTTATTGGGTAAGAGCTAAACATTTTTTATCAAGTCCAATCCTTCGTACCTTTATTTTTCCTCTTCGTCCTTTTTTTCCCGTTTCCATCTCTTTTTTCTCCGACTTGTTTCCGTCTCCCGCTCATGGTATTGGATACGTTAAGGAAATTGACGTCTATTCCCTCCAGTGCTTTTGCGTTGTTTTTATTTTTTCTTTTCCTAATAAAGTATCTCCGTTTATCTTTACTAGGTTCGTGTTCATGCATTGCTATGGAACAGTTAAATTTTTATACTAAAAACATACCGATCGCACGATAACAATACTGTGAAATTAAATACCGACGCTAAAGTGACATTTAATATAAAAAGCAAAGTTCATGAAATTAATACAATTATGGAGAGCGTGGCGTCGCAGGCTCACGAACTCTACTAATAAACTTGGTAAAGAACTTATCATTACCAATTTGAAAAACATGCTAAATCTAAATCAATCTATTATATTTGATCATTGGTTATTACAAATGTGTCAGCCAGTTGACACAACCATCTTCTGGTAATCCCAAAACTGTTTCGAGATAAGAACAAAAATTTACTAATAAATTGTGTCATGCTCCATATAACCTCTGTGGCCTCCAAACCCCACGATATACACGTTCCACTCGGTCCAGCAGGCACAGGGGCCTAGCTATGTTCGGTGCATAGCTATTGATTCCACGAGGCCTAGAAACATGTTCTGTTAATCCATGTGGTTAGAACAGAGACCCAGCTACTTGTTTACTGAAGGTGAACTGAACGTGTACTGAAGAATTAATGAACAATGTACATAAGTGCACCTTAACCTAAAAAATGTACAGAACAACAATTGGTACTAATATTTATTGTACTCAATGGCCTATCTTAAAATAAGAATTCAGCATAATATTAATGCCTCTAAGAATTGGTTTCACTCGTTTTAAATTTACATTATCAGGAAAATTCACTCGTTTTCAATTTACACCATATAATATTAATGCCTATAGGCAAAATTCACTCGTTTTCAATTTATACTTAAAAAGGAGAATGATCTATGATTCTAGGAATTGGTTTTCTATTGTCAGAGATCTATTTTGAGCCTCTTCACATGTGGTCTCCTGCCAGCACCGATCTCCCTCCTGCTCTGCAGTAATGTTCTGCACTCTGCAGGAAGCCAGCAACAAGCAGGCACTGTGTGCACCAACCAAAGCATAGACAAGAATCATCTATACTTATGCTGATGCTTATGCTAATTTGTTGTGAGAGAAAAATACTGTTCGTTTGCTGAAAAATACTGCTGAAGTAGTTCAAGCGAATAGGGCAACAGCACAGGTGCAACTTTGGTAATGTAAATTTGATACTAAATTTGGTTAAACTCTAACCAATTCAGAGCGGTACGAGTTCAGAGCATGGCATAGCCTTTAGCATCACATGGGATTAATCACATTGGTAATAATTAGAAATCGTTGCCATCGTACCAAAGTCTACCGTCCTATATAATGGACAATAAGTCAATAACTAAACAGCTGTGCACTGCTAGGATTTGTAAATGAACCAACAGCTGCGCACTCCTAGGATTTTAGAAAACTGGAGCGCTATCTCATACCTATCATAGGACAGTAGGCCAGCCATGATCGCAGGGACAGTGATGAAAGAAGTCACTCCTTGATCCTTGATGGCGTTAGGGCAGTCCCAATGCTAGAAACTACGTATAATTTTTATATCTATTAATTTTTATAGACACTATGTATAGAAACCATGGTTTCAATGGATAGTTTCTACAGAACAACTTTTTATCCAATCACATACACTCTCTCTCCATTCGCTACCAATCACATCCCTTCGTGTCTTGGTTCTCGTGTAGACATGGTTTCTAACTTAGACCCGTTTTTTTATGATTTTTGTTCTCTCTCTTCAATAACTACCTTGCCACATCAGCAAAATGCTTAGGTGGCAGTACAATTAATGCCCATAGAAACTATAGTGGTTTCTGCATTGGGAGTGCCCTTAAAGGCTGATTTGGCATAAATTCAGTACCAGGACATGGCAACCTCTGGCCATCAGGATAGCCATGCATGAGGAGATCCCTCCGATACGGCACAGAGGTGCTATATGTAGGTAAACCTGCAGACCAACAAAGGCAAAGTATTTTAAGTCGTACACTTATTGTTTCTTGTAATTGAAATCGAATTGCATAAAGTCATTAACATAACATTAAAATTATGTTGGTGATTCATCAAATCTATTAATGACATAGGCAACATTATTTTCACGGTACTTGGATCCTAATATCATACATCATCCTCACCGTAGCCATTTTCATGGCAATTTTTGCAGGGGACTGAATGAACAAAGTATGGCTTATCTCTACACCCTTTGGCTGCCCATTAGTTCCTGAATCAGAATACCTTAAAGTATCCGCCATTTTGTACCCAAGTTTCTCAATTCGAACTTCCTGTAATAGGCATAAAAATTACAAAGATCTAAAAACGCAATGCCACATAAGGTACAACTAAAAACGTAATGCCACAAAACTAACCAGGCCACAGTGATCTGTTATCCAATACATGGGGTGAGATCTAAATGATGCGAATAAGCACAAACCTGTAGGACGAGCCCTCGGCATCTGCGGATCCAACGCTGCTGCCGCCGGCTGCCGTCTCGCTGTCCTCCTTGAGCTCCGAGGAGCTCCCACATGGTGAATGGGCGGGAACCCTCCGACCCCAGCGCCGCTTCACCTCCTCCTGCTTCGCCGTCGCCGATCGCGGCGGCTCCTCCTCAACCTCCGGCGGGGGCCCTCTGGCTCTCTCGCGCCGTTCGCGAGATCCTCCGCACCAGCTGGCCTCGCCTCGCCACGGCCTCGCCTAGCCTAGAGATGGCGATGATCGTCGATCTGTTCGTGCTTGATTGTACAGTGAGTGTGGGGTGCTCCACGATTGGCGATATGTTGTAGGCTCCGCGGACTGCAGGGCGAGGGCGAGGTTGGTACTGGCGGCGCCGATGGTGGGTGGCGCACGACGTCGGGTGCGAGGTATCTGCGACGGCTGTGCGAGGACGCGGGATCTTTGTCGCGCTTTCCTTCGCGTGGATGACGTCAATTGCGTGACTTCCACGAGTTTCCTACTGACGTCGCATGCGGGGAGGACGTCGATTGCAGAAGGTCCCACCTGCCAGCCATGACCGGTTGTATCTACAGAGGGAGGAGACTATCGCACGGGGGAGGGCAGGAAGGCGAGGCGAAGTTTTTATCGCACCAAAACGATATCTCATCTTTAGTCTTTTTAGTTGTGAGAGAGAATAAATTCCTAAGTCAGATTTTGAAGAGTCGTCTTGCTTTGGTTGGCTTCTGTGAGTCCGCTTGGTTTGCTTCCGTGAGTCTATTTCCTTTTCCACGTTTGGCATTAGCTTTCCTTCTGTTTTCACCTTCCCGTCCAAATTTCCTTTTTCTCATAAATAAATAGTTAAAAATAGTAAAAATTAATATATGTGTTTTTGAACTTCGAACTAAGTTTGGCTACTTTCTGTTCGGACTCTGGACTCAGCTTAGTATTTGTCCGATGTTTTTTCCTTCGGTTTCCATAATGATTTTCACTGATCTGGTGTTCTTTTGTTTTTTTATCAAAAACATTTAAAAAAATATCGGTGCAGAAAATGACCAACACGTAAATATTTATAATTTTATCGTACGTTGTGATCGGAGGTGGCCTAGCACTCAATGACACAGAGTTTATACTGGTTCAGGCAACGTGCCCTACGTCCAGTTTGAGTCGGTCGGTGACTTTATTCCTGAGCCCAGGTGCTCGAAGTTTGCAGTAGGGTTACAAACAAGAAGGTGAAAGATTGGGGTACAAGAGGTCCGGTCGGACTCTGGTCTGAAGGGCCGAGAGTGACCGGAGCCCCGTTATGTGCTAAGTGTTCGAGCGTGTGCTCGGTACAACTTTAGAGTGTCTAAAGTTACAGAGAGTGAATTAATGTAGGTGAACTGATCGATCTCAATGAATTGTCTTTTGGGAGAGAGCGCATCTCCTTTTATAGATGAAAGGGGATTGCCTTACAAGTCAGAGGGAGGGAGTACGTATGCTACTAAGTCTTGTTACCCATGCCGACGGGTACAAGATGATGGTAGGCACCCATAATACTGTTTAACATCAGATGCACGCGGGAGTTTGCGTCATCTTCTTCTTGTATGGCAGATGTCGGTGCTTGCCTCACTGTTGATACCTAGAGGTATGCAGGGTGTTTTACCATGTTCGCCTGGTACAATAAATGCCGGCGCCCATAACACTGTTGATGCCACAGAGGCATGTGGGGAAAGCCTTATCGTGTTTGTCCGGTATGGGAGTTGATGGCGCCAACAACACTGTAAGGGAAATGTCGGCGCCTACAACACTGCTTGAATTCTTTCATGCCAGGAAGGTCGTAGGGTACTGTTCTACAGGTGTACAGGGTACGGTCTTAGGTATTACGGTTGACTTGAGTGCCATGCCTAGCTTTCTCCTTCTGTTTCCTAGTCCTTACCGAGCGGACGTCCCCGGTCGCTTGGTCCTCGTCGGCTCTAATTGCGCCAGTCGGAGAGGAGTTGTAAGCAGGGGTTCGGCGCATCCACGGTCGGAGAAGAGGGTCGGAGTCGGAAGTGGTATTTGGCCAGGCCTTCCGATCGGAGAGGCCGTCCGGAAGCGGGCTGGAGACCAAAGCGAGCGCTCCAGTCGGAGAGGTGGGCTAGAGTCGGAAGCGGGCACTGTTCCTTCTCGGCCAGGTCTTTCGGTCGGAGATCGGATCGCCCTTCTGGCCTATCGTTTAGGTACTTGGGCCGGCCCAAGAGTTGTGCGTTGTTCGCAACATTATCTGCTGGGCCGGGCCTTTTGCTGGGAAGCCGGTCTATGAGGGACCCTAAGTTTATGAACCCGACAGGAGCCCCCGAGCCCCCAGGCGATTCGGGTAGAATCGTCTAGGAGATTTTTGTCTTGACGGCGGGTGCGCGTGAGTGCACCCATGGGTGTATCCCCCGAGCCTCCGGGCGAATTGGGTGGAATCGCCTAGGGGGGTTTCTCATGTTGCCAGTGGAGAAGTTTTATTTTGTCAGCGGGTGCATGCGAGCGCACCCGCGGGTGTAGCCCCCGAGCCCCGGGCGATTCGGGCAGGATCACATGGGGGGGTTTTGTCTGCGGGCGTGTGTGCGTGCATTTTAGTTGAGATAGAGTCATCAACCAAGGTGCCGTGCGCAGCCGAGGCGATTACTTTTAGGGATCGGGTGAGACAGACTCACAGATCCTAGCGTCGGTGCAGCCAGCACAGGCAAGGCAGTTAGTTTAGGGATCGAGTGAGACGGACTCGTGGATCTTGGCGTCGGTGCAGCCCACGCAACCGAGGCAGTTAGTTTAGGGATCGGGTGAGTCAGAGCTCGTGAATCCTGGCGTTGGTGCAGCCCGCGCAGCCGAGGCAATTTAGTTTAGGGATCGGGCGAGACGGAGCTCGCGGATCCTGACATCGGTGCAGCCTACGCAGCCAAGGCATTTTTTGGTGTCTTGAGCCCCAGAGCCCTGTTGGCCTTTGGTAGGGGTCGGTTTGAGTTTTGTGCGTTACCCCATCCTCGGTTTCTCACAACCGGAGGGGCGGAGCTTTGTCGCTTGCCTCAATCGCTCGGGCTCGAGCGACGCGCTCGGTGAGCTCGCTAACAGGTGTGATCGAGTGTAATCCGGGTCCGTTGTTCGTGATGGGGTTGGCATAGCCCTCTTATGACATTCCACTGCTCCTTTACCTGCAACCCGGTAGATGCCTGGGTCATTTCAGAGACCGACTCGGGTGGCCTGCTGGCCTCCCCTCGATGGAGATTCTATGGGTTTGGCAAAGGCTTAGGATCAAACGAGATAGTTGAGATGACCCTATCCGCTTCAGGGCAGACTGGCGCGAGGGCCGCACAGGGCTCATCTGCGGTTTCTCCCCTGGCTCTATTTGACGCGATGTGGCCTTAAGCCCTTCGTGGGCCGACCTTCGAACCCCGGTCAGTCGTTGCTCATGTTGGAATAAGGCAACTACTGCTTCATGACACAACACGGAGCGTTGTGATGCATTTAGCCGCATGTGCGATGCTTTAGTTCCAGAGCCCCCGGGTGATTCGGGTAGAATCATTCAGGGGGCACAGGCATATGGAATGAATGCGTGCATGGATGTATGAATGATTATAAAGAAAGAACAAGGGTTGGTAATGTTACCTTGATGACTCGAGTGACGGGGTTTGAAGAGCTCCAATCGAAAATGTCTGATCGGGACCTGTGCTTGTCGTTCGTAACGAAGTCAACATGGCCTACACGGGGCGTCCCTTTGCTCCTTACCTATCTCTCAGCGTTCTCTTGAGCCGTTCGATAGACTTTAGGAAGTCTGATGGTCTCTCCTGGCGGAGATCTCGTTGTTTGGGTTTTTCCAAGTCCCGCCTGGAAAGGCAGAGGGCCACCTACGCGCAGTGGTGCCTTGTTTCTCGCGCCCGATGTACGGTTGTGGTGGGCCATACCCAGGCCATGTCTTGTCTGACCAGGCACCATTCCGTCGTGCAGGTTGTGTCTCATCAGTCAGGGCACGTCCCATCGTATCCCATCCGCATTGAATGGGGAAAGGAGAGGGTTTTTCGCCCCTATCATTTCACCTTTCCCCGATCGCCACACTTTTTCCAACTGCTATGCCTCCTCCTTTAAGTAGGAGAAGGGAGAGGGCTTTCGCCCCGTTCCTTCACCTATTCCTCATCTGACGCCTCTTCTCATCTTCCTTCTTGCCGAGAGCGTTTGAGTGCCACGGTGGTTTCTAGGAGAGAAAAGGGGAGAGCGAGGGAGAGGTGAAAACTCATAGTTTCATTCATAAACTCGGAATGAAATGTTGAGCTGGAGGTCATCCATCGTGAGGGAGTCGGTGCTGGAAGCCTTCGTCATGAAGTGGTTCCTGCCATCGAAGGAGGTGGCGCACTAGAGGGTTCTCGGGAGGGAGGATTTCCTACAACCTCGGCCCGATGAGGTAGTTTCCTTCCTTGCCTTCCACAAGCATGGCCTAGGATACCCCATGCACTAGTTCCTGTGTGGGCTCCTCAATGAGTAGGGTCTGGAGCTACAGCACCTTAATCCGACTAGGGTGTTGTATATTGCCGGCTTTGTCATGGTGTGTGAGGCCTTCCTTGGGATGGAGCCACACATGGATTTCTTCCGATAGATGCTCCTCGAGCGAGCTTTGTCGGTGGGGAATTCGCTCGAGATCACACCGGTGGGGGCTTCACGCTGCAGAAGAATCTGACAAAGCTCGTACCCCATGTACATCCCCTGTGATTCTAATTGGGGGTGGCACGGGGAATGGTTCTACATCAAGAACCCAGTGGAGGCATCGTTCCCCCTTTCACTGGTAGGAGGCTGGAGAAGTTGTAGAGCTAGTCATGGGGCTCCGCTAGTCAGCAGAAGAAGAAGGTGGAGATCATCGAGGCAGAGCTCTAGAAGCTTGTGTGCTCGTGACCTTGATGGGGTGTGGGAGTTCCACACCCTCTTCCGCTGTCGGGTTGCTCCATTGGTGGAGATGACACAGTCGATGTGGAAGTATAGCGGCCTGACGGACCCCGACCGTGCGTTGCCGGAGGAGCTGCCGAACGACGAGGTCTGGAGTCACCTTGACCGGGTGCTGTAGCTGAAGCCCAAAGAGAAGGTCGATGGAAAGCCTGGACCTCTCAATGCCTCGGTAGTGTCCAAACTGGTATGCTTCCCTCTCTTTACTCCATGTTCTTTTCCCCTTTGCTCTCCTGTTTTTGAGTGAGTTGCCTGTTTCGTAGAGACTTGAAGCTTAGAAGTCCTGGCCGCACCTTTCGAAGGGGCCAGAGGGCGCAGCTCGGTAGGCCACCCAAAAGGAGGCGGTGGATGCCAAGAAGAAGAAGAAAGGCGAGGAGGCTCGATGGAAGTATGAGAAGGAGATCACCCGGCATGTGAAGGCCAGGGAAAATAGGAGCGACATCGAGTCAGAGCTCGAGTTGGAGGACCCCACAAAAGTGGGGGATGACACAATCTTCTCCAAGGAGGAGGAAAGCTAGGAGGTCGTTGCGACCTCGGTGGAGCGTCGTGATCCTACGGTCGTGTCCGCCACCAGCGGGTGTAACATCCCTGATGTTATAAAGTACTTAAAAGGTGATCATGTCATCATTATGCATAATCATCATGTATTAACTCATGAATGCATTTCATGTTTAATTTATAGCATGTAAATGTTGTTATGAAGTGTGTTATATGTTACATGAAATAATAGTGATTAAGAAACTTTGTGAATTCTATTAAATAATTCAAATTCTTCCTTAGTAAAAGTTTAATAATTTTTGTTGCAATGCTTGGTCTGAATATTGTTTTTTGATATGTGTTGACTTGTATGGATGAATCAATTTCAAAACATTTGTGTTTAATTGGATTTCCGAAAACCCGAATTTCCAGCATTTAAAGTTGACCCCGGAAAACCTAATTCAAAATCTAAGCACATTTTGGGGTTGAGCCTAAAAACAAAAGTGTAGAGTTTGTCATGAGGTACAAAGTTTGTTTTTGGAGTTTTCAAAGTTGTTTTATGAAATTTGAAGTAATTTGAAAAGGCGTGATTCTTTAAATATTCCCTTTTTGAATTTAAATTTGCATTTCAAAATGTAGACCGAATTTGGGTATGGTTATAAAAGCAAAGTTGTAGAACTTTAAATTTTGAACAACTTTTATTTTTGGAGATTTTTGAGTTGTTATACAAATTTGGGAGTAATTTGGGATTTTTAAGCGAGTGGCAAATCTGTAATTCTGGTGAACAGTGCCCGCGGCAGACACCTCATCGCCGGCGTGCTTCGATCAGCTTCCAGGCGCAACTGTGGCCGCCCTCGGCGTCGTGCTGGCGCGGAGAAGACTCCTACGTGGTTTCCTCTTGCTTCCTGGCCGTCATATATAGCTTGTGCCGTCGCCGTTCTCCTCCTTTTCATTTTCTCTGTTCGTCGTCGCCGTCGTCCATTCTTGTCGGCGCACAGCACGTCCACCGCTCGTCCTCTGGCCGAATTGAGCGCGTAGAAAGCTTCGCCTCTCCCTTGCGCATCACCTGAGCGTCTCGCCTCACCTAGAACGGCCGCGCCCGCCGTTCGCGCCGCGACCAGCAGCCATGCCGCCGTGCCACTCCGTCGTCGAGCAGCGGGCTCGCGTGGCCAGGCCGTCACGGGCCACGACTGGCCGAGCTGCGACCACCCTTACGCTCGCCTCGCCACCCCGTCGCTTGACCACCCCTTCAATTGCCGCCTACGAGCATCAGCCGGCCGAAAATCGCGTTTCTCCGGCATCCTCTGTTCTGAAAATCGCGACCAGGGACTTCGTCTTCAAATTCGAGATTTGTGAGGGGCTTTTCTGTGAACCGCAGACTCATATAAATAGTGCCGTTTGGACCTGTTTGCTTTGAAATCGGCTGGAACTTTGAAAATTCATAGTAATTCATAGGAAATTCGTATAATAGCAAATGAGGACTTTTTGGAATCCTTGTGAAATTGTCTATGCAGTAGATCTATAATATGGTATGTTTTAGTTTAAAGTTTTAGATGTAAAAATAGATTTGTGCAGTAAGGTTGTAATGCTAGTTGAATTTGTTATTTTCCATAACTGCAAATCTAGGGCTCCAAATGAAGTGAAATTTTTGTGGCATGCTACTCATGTGATAGTTGATGTGTGGTAAAAATTTCATGAATATTGGATGAAGTATGAGTGAGTTTTTGGTTTATCTTGCTCTCACATGATTTCTTGCAATAGCAAATTGTCTTTTTCATAGAGGCAGCTATACTTATGCAAATGGTATGAAATTTGTACAGTAGACTATTGAGAGGATATATGAGCTACTGTAATTTTTGTAGAAGTTATTGTGCATTTTTGGTATATGTTCATAAATACACCTTGATGTCTAAATAAATTAAGAAATGCTTTAAGAAAATTTATTTAGAGGTGAGCACTATGCTTTCTGGTGTTCTTTAGTCATGTGTGAAATGTTTGTGAAGTTGGTTTTGCCCAATTATGTGTTTGCAACATAAGTTAATAATTATTTTCTTGCAATTGTCGTTTCGGGACAGTTTTTGGGACTGTTTGGATTACATCATGATAATGATGTTTTTCGAGAAACTTGTTAATAACAAAGTTGTAGATAATTCATGTATCTAGCTGCTGTTAAAATTTGGTGGTATTTGGCTAAGTAGTTTGTGAGTTATGCCTGTTTAAAGTTGGGTTTCAGAAATGGCTGCTCTCTGTCATTTGGGGACCAGTTTCTGTAAATGGGTATATTTGACTTAGTTAACTTGAGAATCATGCTAAGATGATTAAAGATGAGTTGTAGAAAATTTCATAAGCTTTCCAGAATGTCTTGTTGCATGGCTATTGGATTTGTATAACTCTAGTTATGATCCAAACATGAACCTGTTGTTTTCCAGTCCAGAGATAGACATATGCTAGTTATGGTTGTTTACTCCATGTGTTGCTAAGTGTGGCTTATGCCCTTGTCGATGGTCAAGTTATGATACTTGTGACCTTGTTAAACTTGTGTCATGCTTGATGTGCTTACTCTCTATAGTTAGTTGTGTGATGTTAATTAAATAGTAAACCTTAATGACTTAGGTTTTGATTGAATTTTTGATTGAGTGATGTCCATCATTAGTTGGTAATGATCTTTGGCAATTGATGTTAGTATTCTGGAAAGGTTTAGTTAGTTTTGACTTGTAACTGTACCGTGAAGGAAAGTTGTATTCAAGTTAGTTAATCTTTTATGCTTTCACCAATGCACCTCCATGCATCATGTCATACAATCCATCATGCTAAAGCATGCATTATTTATTTACGTGTAGTGCATACGTGAGTGAGAAGGTTCGCGTTGACTAATCTTCAGATGAGTGTCATCATTCAATGGTGCTCGCGTTGATCAAGTGTTGGAGAAGGTTCATCCATCAATGGTGATGCTGTCAAGTCTAACTCCATCATCTCTCTGTGGAACTAACCTTTTCTGCCGACCAAGGCAAGCCCCGGATGCATTTAAACCCTACCTTGTGTTTTACAAATTGATTTCGCTTTTGCTTTCATATACTGCATTAAGTGATTAGGAGTTAAGTGAAAACCTAATTGATGCATGACCAACCTTGTTTTCCTTATCTACCTTGTTAATCGTTTTAATTCGTATATGGCTAGTTATGCTTAGTCATGCTTAGATAAATAAAGGTCGGGTGATTACCTGTCACCTGCGAGTTTTAAATGGAACTTTGGTTACTTATGTTATTATGTGATATGGGAATGTGGAGTAATAAATCTAGACCGGGCGGACTCGGTGTGTGTGAGCCACAAGACCTGGTAATGTCTTGTGAGCGGGTTCTTTCCGCCTGAGTCGGTTAAGGTCCGTACCGTTGTTGAACTGTGTGCGGTGAGACTTTGTAGTACTAACCACATACTCCGGTAAGCCTTAACTTGGCGATTCTATTACGAGAATGGCTACTCGCGCACTGGGAGTGGAGAGATGGCGGGAATAGCGTGTACCCACGTGGCAATGGGCTGGATTGGTGGAGTACTGTATTCTCGGGTGGCGCGGACCCGTTCTTGTTTTAGAGGATCTGAGGGTAGGTTGGTATATGTAGGTCGGGGACCTGCATATGTCGTGTGGTCTGGAATTCCCAGCTGGGTTATAATTGGTTCGAATCGTCGTTGCTCCTCGGTTATGGAGACTCACTTCTCTGTTCATCATCGTAGTTTAATAACTGAAATTTGAGAAGGTGTTGGATATGAAGTTTCATGATCTCAATACGGATCGTGTCAGCTTTGTATATGATCTTATAAAGTTTTACATGTTAAAATAAAGAATTTTGTTAAAGAGCTTTTACGCAAAAGAACTTTGATTATTGCTAAAGCCATACCTTGAATCCCTAAACCTGCATTCCTGTGTTTTATTAATTTTTATTTCGGTTAAGTCTTGTTGAGTACTTTTGTACTCAGGGTTCGTTGACCCTTGTTGCAGGTGAGCCTCATGAGCAGGTCTGTTTTGGGCCGTGTTGCATGACGGTTGTTCGATCCGATGATGACCAGTAAATGTGTGGCCCTTGGGCAGGGCAGTATTATTGTGTGTTTTGTATTATGTTATAATGCCACTCCACTGCTACCGTTTGTATTATTAATCGAACTTAGTTTGAAAGGTTTGAAATAAATGTTTTGTAAACTAAGTTATTGTAAGACTTCCGCTATATTACTCTGATGTATGTATTTGAATAAACTGTTGTAATACTGCAATGACTCTGTAATGGGATCCTGCTCGGAAAACGTGGATGATTCGGGGTTCCCCGAGGACACCCGACAGTCTTCTTAAGTTACTAGGAACATATGCATAGTCGTCAGAGGTCGTTGGACAGTGACAGGTGCATGTGGGTCCTATAATTTAGGAGGTTCTGCCACAGCGGGTTGGAGGTAGAGAGGCACGGTGATGTTCCCACACTGAGGAAGCGCGCTGTGAGTGTGGACACCGTCGGTGAATGGGAGGTGAAGAGGACTCCTTTCGGTGGCGTCGCTGGTCTCGTCCCCGCCTACCGTGGGCACGGCCGAGCAAGCCAAGTGGTCAGAGGAGCGGGCTTACACCCGCCCGTCGCCAGGGCCGACGCCAGCACGTGACTCATAGCAAGAGGATGCCCTACTGCTGCTCCGGTCGGCATGCCCCGAGCCAAAGGTCATGGTGACTCATGGGCCAAGCAGGAGCCGGTTGGGTCGACTCCACCCCCGGCTAAAGTGAGGGGGTGCGGGTCATAGCCTAGGAGCGGTCCTTGCCCTATGGCCCATCGACGTTGGATCTTGGTTTCAGAGTCATACCGCTTACATCCTGGTATGTCTTTCTTTGTTTTTTTGATCTTGCTATTGAGTCTTTTTGGAGTATGACTGACCTATACTTTTTGACATCGGCCGGACGCTGACGGGGTTGAGCATCACCCCAACTCCCATGTAGGAGGTTTAGAGGCCCACCTTGTAGCGCACCGCGACGAGCGGCGGGGAGAGCAGGGTGGTGGCGGTGAGTCCTTCCCTTCCAAGGGTGGTGCTCCCCTAGTCGGTTGCCAGTATGACGACAGCGGCGACGGTGGTGCTGGCAGCGATCCCGGTGGTGATGATAGAGGCTGTGTTGGAGGTGTCCCTCGTGGCCCCTCCTCCACTAGCTACGGCGGAAGAGGAGAGGGAGACCGGGCTTCCTGCCTCGCCAGGTGGAGGGCCACACAGCTCACCTTCCCGGTCAGCACTAGTGGTGCCGGGGGGAGATGCAGCCAGGACAGAGCCAGAATGCCTGTCGGTGGCCTGTGAGACCGAGGTGGTGGAGATCACCTCCAACAACAAAGCAGATGATGAGGTGGAGCAGCCGGTGCTGTCATGGGAGCTGGCAGTGGTCTGATCGGAGGCTAGGCCCTCCAACAAGCTGGTGGAGACCGACCTAGTGTGGTCCTACCCTGAGGACCCATCGAAGGTTCAGTTCATCCTTTGGGATTCGTAGGAGTGTCAGCTCTAGGACATCCTTGGGGAGAGGACTCGCCATGGAGTCCGATCTTGCCAAGCTATCGGTGAAGCTTGAGGATGCCTAGGAGCGGGTTAAGTTCATCCAGCGGTTGGTTAAGGTCGTCCTACGCCACGCCACAGAGGTGAGTTTTCCACACTTGTCTTTGACCCCTTGGTCTCTCGTCGGTTGCCTCAGCATGCTTGCTTCTCATTTTTGTAGGGTCTGCAGGAGATGTCGTTCCACAAGTCCCATTTCCTCTAGATGGAGCACGCCTAGATGGCTGAGGTTTAGCGCTAGCTAGAGTCCACCTACCATAAGTCCTAGGATCGGGTGGCGGAGGCGACCAAGGCACAGGCGGCGGAGCGGGCGACCACCGCCAAGCGGGGGCTTGAGGTGGCAAAGGCCTGCCAGGTGGAGATCAAGGAGACACTGCGGAAGTCCCTAGTGGACACCGAGGCAGCATTCCAAGGTACCCTAGAGACCTTGGAGGTAGAGAGGAGCACCCTGGTGTCGGAGCAAAAGGCCCGGTCGGAGGCCGACCATGAAGTGCTCGCGCTCCGAAGCTGGGTGATGGGGATAGAGGAGGCGAACGCCCGGCTATGTGAGCAGGTGACTCGGCAGGCAGAGGGACTCTCCATCCTCGAGACCACCCACCTTGGTAAGTACCTTTTCTGCTCTCGATGTGTTGGTTTCTTTCTTTAGCTTGTTCCTAAGCTTGTCGCCCTTCTTCCAAAGCTAGGTGGAAAGGTGGAGTCATTGGAGCGGGACCTAGAGACGGCCAAGGCGATGTTTGGCTAGAATGCGGAGGCGCTGGCCAAGTCCCTGGAAGAGCAACGTTCTCTCGAGGGGGAACTTGACTAGATCCGCAATGTTGCCCAGCTTGTCATATCAGAGGTCTTTGGGTCGACGCCAAGTACCAGCTCACCCGCTATCTGGCTAGCGAAGGTTTCAAATGAGGTTCGGACCCTCATCACCCATGGGCTATTCTACGGAGCGTCGGGGGTGTTGACTTCGGTGGCGATGTACCACCCAAACCTAGATTTCACCGCCATCTGCAGCGGGTATGCCAATGGCTTGAGCTTGGAGGACATCCAATCGCTCGGGGAGAGCTTGCAGATGGCATGGAGCCTAGGTCAGAAGTGGACATCGGCCCACCTTCAACTGAGCTAAATGTCGTCCAGCCGGGGAGCGAGCAACCCGTGCCTTCGCCAGTCGCACCGACAACAGAAAAGAGCTTGTAAAGTATAAGTAGTTTAGCAGATGTAAAAAGTTAAGTTCATGGGGGAGCCCCTGTGTAAACGTTCTTGTGTACTCAATGAATACAATCAGTTTCATTTTTGTGATGGAATCACTCTGTTCAGGGAAGCTTGTCCCATTCGTTACTTGGTTTTACCTTAGCATTGTTTTGTCTTTTTATTCTCTTTTTGGCACTTGCCCGTTCATCCCATAGGCTGCAACCTTAGGAGCCCGGGCGTGGCCTGCGAGGCTTAGCTGCTCGTAACCGTAGGTAGAGGCGGGGTGCGATTGGTCGGAATATTTAAATCAAAGCTACATAAGGTAATTTAAAGGAACGAACTACCCTTTTGTTCGGGTAGGAAGGAGTTTTACCATATGATAGTAAACGAAAAGAGAGGTGGTAGTGCACCCCCATGGAGCCCCCAAGCGACCTGAGCCAAAAGTGTTTGGGTCGGGGCGCTTTTATAGGAGCAAATATTAAGTAAACAATGGTAAAGCTGAATTTTAGAGGAAGAAACGACATAGCTGTTCCAAGCATTGGTGAGAATGTTGTCGTTGTCATCCTTCAGTCGATAGGTGTCCGGTCAGATCACCTCGACCTTCAGTTGTCCAGATCCTTGCCCACTATGCCCTCTTTCTTGGCCGCTGCTTCTTCGCGTTTTTCTTCCTTTGGCCCATCGGCCTATCGTAGAAGGCGCTTGAGGAGCTCATAGTCCTTGTAGAGGTGTTTCCCGGGTAGGCATGGTTGGTGCACGGGCTCTCCATGAGCTCATTGAAGTGGCCTGAAAGGCACTGCTGGGGCTGCTTGCTCGTGTGATCAGCCGTGGTGACCAACGCGGAGTTGGCCGGTCGGCGGTGATCTTTTCTGTTCTTTTTGCCCCTCTGTGTGGGAGGCTAAAAGCTCTAGTTTGGTTTTGGTGAATTGATGAAACCCTAAGTGCTAACCTAGTTTATCAAGTGATCATGAGATAGGTAGCACATTCCAAGTGATGAAGCAAATGAAGACCATGACATGATGATGGTGATGCCATGGTGATGATCAAGCGCTTGGACTTGAAAAGAAGAAAGAAAAAACAAAAGGCTCAAGGCAAAGGTATAAATAGTAGGAGCTATTTTGTTTTGGTGATCAAGACACTTAGAGAGTGTGATCACATTTAGGTTTATAGCCGTACTATTAAGAGAGGTGAAACTCATATCGAAATACGGTTATCAAAGTGCCACTAGATGCTCTAACTCATTGCATATGCATTTATGATCTAGTGGAGTGCTAACACCCTTGAAAATATTTGTGAAAATATGCTAACACATGTGCACAAGGTGACACACTTGGTGGTTGGCACATTTGAGCAAGGGTTAGGAACTTCACCGGCAGAGTGTCCATTTACATTGACATAGCAACCTTGTGAGCTTAGCCAAAGCCCTCCCACTCATCTCCATCACTGGCTCATCATCTTTGTGAGATTAAAAGAGAATCCAAGTGGATTGCTTGAGTGTTTGCATCTAGAGGCACTTGGTGTTCATGTTTCACTACAGGATTCGCTTGTTACTCTTGGTGGTTGCCACCACCTAGACGGCTTGGAGCAGCGAGGATCATCGAGCGGAGGGTGGTGATTGTCTCTGGCTTCGATCGTGGTGATTGTGAGGGGTTCTTGACCTTTCCCCGGCGGAGAGCCAAAACGTACTCTAGTGGATTGCTCATGGCTTGTGTGATCCTCATCTTGTGTTGGTTGTGTGGCACCCTATTGAGGGTTTGGCATGTGATGCCAATTAGCTCATGAACCTCCAAGTGAGTGAATCGCCACAACGAGGAGTAGCTTGCCGGCAAACAAGTGAATCTCGGTAAAAAATCATTGTGTTCATCATTTGATTCTGAGGTGATTGGTCTTCGTTGGTATTCATTCTTGTGATTGATTGGCTCCTTCTTCGACATGGCGGTATAAACAAATTATTCACTCTCATTACATTACCGCAAACTAGTTGTCAAGCTCTTTAGTGTAGCTAGTTGTGAGAGCTTGTTAGTTTGGTTAGTGTGGCTCTTTAGTTAGCCTTTGAGAGCATATTAACTTAGTGTAGTGTCATAGCTTTTGTGTGGATAGAAACTACATAAACTAGAATTATGGTAGGTGGCTTGCTATTTTAGTAGGCTAGCACAACACTTGCTTTGCCTCATAATTATCTAACCGGATTGTTAAGTGTTGTTGTAGAAAATTTTTAATAGGCTATTCACTCTCCTCTAGCCATTAGGACCTTTCAAGTGGTATCAGAGCCGAGGTCACCGTGATTTGAGGCTTAACAACCTTCAGTGTAAAAATGGCTCAAATCAACAACACCAAGAAGCCACCCCAATTTGATGGCACAAATTATCCGTATTGGAAATCAAAGATGACCACACATATCAAGTCAATCAATAGAAAAGTGTGGAAGGTGGTAGAAACCAAAATTGAGATTGGTGATTCGGAGAATCCCACCGCGCCCGAAGAAGTGCTTCTCCAAAACAATGACATTGCTCTAAGTGCTATTCATGATGCAATTGATGAGAGAACATTTGAGCAAATTAAGAATATTGAGATGGCTCATGAGGCTTGGAAGAAGTTGGAAGAATCATTTGAGGGCACTCAAGCCGTGAAGGGTGCAAAGGCATACATTCTCAAAAAGATTTTTGCAAGCTTCAAGATGAAGGAGGATGAGAGTGTGCCGGAGATGTTCCATAGGCTTCAAGTGCTTGTTAATGATGTCAAAGCACTTGGAGAAGAGGTAAAGGACAAGGACTTCTCCCACAAGTTCTTGAGTGTCTTACCTTCAAGATTTGGCACATTGGTCACTATTCTAGTGAGGAGTGGTTTGGACACCATGACACCAAACCAAGTGTTGAGAGATATAATGACCGATGATACATATAGAGATGATGATGAGAAGGAAGAAAAGAAGGAGAAGAAAGATGAGAAGAAGGATGAGAAGAAGAAGAGCGTGGCATTCAAGGCCACATCATCCAAGGGCAAGGCCAAAGCAAGATACATCAAGTGAAGAT
The DNA here is from genome assembly GCF_019320115.1 of Miscanthus floridulus. NCBI lineage: Eukaryota > Viridiplantae > Streptophyta > Magnoliopsida > Poales > Poaceae > Miscanthus > Miscanthus floridulus. The sequence goes on along the minus strand of NC_089580.1, from coordinate 136,460,727 downwards.
GATGGCTCATGGGATGATGATGATGATGAAGAAGATGGCTCTCTTTGTCAAGAAATTTGGCAAGTTCATGATGAAGAAAGGGTACCGTGCTAGAAGAAAGAAATCTTCATCCAAGAACAAGGAAGAGTCAAGAAGGTGCTTCAAATGTGGAAGCAAAGATCATCTTGTTGCTCAATGTCCATACAATAGCGACAATGATGATGACAACAACAAGAAGAACAAGAAGGACAAGAAGGAAAAGAAAGAGAAGAAGGACAAGATGACCTTCAAGAAGAAGAAGGGTGGTTCATATGTGGTCACTTGGGATAGTGATGCTTCCTCAAGTGATGATGATGATAGTGATGATGACAAGACCACCAAGAAGAAGGCACTTGCAAGCATTGCAATCAATGAGAAGCCTTCTGTCTTCGACACTCCATCATGCTTCATGGCTAAGGCCACTAAGGTACAAATTTGTGATGATGAAAGTGATGAAGAACATGATAACAAAAATGAAAATGATAGTGATAGTGATGATGATGAACCTACTAAAGATGAATTATTTGACATGCTAGAAGATGCTAAAGAACACTTTAACATTAAGAGAAGGGAATGCAAGAGCTTGAATAAGGAGGTAAAAGCCCTTAAGCAAGCCCTTGATGAGCTCAAAGCAACTCATGAGAGGCTAGAGAAAGCCCATGAGAAGCTTGGTAAGGCTCACAAGAAGCTTGAAAAAGCTCATTCCTCTTTGCTTAATGAAGCAAAATAAAAAGAAGCATGTTGAAACTTGCAATTTAGGCTTAACTTGTGATATAATTGATGAATCATTATCTATGTCCTATCATTGTTGCTCCCACTAACCCTTCTTGTAGTACTTCTACTTCCACCTCATCTAGTAGTGATGGTTTCACTTGTGATGCCTCACTAATGGTTGAGAATGAGAACCTCAAGAAGGAGGTCAATAAGCTCACTCACACCTTAGCTAAGGCCTATGGTGGTGAGGACCGCTTGCTTATGTGCTTGGGTAGCCAAAGAGCTTCTCTCTACAAAGAGGGATTGGGCTATATCCCCAAGAAAGGCAAGGCGGCCTTTGCTCCTCACAAGACTAGTTTTGTGAAGAACAATGGTCGGTTTTGCACTAGTTGCAAGCAAGTTGGTCATAAAGAGCATGAGTGCAAGAACAAGAGTAAAAATGCTAATGTATCCTCCATTAAGATTAATTCTTTCTATGTGCTTACTAAGGGTGCAAATGGTGTAAAGGCTAAGTTCATTGGTAAACCATGGATGGGCTCAAAGAAGAAAGCCATTTGGGTACCAAAGAGCTTAGTAACTAACCTTCAAGGACCCAAGCAAGTTTGGGTACCTAAAAAGAATTGATCTTCTTTTGTAGGTCAATTACAAAGCCTGGAGGAAGGCATTGGGTTCTTGATAGTGGGTGCACTCAACACATGACCGGTGATGCAAGAATGTTCAACTCAATCAACACCAATGGCAATGATGGTTATGATAGTATCACATTTGGTGATAATGGCAAAGGCAAGGTCAAAGGGCTTGGTAAGATTGCAATATCCAATGACATGAGCATATCCAATGTGTTGCTAGTAGAGAGCTTGAACTTTAATTTGCTATCCGTGGCTCAATTGTGTGATCTTGGATTCAAATGCATATTTGGGGTAGATGATGTAGAGATCATAAGTGTAGATGGCTCTAACTTGATCTTCAAAGGCTTTAGATATGAGAATCTATACTTGGTTGATTTCAATGCTAGTGAAGCTAAATTATCTACATGCTTGTTCACTAAGTCTAGCATGGGTTGGTTATGGCATAGAAGGCTTGGTCATGTTGGAATGAAACAATTGAATAGATTGGTTAAGCATGACTTGGTTAGAGGCTTGAAAGATGTTGTGTTTGAAAAGGATAAGCTTTGTAGCTCTTGTCAAGCCAGAAAACAAGTTGGAAACACCCATCCTAAGAAAAGCATGATGAGCACTAGTAAAGCATTTGAGTTATTGCACATGGATTTGTTTGGGCCAACACAATACACTTAGCATTGGTGGTAACAAATATGGCTTTGTGATAGTGGATGATTATACTAGATACACTTGGGTATTCTTTCTAGTGGACAAAAGTGATGTGTTTGCAACATTCAAATCATTTGTCAAGGGCATTCACAATGAGTTTGAAACAACCATCAAGAGAGTTAGAAGTGACAATGGTAGTGAGTTTCAAGAACACTAGAATTGATGAGTTGTGTGATGAATTTGGAATTAGACATCAATTCTCGGCCAAGTACACTCCACAATCAAATGGCCTTGTTGAGAGGAAGAATAGAACACTCATTGATATGGCAAGGTCTATGCTTAGTGAGTACAATGTGAGTCAATCTTTTTGGGCCGAAGCTATCAACACGGCTTGCTATTGTAGCAATCGCCTCTATTGTCACCCATTGAAAGAGAAGACACCATATGAGCTCTTGAATGGTAGAAAGCCCAACATTGCATATTTTTGGTCTTTGGTTGCAAATGCTATATCTTGAAGAAAGGCACTAGATTGGGCAAGTTTGACAAGAAATGTGATGAAGGATTCCTACTTGGTTATTCACTACAAGCAAAGCATATAGAGTTTGGAATTTGGATAGTGGTACTCTTGAGGAAGTTCATGATGTTGAATTTGATGAAACCAAGGGTTCACAAGTAAGAGAATGAGAACTTGGAAGATGTTAGAGGCATTCAACTTTCAAATGCCATGAAGAACATGGATGTTGGTGAATTGAGGCCTAGGCAAGTGAATGATGATGAAGATGATCAAGTGCAAGTGCTCTCTAACTCAAATGTGCAAGATGATACAAATCAAGCTTAGTACAAGTGGCTCTCATGATAATGAACAAGATCAAGTGGCTAGTACATCATCTCAACCCAATGATCAAGCAAGTGCAAGCAATCAAGTTCCAATCCTCCAACCAACCAATATTGCAAGGGATCATCCATTGGACACTATCATTGGTGATATTTCTAGAGGTGTACAAACAAGATCAAGATTGGCTATAATTTTGTGAGCATTTCTCATTTGTGTCATCCATTGAACCAAAGAAGATAGATGAAAGCATTGAAGGATGTTGATTGGGTGAATTGCTATGCATGAAGAATTGAATAACTTCATAAGAAATCAAGTATGGGAATTAGTAGAGAGACCAAAGGGACACAATGTGATTGGAACCAAATGGATCTTTAGAAACAAGCAAGATCAAGATGGGATAGTAGTAAGGAACAAAGCAAGATTAGTAGCACAAGGCTATACACAAGTTGAAGGTCTTGACTTTGGAGAAACATATGCCCCGGTTGCTAGATTGGAAGCAATTAGAATCTTAGCTAGCCTATGCTTGTGCCCACAACATCAAGCTCTATCAAATGGATGTCAAGAGTGCATTTCTCAATGGTTACATCAATGAAGAAGTATATGTTGAGCAACCTCCCGGTTTTGAAGATGACAAGAAGCCCGACCATGTGTACAAGTTGAAGAAGGCATTGTATGGCTTGAAGCAAGCACCTAGAGCATGGTATGAGAGATTGAGGGACTTCCTACTCTCTAAAGGGTTCATGATGGGCAAGGTTGACACCACTCTTTTCATCAAGAAGATTAGAAAAGATTTGTTTGTGTTGCAAATCTATGTAGATGACATCATATTTGGATCAACCAATCAAGACTTTTGTGATGAGTTTGGAAAGATGATGGCTAATGAGTTTGAGATGTCCATGATTGGAGAGTTGAGTTACTTCCTTGGTCTTCAAATCAAGCAATTGAAGAATGGTACATTTGTGAGTCAAGGCAAGTATATCAAGGACATGATCAAGAAGTTTGGCATGAGTGATAGCAAGGCCATTAGCACACCAATGGGAACCAATGGCAACTTGGATAGTGATGCAAGTGGAAATATGGTGGATCAAAAATTGTATCGGTCTATGATTGGAAGCCTACTCTATGTGACCGCATCAAGGCCGGATGTCATGTTTAGTGTATGCATGTGTGCAAGATTTCAAGCCTCACCAAGAGAAAGTCATTTGAAGGCTACAAAGAGAATATTGAGGTACTTGAAGCATACACAAAATGTTGGTTTGTGGTATCCCAAAGGAGCAAAGTTTGAGCTAGTTGGTTACTCCGACTCAGATTATGCGGGATGCAAGGTTGAAAGGAAAGAGCACCTCGGGCACATGTCAATTGTTGGGAAGATCACTTGTCTCATGGTCATCAAAGAAGCAAAATAGTGTTGCATTATCAACCGCCGAAGCCGAATACATATCCACCGGTAGTTGTTGTGCACAAGTACTTTGGATGAAGGCCACTTTGAGTGACTTTGGAATCAAGTTCAAGAAAGTGCCATTGCTATGTGACAATGAGAGTGCAATCAAGTTGACCAACAATCCTGTTCAACATGCAAGAACAAAGCACATTGATGTCCACCACCATTTCATAAGAGATCATCCAACAAAAAGGGGACATTTGCATTGAGAGTGTTGGCACCGAAGATCAACTTGCCGATATATTCACCAAGCCATTGGATGAGAAAAGGTTTTGCAAGCTAAGGAATGAGTTGAACATATTGGATTTCTCAAATATGTGTTGATGCACTCCCCCACTTATATGACATGCCTCTCCTTCGAGCAATCCAAGGTAAAAGTTGATTGGCATGGCATACATCCTTGCTAAGGACATGATTAGTGCATCTAGTCATCTCTCAATTTTAATAGGCTCATTCATGAAAATCAAATGAATTTGATGATTGTATGGTACCACTATTGCTTCTATACTTGACTTTGATCTAGTGGTAGCATATGACATGTTTATGGGCTTGTAAACCTAGTGTTTAATCTAGAAAATGAGCTCTAAGTGTTTAACTCAACATGGTACAAGATAACCCTTATTTGGAGGTGTGAAGAAGCTTGTCCTTGGATCAAACCGAGTTAAAGATCTTTGGCAAGTATTCTAGATTGAACCAAATTTGGGAAAATGCTCCTCACCCCATTGATGGACATTGATAATCTCAACCTATCTACTTTTTGAACCTTTGTGGTCATTGATGACAAAGGGGGAGAAAAACAAAGATATTAGTGATATTAGTACAATTAGTACATGGGGAGAAAAACAAAGATATTAATGTACTAAGATGGTGAAAAGACAACAAAGGGGGAAAGAAATAAAGATATAAGTGACAGGGGGAGAACTTGACATAGGAGGAGTGATATGGCAACAAATATGACAAAGGAAAGGGATCAATTAAAATTTTGAGCACACAAGTAGGGGGAGCAAGCTCTTGAACTTGTATGATGCATTTGAATGTGCATTTCATATGTTTGCTTGCATGGCACAAGTTTTAAATTTCAATATTCATGCTTGTGTGGTGTATGCTAGTTATAGGTTTGAATGATGAAATAAAAATCTAGCATGCATAAGTTTATCTAGTGATTTCATTTCCAAGTGTTTCCAAGTGGTATCGAGCTAACCATGGTGCTAAGGATGGTATAATGGTGCACTCTGATTGGTATCACGCTTCAAAGGTCTGTCTTTTATAGCTTAGCATCATTTGGTAGACATTGTCTCCTATATTTCCTATCTAAGCATATGTGCAAGCTACAATCCAAACTCTTAGCACATATATAGGGGGAGAAATTTCTACCATTTGGGGTTCATGAAACTTGTCCATATCTTTTACACATGGTAAATATGCTTGGGCAAGCAACATGGATTCAATTGAATTTTAATTATATCTTTGTGAAAGGGTTGTCATCAATTACCAAAAAGGGGGAGATTGAAAGCTCTAGTTTGGTTTTGATGAATTGATGAAACCCTAAGTGCTAACCTAGTTTATCAAGTGATCATGAGATAGGTAGCACATTCCAAGTGATGAAGCAAATGAAGACCATGACATGATGATGGTGATGCCATGGTGATGATCAAGCTGCTTGGACTTGAAAAGAAGAAAGAGAAAAACAAAAGGCTCAAGGCAAAGGTATAAATGGTAGGAGCTATTTTGTTTTGGTGATCAAGACACTTAGATAGTGTGATCATATTTAGGTTTGATAGCCGTACTATTAAGAGGGCTGAAACTCGTATCGAAATGCAGTTATCAAAGTGCCACTAGATGCTCTAACTCATTGCATATGCATTTAGGATCTAGTGGAGTGCTAACACCCTTGAAAATGTTTGTGAAAATATGCTGACACATGTGCACAAGGTGACACACTTGGTGGTTGGCACATTTGAGTAAGGGTTAGGAACTTCACCAGCGGAGTGTCTGCCCATAGAGTGCGGACAGTCCGACGGTGCCACCGGCACCCTAGACAGAAAAGACGGAGGTCAATGTAAGTGATTGGACACTGGTCTCGGTTTGACCGGCATGTCCGGTCAGTGGCAGCAAAGGGCGTGCATCGTCGGTCTCTGATCGGACGCTGGGTCACTCAGTGACCGGACGCTGACAGGGTGCGTCTAGTCCTACTGACGTGGCAGTGGAAAGAGGAGTCACCGAGTGATCGGACGCTGGGTGTGTCCGGTCGAGCATGACCAGACGCGTCCGGTCATGAAAAGTCGTCTCTAGATGCTTACTGGAAATGATCAGACGCTAGAGTTTAGCATCCGATCACTTTGAGCTGCTACGTCCGGTCGTCTCTTGACCATTGAGATCGGGCGAGCAACATTGGAAGAGAGGGGACATGTGGCACGCATCACGTGACCGGACGCTGAGGTCTAGCATCTGATCGATATGACCGAAGCGTCCGGTCACCCTGTGTTGTGCCCAGTGAAGGGGTACAATGGCTCTATTCGTGGGGGCTCTCTATTTAAGCCCCATGGCCAGCTCAAGCTCACTCTCTTAGCCATTTACATTGACATAGCAATCTTGTGAGCTTAGCCAAAGCCCTCCCACTCATCTCCATCATTGACTCATCATCTTTGTGAGATTGGGAGAGAATCCAAGTGCATTGCTTGAGTGTTTGCATCTAGAGGCACTTGGTGTTCATGTTTCACTATAGGATTCGCTTGTTACTCTTGGTGGTTGCCACCACATAGATGGCTTGGAGCAGCGAGGATCATCGAGCGGAGGGTGGTGATTGTCTCCGGCTCTGATGGTGGTGATTGTGAGGGGTTCTTGACCTTTTCCCGGTGGAGAGCCAAAAGGTACTCTAGTGGATTGGTCATGGCTTGTGTGATCCTTATCTTGTGTTGGTTGTGCGGCACCCTATTGAGGGTTTGGCGTGTGATGCCAATTAGCTCATGAACCTCCAAGTGAGTGAATCGCCACAACGAGGAGTAGCTTGCCGACAAGCAAGTGAACCTCGGTAAAAAATCATTGTGTTCATTATTTAATTCTGAGGTGATTGGTCTTCATTGGTATTCATTCTTGTGATTGATTGGCTCCTTCTTCGACACAACGGTATAAACAAATTGTTCACTCTCATTACATTACCGCAAACTAGTTGTCAAGCTCTTTAGTGTAGCTAGTTGTGAGAGCTTGTTAGTTTGGTTAGTGTGGCTCTTTAGTTAGCCTTTGAGAGCACATTAACTTAGTGTAGTGTCATAGCTTTTGTGTGGATAGAAACTACATAAACTAGAATTGTGGTAGGTGGCTTGCTATTTTAGTAGGCTAGCACAACACTTGCTTCGCCTCATAATTATCTAACCGGTTTGTTAAGTGTTGTTGTAGAATTTTTTAATAGGCTATTCACCCCCCTCTAGCCATTAGGACCTTTCAGAGGCCTTCATCTTGAGCCTCGCGCTTGGTCTTGGCTTTGCCCCGACCTCTGTTTGAGCGATGCGGGAGCGGTGCTCTCTGGATGCGTCGGGCAAAGGCTTGTGGTCCCAGGCCATCTAAGCTAGGACTCCGGTCGTCCAGTCGGCGACCGTGCCTGGGGTGTGTTTCACCACTCCTCATGATGGTTCGGCCAAGGTCTGTGTCACCTGCCATCATTGCTGCTCGATGGACGTCATCATCATGCTGGGACCGACGCCAGTTGCTGAGGACGCTGCGAGCATCTTGGTTCGGCCTAAGCCGCTCGCGTACAGGCGGTCGGTGTAGAGCGGGCACCAGGTGAAATCGAGGCGTAGATGTGGCCGCCTGTGCCACGCTCGGTAGATGTAGTGGTGAGCGGGTGGAGCGATTCATCTGGTGCGTCCCCACTCTCCTGGTAGGGAGAGAGGCCACGAGTCGGTGTCGTGATGCGGAACTCTCTGCTTGTTGAACGGTGGTGGTTTCCACCAGTGCCTGGAGGTTCCGGTGGATCGCCTGTTCCTGGGGTCGTTCAGCTCGGGAAGGCCACGTAGAAACATTGCCGCAGCAGTGATGTTCTGGTCAGCCCAAGCAAACTATGGGGGATCATTCCCCCATCCCTGATGTTGCGCTGGACCTGGCGGGGCATGACCCCCAGCGCCGCTCGCCGGTTTATGCGCACGGGGCGTAGTGTGGTGCGCCAAGCGCGCTGGCGCAGGTGGCGGCTCATTCTGCCACCGTTGTCGTAGCTCCTCGCCGTGATCTCATGTGAACACGAGGGTCCCCGCATGAGGGTTCGGAGGGATGTGAGTCTGCAAAGACTCCGCTACCACCGGCTGCTATCTTAGAGCGTCCATCATAGCGCACTCCCAGGACAAACGGTGGCTTAGTGCCACATCGCCGATGCTGGCACCGTCACTCTCAACATCGTCATCCATGAGGTCGAGGAAACAAGTGGGAGCATAGCTCGCCATCCCCATGAATTCGGACGTGAGAGGGGGTGGCACCAGCATCCTTTGGAGCCCTCAGGTGTATGCATCCACGGGGGACGCGATGCCATAGGGGAACCGATCACATGGCGGTCGTGGTAGGGACAATGGGGTCCCTCCAGACAATCGGCGGAAGATAGCAAATAGTGAGTAAATAATAGTATGTACATTACTCACAGCGGGGTTTGAGCAGAGAGTTTGCTCGGAATGAAGTGCAGGTGCCTTGTTATTGAAGTCATCGTGCGTCCCAAAGCCGAGGGAGGGTGCCCCTCCGACGGTCGCCGGAACAAGTGCCTCCTCGCGGAGGTGTGGTACGCCGAGCCGGTCGGTGAAGAAGTCCACGCTTCCAAAGAGGAAGGCCTGGGATGGCTCAAAGATGGGTTGAGCCCGTATTCTAGCAGGTGGGAGTACGGGAAACTCTAGTGAACCAAAGCGAGTCGTATCACTTGAGCCCGCCATGGCGAAGGTGGTGGAAAAGTGGGCCATCGGATGACCAAAAAGTGTTGAACGTACAACATCTTCCCCACGGACGGCTCCAACTGTCGGTGCAGAAAGTGACTAACACGTAAATATTTGTAGTTTTGCTATACGTTGAGATCGGAGGTGGCCTAGCACTCAATGACACAAGGTTTATACTGGTTCAGGCAACGTGCCCTACGTTCAGTTTGAGTCGGTCGGTGACTTTATTCCTGAGTCCAGGTGCTTGAAGTTTGTAGTGGGGTTACAAACAAGAAGGAGAAAGATGGGGGGTATAAGAGGTCCGGTCGGACTCTGGTCTGAAGGGCCGAGAGTGATGGGAGCCTCGCTATGTGCTAAGTGTTCGAGCGTGTGCTCGGTACAACTTTAGAGTGTCTAAAGTTACAGAGGGTGAATTAATGTAGGTGAATTGATCAATCTCAATGAATTGTCTTTTGGGAGAGAGTGCATCCCCTTTTTATAGATGAAGGGGATGGCCTTACAAGTGAGAGGGAGGGAGTACGTATGCTACTAAGTTTTGTTGCCCATGTCGGTGGGTACAAGATGATGGTAGACGCCCACAATACTGTTTAACATCAGATGCACGTGGGAGGTTGCGTCGTCTTCTTCTACTATGGCAGATATCTGTGCCTGCCTCACTGTTGATACCCAGAGGTATGCAGGGTGTTTTACCATGTTCGTCTGATACGGTAAATGTCGGCCCCCACAATACTGTTCATGCCCCAGAGACATGTGGGGGAGCCTTACCGTGTTTGTCCGGTATGGGAGTTGATGGCGCCCACAACACTATAAGGGAAATGTCGACGCCTACAACACTGCTTGGGTTCTGTCATGCCAGGGAGGCCGCAGGGTACTGTCCTGCAGGTGTGCAGAGTACGGTCCTCGGTATTGCGATTGACTTGAGTGCCCTGCCTTGCTTTCTCTGTCTGTTTCTCGGTCCTTACCGAGTGGACGTCCCCAATCGGTTGGTCCCAGTCGGCTCTGATTGCGTCAGTCGGAGAGGAGTTGTAAGCAGGGGTTCGGCGCATCTCGGGTCGGAGAAGCGGATCGGAGTCAGAAGTGGTGTTTGGCCAGGCCTTCCGGTCGGAGAGGCCGTCCGAAGACAGGCTGGAGACCGAAGCGAGCGCTCCGGTCGGAGAGGTGGGCCGGAGTCGGAAGCGGGCGCCATTTCTCCTCGGCCAGGCCTTCCGGTCGAAGATCGGATCGCCCTTCTGGCCTGTCGTTTAGGTACTTGGAGCGGCCCAAGAGTTGTGCGTTGTTCGCAACGTTATCTGCTAGGCCGAGCCTTTTGCTGGGAAGCCGATCCATGAGGGACCCCGGATTTATGAACCCGACAAATAAATAATAAAAAATAGAACATTACAGTTCTTTGAACGATTGACCCTTTCTAAAAACATTTTTTTAACCACCAAAGTTGTTGATGATGGACCTTTGGACCATTGAACTTTTAAAAAAATTAAAGATTTTCACCATCAAGTGATTATGATTAGAAACAAAAACTTATTATTATTAAAATCTGCATCACCTAATAGTTCAGATAAATAAACTAAATCTTAAACAACATTTATAGTATAATTCAGTCTAAATAAATGTATTTGTGCAATCCCCAACAAGGGTTGCCATGTTCAAATTTGAGAAAAGTGTATAATCGTGATCGTCTGCCAATCCTTGATGCGAATGCGCTTGTAATGCAATGGTTGCATATATAGTCGTGTAATGCAATGGTTGCATATATAGTCGTGTAGCTAGCCCGCTTGAGTTTGATTCCTGTTTGGGACGAACTAAGGTGTTGTAGGGGTTTTTCCCAGAGGGGGCCCAAACATGTGTCGATTAGTGTATAGTGTGTAGTGTGTGTGAGCTGTGCTTGGTAGGCATGTAACATGTTCCGAGTCTGCTCGGGCAGTCTCGTCCGTGTTCGAGTGTGTAGTCAGCACGGGTGCCCACTTGAGTTCTTACATGCCTGACGGTATTAAAAAAACATCCGAAACTGCTCGGGTAGTCTTGTCTGTGTCTGAGAGTGCAGTCAGCACGTGCCCACTTAAGGCTTGCTTAATATTTCAGTGCTCCTGACGACGTTAAAAGGTTTTTAAAAAAGAGATCAATCCTTCACACCGTACAAATTAACTCTTTGCTAATTTTAATCAAAGATTACGGTCATCGTTTACCATCAACATTTGATAGTTTTTTCTTCCGTTGCATCGCACAGACATATTTACTGGTTAATAATGAAGAGCTAACTACTATGAGTTTTACTCAAAAGCAGTTGTCTGATATTTTATTTTCTTATCGGTCAATTTTTACAGAACATCGCATGTATACTGCCGGAACATTACAAAATGCATTACAGAACATTATAAAATACGTCACAGAACATCACATGTATTTTAGCAGCCACATGAGAACATCACAGAACATTAAAATACATCACAGAACATAACCAAACATCACATGTGTATCACTTGAACATCGCAAAAACACCATAGAATATCACAAGTATACTATGTGAACATCACAACATTGTAGAACATCATGTACTATGGAACATTACATGTATATCACGTGACCATCGGTCACCTGCCACGGAGACAGACTCAACTACTATATGGTGGACTAAGAGAAGGTCGTAAAGAACTTTACAGACAACAGGCTGACTGTATTATTAGTTTTGCTCTTAACGCCAACTCAAACTTAGTACGGAGTAGTAGTTAAAGTCATCGTGTAGGTAGGTAGCTGTCGTAGCTGTCATGTAGACCGTTTACCGCAACAAATGTTTGTCTTCTCAGTTATCATCATAAATCTCACACCAACTTTACATATACATGTTTAGGATATACGAGCTACCTGCAAGAAAAAAAAACATTTCAAAAAGAGAGGACAATTTCTTTATTTTGTGGCTGATAAACTGGCTGATGCTGTTTTGTTGTGAGAGAAAAACGCTGACTATGACTGATAAGTCGGGCTGATAAGTCCAAACGAACATGTCGGTTTTTCACAAAATATCTCATGGATGCAACAATTTAAAATTTGAATTACCACCTCCTATGTTTGTGCATATTTATGGAATCTTAATTCTATCCATTGCCATACCTATTTTGTCGTTCATACACAAGAATTGAGGATGGGTGCAAGGCTTATAGCATACTAGAACGACTATCGACGAGTTTGTGAATGGCGTAGATTCTTTTGTGAACCACCTAAGGTGTACAAGTACCACTAGTACAACGACGATTTCTTTTGGTGATGGCCATATTTCCAGTGTCGGATCGTAATGTATTGGCGTCACTAGAAATAAAACTATGGGTCCAACCATGAACCGCCAGTGTAAATTTATTTTTGTTTATTGTCAGTAAAAATATAATATTTCTACTGGCGGTAGCATTAAGAAAACAGTCCGTAGAAATATATTTATAGTGGCGGTTTTCATAACCTAGCGAAACTACAAATAATTTGAAATTATTTTTTTGACTTTTTTTCAAATGATCTCAAATGGAGAAATGGTCTGAAAAAAAGTTGTAGGATTCAAAGAGATCAACAACTTTCTAGCTGACAACTTTTTTATTTAAAATCATTTAGGCGCAGAAATTATGTTTTAAGATTAATGATTTTGAAATTTATATTTTTTGAATTTCTCAAATGGCCTCTGATAAGAAAACGATCAAAAGAAAAGTTGTAGATCTCGACGAATCTAAAAGTTTGTAGTTGAAACTTTTTTCATTTGAATCCGTTTAGGTCTTGAAATCTCAAAATTTGAAATCTATGGTAGTGAATACTTAGGGTATATTTCTACTATTTAGTCGCAAGTGGCTTTGGGGTGTAGTGGTTAGGTGCGTAAGGTGCTGAGTTCAATTCCTAGGGGTCGCATAAGCATGAATTTCTTGCGAAAATGAATGAAGACATTCTGAACCGTGTGTGGCTGCCTTGTGCGCGATCCTCCTTAGATAAAAAAAATTGCTATTTTTTTAGCCCAGTTTCTAATTTTTGAAAATCATTTGTATTGAGGGTTTTCTTAAGAAAACGGCTAGTGTAAATCATTTATAGTGGCGGTTCTCTAGAAGACACCCGTGAAGTTCGCGATTTTCACTGGCCTTTAGCACTGCGGTGGAACATGGCGCCAGTAAAAATAGGTTAGTGTACAACCCAGCCAATCTGTGAGATGATGATTTTGTATACATCCTCATGTGTTGATTGCAAGAATCAGAAGTAGTTTCGCAACATTGAGCTCCTGTAATATTATTTGCTTTTCAGGGATTTTCAAAAGAAAACAAAAACTATATGAGTTGGACTACACACGGGGAAGATGGTGAGAACTTGATGAAACCACCCAACAAGACTTCCAGACAATCTGTGTCAGAAAGAGACTAGTTGACCAAGATTACACCCATTAGTTGATGACAATGTTGAAGATGGCCTAGATCAGGCAATTCAGAAGATGCAAAAACACTGTTACATGTCGGTTGTGGAGTTGAAAGGATTAAGATGCCCAAGAGAGGGTTGAATTGGGCTAATTCTAAATTATTTACAATAATTAAGCCCTACACTTAGTCCACTTCACCCCTTGTGCCTAGAATGTGATTCTATTGTTCTACCGCACAAAAGTTTTTTACCCTAAGTTCCAATCCTACTCTAGCATGGTAATTCTAAGAATGTAAAGACATAAAGTGAATTGCTCGAATGTAAATGCTTAAAGTAAAGAGAGGGAAAGGAACGCATCGATGTTTTACCGACGTATCGGAGAGTCGCCACTCCCCACTAGTCCTCGTTGGAGCACCCACGCAAGGGTGTAGCTCCCCTTGATCCGCGCAAGGATCAAGTGCTCTCTACGGACTGATTCTTTGACACTCCATCACGATGAATCACCCACAACCGCTCACAACTTGAGTTGGGTCATCCACAAGCTCCGCTGTATGATCACCAAACTCTCAATCACCACATCGCCATCTAGGTGATGGCGATCATCAAGAGTAACGAGCATAAACTCTCACTTGACCATGACAAGCCTAATGAGAAGGGTGGATGCACACTTGCTACTCTCCTTGCACTAATGAGGACCTTAATCTTGGATTCTCAAATCTCAATCACCTCACTAGGCTCTTGCTCTTCCTTGCACTCTCAAGGTGTTTCCCAGCTGAACAAATATGCAAGAGACCTTCATTGGATGAGTGGAGTAAGTATTTATACCCCCTCATTCAAAACATAACATTTGGAGGCTAAGTCAGCATTCTGCGGGGTGACCGGACGCTCCGATCAGGGTGATCGGACGCTCCGGTCAGTTATACCCACAAAGAGCCGTTAAGTTCTGACCGGACTCTGACCTGCATCCGGTCAGCACTAACCGGACGCGTCAGGTCAAGAAAAACGCTCTTTGGATCCTTACTGATGTTGACCGGACGCTGGCACGCAGAGTCCGGTCACTTCACTATTCAGCGTCTGGTTAGTTACTGGATCCTGACCAGCGTCCGGTCAGCACTGACCGAACGCGTTCGGTCAAGAAAATCCTTCTCTGGAACCTCTCTAGAGTTGACCGGACATAGGCACCCAACGTCCGGTCACAACCAGACTAGCGTCCGATCAATCATTTAACTCTCCATTCACTTCCAACTCAAAATTTTATGTGAATGAAGTTTGCTCCAATTGATCTTAGGGCTACTCCTAAGCTACCTAGTGCTAGGTTTCACAAGTGTGCACCACACCTAACCCACTAGACTCATCTAGGTCAAGCTACTAGTCCATACCCCCCCTTAATAGTATGGTCAAAGGAAAAATAAAGTCCTAAACTACCCTAAGTGTCTCTTCAACACCAAACGACACTTAGAACTAGTCCATCCTTAATCTTGTCGTCCATCCTTTGAAAACCGAAATGATGCGGCGCGCGGGCTACGCTGCGCTGGCTTTTTCTACACGTCAACCAATTTTTCATGAAGGAAAAAAGAAAAAAAAGAAAAACTAAAAAAACTGAGAAAAAGATCATGTCAGCCACAGTGATGAACACTAGCCGAACGCACGGAAGGCCTTCAATTTATCCCCGTGGAGGGAGTATCTTTATCTTATTCCTAACATTAATGCTACAGTTAGGACGTCTGTCCGCCCAAACACTTGCTACCTAGGCCTGAGGACCGGTCAACAAGCATGCCAAATAACTTCTATGACTTTAAAAAACTAGACGCTTCGACGACTTCCCCACTCCACCTCGCTGCGTTCTCCACCACCGCACCTGTGCTACCTGCTTGCCGCGGCCATCTCCAATGAGCCGGCAAGCCTCCTCGCCTCCGCTAGGGTCTAGCCGCTTGCCGGTTCCACTAGCTTACCGGCCCAACCTAGCAACAGTCGTGTAGGCAACCGGACGTTGCGTGTGGCCAGGCGACCAGGAGAGGGGCCATTGCTGGCCAGGCCTAGGCTAGGCGCAGACACAGCTGGCCGCTACCATGCCGCGCCACCATCCTCGGCTGCCGACTGGTCGGAACCGGCTGTTCCTCACTCTACTCTGCGCCATACAGAAAAAGGTTGAAAAATGGATGTTGCAAGTGTATGTTTCAAGTATTTCGATGTTAACGGCCCCGTTCGCTTCGCTAAAAAAATAAGCCGAAATATACTGTTCCGGTTGATTTATTGTGAGAGAAACACTGTTTCGACTGAAAAAATAAGCTGAAAAGTACGGATTATAAGACAAGCGAACAAGGCCGTTGTTGCAAGTGTTTCAGATGGATGTTGCAAAAGTAGATTAGGATGTTTCATATGTTGCAATGGTTGTACACATATGCTGAAAGCATCTGTTCCCAATGTTTTATCTATGTTTTCAGACATATGTGTTTTTAGACATATGTTGTAAGTGTGTTTATCTAGATGTTTCATATATTTTTACACATATGTTGCAAGTGTTTTATCTGGGTGTTGTGTATATTTACAATGGTTTTTAAGTGTTTTTGTAAATGTTTCACAAACATGTTTCAAGTATTTCATTTGTTTTAGACATATGTTGCAAGTGTTGCATCTGAATATTTCAAAAGTAGATTGTGTGTTGCACATGGGGATGCACATGGAAAACAGGATGGGACATGAGCGGTCCCCACGCGCAGCATGGCGGAGCACATGACGTCCGGGCGGCGCTGGCCCTGCGTGGGAGCACGGGCGGAGTCATGCTGGCGCAAGCACGGGTGTGAAGTGCGGCGCATGCGGAAAATAGAGTGTAGCATCGATGTCCGGACACACGTCCGTCCGGACCATCCGGGCTCCAGCGCTACCCTATCCAGACCCTCTAGATTCTAGCACTACCCTGTTCCTAGACCATCGAGGAAGCAGGAGGGAAAAAAGAAGGGGCTCTTGCGTTTATACCATTATTTTGTATCGAAATTGTGATTTTGCCCCTGTTTTTTTACTTTGTGAATTTACCCCTATGATTTCAAAACAAAGCACCAGTTTGCCCCTGCTCTGTCTGAAAGCTCTAGTTTGGTTTTGGTGAATTGATGAAACCCTAAGTGCTAACCTAGTTTATCAAGTGATCATGAGATAGGTAGCACACTCCAAGTGGTGAAGCAAATGAAGATCATAGCATGATGATGATGATACCATGGTGATGATCAAGTGCTTGGACTTGGAAAGAAGAAAGAGAAAAATAAAAGGCTCAAGGCAAAGGTATAAATTGTAGGAGCTATTTTGTTTTAGTGATCAAGACACTTAGAGAGTGTGATCACATTTAGGTTTGATAGCCATACTATTAAGAGGGGTGAAACTCATATCGAAATGCGGTTATCAAAGTGCCACTAGATGCTCTAACTCATTGCATATGCATTTAGGATCTAGTGGAGTGCTAACACCCTTGAAAATGTTTGTGAAAATATGCTAACACATGTGCACAAGGTGATACACTTGGTGGTTGGCACATTTGATCAAGGGTGGTGAAGTTTGGGAGCAAGGGTAAGAAACTCCACCGGCGGACTGTCCGCCCATAGAGTGTGGATAGTCCGATGGTGCCACCAGCGCCCTAGACAAAAAAGACGGAGGTCACTGGGAGTGACCAAACGCTGGCCACAGTTGGACCGGCGCGTCTAGTCAGATGTATCAGCGAAGACGCTAGCATTGGTCTAACGACCAGACGCTGGGTCGCTCTGTGATCGAACGCTGGCAGGGTGCATCCGGTCAGTGCTGACGTATGCTGACATGAGGTGCACAGAGGAGATGATGTGTGACCGGACGCTGGGTGAGTCCGGTCGGGCATGACCGGACGTGTCCGGTCGTGAAAATCCACGTTTGGAACCTTACTAGAAACGACTGGACGCTGAGGTCCAGCATCCGGTCACTTTCTAACTGACACATCCGGTCATCTCTTGACCGTTGGGATCAGGCAAACAGTATTTGAAGCGGGGGACACGTGGCATGAATCATGTGACCGGACGCTGAAAGGCCAGCATCCGGTCGATCGGACCGGAGCGTCCGGTCACCCCGCGTTGTACCCAGTGAAGGGGTACAATGGCTCTATTTCGTGGGGGCTTCTATTTAAGCCCCATGGCCGGTTGAAGCTCACACCTTTAGCCATTTTCATTGACATAGCAACCTTGTGAGCTTAGCCAAAGCCCTCCCACTCATCTCCATCATTGATTCATCATCTTTGTGAGATTTGGAGTGAATCCAAGTGCATTGCATGAGTGTTTGCATCTAGAGGCACTTGGTGTTCGTGTTTCGCTGCGGATTTCACTTGTTACTCTTGGTGGTTGCCGCCACCTAGATGGCTTGGAGCAGCGAGGATCATCGAGCGGAGGGTGGTGATTGTCTCTGGCTCCGATCGTGGTGATTGTGAGGGGTTCTTGACCTTTCCCCGGTGGAGAGCCAAAAGGTATTCTAGTAGATTGCTCATGGCTTGTGTAATCCTCATCTTGTGTTGGTTGTGTGGCACCCTATTGAGGGTTTGGAGTGTGAAGCCAATTAGCGCATGAACCTCCAAGTGAGTGAATCGCCATAACGAGGACTAGCTTGCCGGCAAGCAAGTGAACCTTAGTAAAAAATCATTGTGTTCATCATTGATTCCGAGGTGATTGGTCTTCATTGTTATTCATCCTTGTGTTTGATTGGTTCTTTCATCTACACGGTGGTATAACCTTCTTGATCACTCTCTTTACTTTACCGCAAACTAGTTGACAAGCTCTTTAGTGTAGCTAGTTGTGAGAGCTTGCTTGGTTGGTTGGTGTGGCTCTTTAGTTAGCCTTTGAGAGCACACTAACATAGGGTAGTGTCATAGCTCTTGTGTGAATCGACACTATCTAAATTAGAATTGTGGTAGGTGGCTTGCATTTTGAGTAGGCTAGCGCAACACTTGCTTCGCCTCATAATTGTCTAACTATTTTGTTAAGGGTTGTTGTAGAAATTTTATTAGGCTATTCACCCTCCCTCTAGCCATTAGGACCTTTCAAGTGGTATCAAAGCCAAAGTCACCGTTATTTGAGGCTTAACAACCTTCGGTGTTAAAATGGCTCAAATCAACAACACTAAGAAGCCACCCCAATTTGATGGCTCAAATTATTCTTATTGGAAGACAAAGATGACCACACATATCAAGGCAATCAATAGAAAGGTGTGGAAGGTCGTAGAAACCAAAATTGAGATTGATGATCCGTAAAATCCCACCGTGGTCGAAGAAGTGCTTCTCCAAAATAATGACATTGCTCTAAGTACCATTCATGATGCAATTGATGTGAGAACATTTGAGCAAATCAAGAATATTGAGATGGCTCATGAAGCTTGGAAGAAATTGGAAGAATCATTTGAGGGTACTCAAGCCGTGAAGGGTGCAAAGGCATATATTCTCAAAGAGAAGTTTGCAAGCTTCAAGATGAAGGAAGATGAGAGTGTGCCGGACATGTTCCATCAGATGGAAGTGACTGTCAATGATCTCAAGGCACTTGGTGAAAAGATAGAGGACAAGGACTTCTCCAATAAGTTCTTGAGATGTTTGCCCACAAGATTTGACATGTTGGTCACCTTACTAGTGAGGACTGGTTTGAACACAATGACACCAAACCAAATCTTGGGAGATATCATGACCGATGATGCTTATAGAGATGATGATGAGAAGGAAGAAAAGAAGGAGAAGAAAGATGACAAGAAGGATGACAAGAAGAAGAGCATGGCATTCAAAGCTATATCATCAAAGGGCAAAGCTAAGCAAGAGACATCAAGTGAAGAAGATGAATCTTGGGATGATGATGATGATGAAAAGATGGCTCTCTTTGTCAAAAGATTTGGCAAGTTCATGGTGAAGAAGGGCTACCGTGCAAGAAGAAAGAAATCTTCATTCAAGAATAAAGAAGAGTCAAGAAGGTGCTTCAAGTGTGGAAGCAAAGATCATCTTGTTGCTCAATGCCCATACAATAGTGACAATGATGATGACAACAAGAAGAACAAGAAGGACAAGAAGGAAAAGAAAGAGAAGAAGGACAAGATGGCATTCAAGAAGAATAAGGGTGGTTCATATGTAGTCACTTGGGATAGTGATGCTTCCTCAAGTGATGATGATGATGATAGTGATGATAACAAGACCACCAAGAAGAAGGTTCTTGCAAGCATTGCTATCAATGAGAAGCCTTCTCTCTTTGAATCTTCATCATGCTTCATGGCTAAGGCCACTAAGGTACAATCTTGTGATGATGAAAGTGATGAAGAACATGTTGATGATAATGAACATGAAAATGATAGTGATAGTGATGATAATGAACCTACTAAGGATGAATTATTTGACATGCTAGAAGATGCTAAAGAACACTTTGACATTAAGAGAAGGGAATGCAAGAGCTTGAATAAGGAGGTAAAAGCCCTTAAGCAAGCCCTTGATGAGCTCAAAGTAACTCATGAGAAGCTAGAGGAAGCCCATGAGAAGCTTGGCAAAGTTCACAAAAAGCTTGAAAAAGCTCATTCTTCTTCTCTTAAAGAGCAAAATAAAAAGAAGCATGTTGAAACTTGCAATGTAGGTTTAACTTGTGATATAATTGATGAATCATTATCTATGCCTATCATTGTTGCTTCTACTAACCCTTCTTGTAGTACTTCCACTTTCTCCTCATCTAGTAGTGATGGTCTCACTTGTGACACCTCACTAGTGGTTGAGAATGAGAACCTCAAGAAGGAGGTCAATAAGCCCACTCACACCTTAGCTAAAGCTTATGGTGGTGAGGATCACTTGCTTATGTGCTTGGGTAGCCAAAGAGCTTCTCTACAAAGAGGGATTGGGCTATACCCCCAAAAAAGGCATGGCGACCTTTGCTCCTCACAAGACTAGTTTTGTGAAGAATAATGGTCGGTTTTGTACTAGTTGCAAGCAAGTTGGTCATAAAGAGCAAGAATGCAAAAACAAGAGCAAAAATGCTAATGTATCCTCTATTAAGCTTGATTCATGCTATATGCTTACTAAGGGTACAAATGGTGTGAAGGCTAAGTTCATTGGTAAACCATGGATGGGCTCAAAGAAGAAAGCCATTTGGGTACCAAAGAGCCTAGTGACTAACCTTCAAGGACCCAAACAAGTTTGGGTACCTAAAAAGAATTGATCTTCTTTTGTAGGTCAATTATAAAGTCGGAGGAAGGCATTGGGTTCTTGATAGTGGGTGCACTCAACACATGACCGGTGATGCAAGAATGTTCAACTCAATCAACACCAATGGAAATGATGGTTATAATAGTATCATATTTGGTGGCAATGGCAAAGGCAAGGTCAAAGGGCTTGGTAAGATTGCAATATCCAATGACATGAGCATATCAAATGTGTTGCTAGTAGAAAGCTTGAACTTCAATTTGCTATCCATGGCTCAATTGTGTGATCTTGGATTCAAATGCATATTTGGAGTAGATGATGTAGAGATCATAAATGTAGATGGCTCTAACTTGATCTTCAAAGGTTTTAGATATGAAAATCTATACTTGGTTGATTTCAATGCTAGTGAAGCTAAATTATCTACATGCTTGTTCATTAAGTCTAGCATGGGTTGGTTATGGCATAGAAGGCTTGGTCATGTTGGAATGAAACAATTGAATAGATTGGTTAAGCATGACTTGGTTAGAGGCTTGAAAGATGTTGTGTTTGAAAAGGATAAGCTTTGTAGCTCTTGTCAAGCTGGCAAATAAGTTGGAAACACCCATCCTAAGAAAAGCATGATGAGCACTAGTAAAGCATTTGAGTTATTGCACATGGATTTGTTTGGGCCAACACAATACACTAGTATCGATGGTAACAAATATGGCTTTGTGATAGTGGATGACTACACTAGATACACATAGGTATTATTTCTAGTGGACAAAAGTGATGTATTTGCAACATTCAAATCATTTGTCAAAGGCATTCACAATGAATTTGAAACAACCATCAAGAGAGTTAGAAGTGACAATGGTAGTGAGTTCAAGAACACTAAAATTGATGAGCTATGTGATGAATTAGGAATTAGACATCAATTCTCGGCCAAGTACACTCCTCAATCAAATGTCCTTGTTGAGAGGAAGAATAGAACACTCATTGATATGGCAAGGTCTATGCTTAGTGAGTACAATGTGAGTCAATCCTTTTGGGCCGAAGCTATCAACACAGCTTGCTATTGTAGCAACCGCCTCTATTGTCACCGATTGAAAGAAAAGACACCATATGAGCTCTTAAATGGTAGAAAGCCCAACATTACATATTTTTGGGTCTTTGGTTGCAAATGCTATATCTTAAAGAAAGGCATAAGATTGGGCAAGTTTGACAAGAAATGTGATGAAGGATTCCTACTTGGCTATTCCACCACAAGCAAAGCATATAGAGTTTGGAATTTAGATAATGGTACTCTTGAGGAAGTTCATGATGTTGAATTTGATGAAACCAAGGGTTCACAAGTAGAGAATGAGAACTTAGAAGATGTTAGAGGCATTCAACTTTCAAATGCCATGAAGAACATGGATGTTGGTGAATTGAGGCCTAGGCAAGCGAATGATGATGAAGATGATCAAGTGCAAGTGCTCTCTAACTCAAATGTGCAAGATGATACAAATCAAGTTAGTGCAAGTAGATCTCATGACAATGAACAAGATCAAGTGGCTAGTACATCATCTCAACCCAATGATCAAGCAAGTGTAAGCAATCAAGTTCCAATCCTCCAACCAACCAATGTTGCAAGAGATCATCCTTTGGACACTATCATTGGTGTTATTTCTAGATGTGTACAAACAAGATCAAGATTGGTATCATTTTGTGAACACTTCTCATTTGTGTCATCCATTGAACTAAAGAAGATAGATAAAACTTTGAAGGATGTTGATTGGGTCAATGCTATGCATGAAGAGCTAAACAACTTCACAAGAAATCAAGTATGGGAGTTGGTAGAAAGACCAAAGGGACACAATGTGATTGGAACCAAATGGATCTTTAGAAACAAGCAAGATCAAGATGGGATAGTAGTAAGGAACAAAGCAAGATTGGTAGCACAAGGCTATACTCAAGTTGAAGGTCTTGACTTCAGAGAAACATATGCCCCGGTTGCTAGATTAGAAGCAATTAGAATCTTGCTAGCCTATGCTTATGCCCACAACATCAAGCTCTATCAAATGGATGTTAAGAGTGCATTTCTCAATGGTTACATCAATGAAGAAGTATATGTTGAGCAACCTTCCGGTTTTGAAGATGATAAGAAGCCCGACCATGTGTACAAGTTGAAGAAGGCATTGTATGGCTTAAAGCAAGCACCTAGAGCATGGTATGAGAGATTGAGGGACTTACTCCTCTCTAAAGGGTTCATGATGGGCAAAGTTGACACCACTCTTTTTATCAAGAAGATTGGAAAAAGATCTATTTATATTGCAAATCTATGTTGATGACATCATATTTGGATCAACCAATCAAGAATTTTGTGATGAGTTTGGAAAGATGATGGCTAATGAGTTTGAGATGTCCATGATTGGAGAATTGAGTTACTTCCGTGGTCTTCAAATCAAGCAATTAAATAATGGTACATTTGTGAGTCAAGGCAAGTACATCATGGACATGATCAAGAAGTTTGGCATGATTGATAGCAAAGTCAATAGCACACCAATGGGAACCAATGGCAACTTGGATAGTGATGCAAGTGGCAATATGGTAGATCAAAAATTGTATCGGTCTATGATTAGAAGCCTACTCTATGTGACCGCATCAAGGCCGGATGTCATGTTTAGCGTATGCATGTGTGCAAGATTTCAAGCCTCACCAAAAGAAAGTTATTTGAAGGCTACAAAGAGAATATTGAGGTACTTGAAGCATACACCAAATGTTGGTTTATGGTATCCCAAAGGAGCAAAGTTTGAGCTAGTTGGTTACTTCGACTCAGATTATGTGGGATGCAAGGTTAAAAGGAAGAGCACCTCTAGCATATGTCAATTGTTGGGAAGATCACTTGTTTCATGGTCATCAAAGAAGCAAAATAGTGTTGCATTATCAACCGCCGAAGCCGAATACATATCTGCCGGTAGTTGTTGTGCTCAAGTACTTTGGATGAAGGCCACTTTGAGTGATTTTGGAATCAAGTTTAAGAAAGTGTCATTGCTATGTGACAATGAGAGTGCAATCAAGCTAACCAACAATCTGGTTCAACATGCAAGAACTAAGCACATAGATGTCCGCCACCATTTCATAAGAGATCACCAACAAAAAGGGAACATTTGCATTGAGAGTGTAGGCACCGAAGATCAACTTGCCGATATATTCACCAAGCCATTGGATGAGAAAAGGTTTTGTAAGCTAAGGAATGAGTTGAACATATTAGATTTCTCAAATATGTGTTGATGCACCCCCTCTCATATGACATGCCTCTCCTTCGAGCAATCCAAGGTAAAAATTGATTGGCATGACATACATCTTTGCTGAGGACATGGTTAGTGCATCTAGTCACATTTTCAATTTTATTAGGACCTTTCAAGTGGTTCTATTTTATTAGGCTCATTCATGAAAATCAAATGATTTTGATGTCTATATGGTTTCACTATTGCTTCTATGCTTGACTTGATCTAGTGATAGCATATGACATATTTATGGGCTTGTAAACCTAGTGTTTGATCTAGAAAATGAGCTCTAAGTGTTTAACTCAACATGGTATAAGATAACCCTTATTTGGAGGTGTGAAGAAGCTTGTCCTTGGATCAAATCGAGTTAAATATCTTTGGCAAATAATCTAGATTGGACCAAATTTGGGAAAATGATCCTCACCTCATTGATTGACATTGATAATCTCGACCCTACAAGTAATACTATCTATATTTTGAACCTTTGTGGTCATTGATGACAAAGGGGGAGAGAAACAAAGATAGTGAAAAAGGGGAAGAAATATCATAAAGGGAGAGAAACATAAAGATATCTTGATATATGACATAGGGGGAGAGATACAAAGGAAAGGGATCAACTAAAATTTTAAGCACACAAGTAGGGGGAGCAAGCTCATAAACTTGTATGGTGCATTAGAATGTGCATTTCATATGTTTGCTTGCATGGCATAAGTTCATGCTTGTGTGATGTATGCTAGTTGTTAGATTGAATGATGAAATGAAATCACTAGATAACTTTCATTTCCAAATATTTCTAAGTGGTATTGATCTAACCATGGTGCTAAGGATGGTATATTGGTGCACTCCGATTGGTATCACGCTTCAAAGGTCCATCTTTTATACTTTAGCATCATGTGGTAGACATTGACTCCTATATTTCCTATCTAAGCATATGTGCAAGCTACAATCCAAACTCTTAGCACATATGTAGGGGGAGCAATTGCTACCATATAGAGTTCATGAAACTTGTCCATATCCTTTTACACATGGTAAATATGCTTGGGCAAGCAACATGGATTCAAATGAATTTTATTTCATATCTTTATATAAGGGTTGTCATTAATTACCAAAAAGGGGGAGATTGAAAGCTCTAGTTTGGTTTTGGTGAATTGATGAAACCCTAAGTGCTAATCTAGTTTATCAAGTGATCATGAGATAGGTAGCACACTCCAAGTGGTGAAGCAAATGAAGATCATAGCATGATGATAATGATACCATGGTGATGATCAAGTGCTTGGACTTGGAAAGAAGAAAGAGAAAAACAAAAGGCTTAAGGCAAAGGTATAAATTATAGGAGCCATTTTGTTTTAGTGATCAAGACACTTAGAGAGTGTGATCACATTTAGGTTTGATAGCCATACTATTAAGAGGGGTGAAACTCGTATCGGAATGCGGTTATCAAAGTGCCACTAGATGCTCTAACTCATTGCATATGCATTTAGGATCTAGTGGAGTGCTAACACCCTTGAAAATGTTTGTGAAAATATGCTAACACATGTGCACAAGGTGATACACTTGGTGGTTGGCACATTTGATCAAGGGTGGTGAAGTTTGGGAGCAAGGGTAAGAAACTCCACCGGCGCCCTAGATAGAAAAGACAGAGGTCACTAGGAGTGAACGAACGCTGGCCACGGTTGGACCGGCGTGTCCGGTCAGATGTATCAGCAAAGATGCTAGCGTCGGTCAAACAACCAGACACTGGGTCGCTCTATGATCGGACGCTAGCAAGGTGCGTCCGGTCAGTGCTGACGTACGCTAACGTGAGGTGCACAGAGGAGATGATGAGTGATCGGACGCTGGGTGAGTCTGGTCAGGCATGACCGGACGCGTCCGGTCGTGAAAATCCACGTTTGGAACCTTACTAGAAATGGCCAGACGCTAAGGTCCAGCGTCCGGTCACTTTCTAATTGACGCGTCTGGTCATCTCTTGACCGTTGGGATCAGGCAAACAGTATTTGAAGCGGGGGACACATGGCGTGAATCACGTGACCGGACGCTGAAGGCCAGCGTCTGGTCGATCGGACCGAAGCATCTGGTCACCCCGTGCTGTACCCAGTGAAGGGGTACAACGGCTCTATTTCGTGGGGGCTTCTATTTAAGCCCCATGGCTGGTTGAAGCTCACACCTTTGGCCATTTTCATTGACATAGCAATCTTGTGAGCTTAGCCAAAGCCCTCCCACTTATCTCCATCATTGATTCATCATCTTTGTGAGATTGGGAGTGAATCCAAGTGCATTGCTTGAGTGTTTGCATCTAGAGGCACTTGGTGTTCGTGTTTCGCTGCGGATTTCGCTTGTTACTCTTGGTGGTTGCCGCCACCTAGACGGCTTGGAGCAGCGAGGATCGTCGAGCGGAGGGTGGTGATTGTCTCCAGCTCCGATCATGGTGATTGTGAGGGGTTCTTGACCATTCCCCGGTGGAGAACCAAAAGGTACTCTAGTGGATTGGTCATGGCTTGTATGATCCTCATCTTGTGTTGGTTGTGCGGCACCCTATTGAGGGTTTGGCGTGTAAAGCCAATTAGCGCGTGAACCTCCAAGTGAGTGAATCGCCACAACGAGGACTAGCTTGCCGGTAAGCAAGTGAACCTCGGTAAAAAATCATTGTGTTCATCATTGATTCTGAGGTGATTGGTCTTCATTGTTATTCATCCTTGTGTTTGATTGGTTCTTTCATCTACACGGCGGTATAACCTTCTTGATCACTCTCTTTACTTTACCGCAAACTAGTTGACAAGCTCTTTAGTGTAGCTAGTTGTGAGAGCTTGCTTGGTTGGTTGGTGTGGTTCTTTAGTTAGCCTTTGAGAGCACACTAACATAGGGTAGTGTCATAGCTCTTGTGTGAATCGACACTATCTAAATTAGAATTGTGGTAGGTGGCTTGCATTTTAAGTAGGCTAGTGCAACACTTACTTCGCCTCATAATTGTCTAACTATTTTGTTAAGTGTTTTGTAGAAATTTTATTAGGCTATTCACCCCCCTCTAGCCATTAGGATCTTTCACTGTCATCCACCCCTAATGGTGTTAAACTTTGTACAAAAGGATATGAATGCCCATGCGATTTTGCCCCTATTTGTTATGCCTAATTGTGATTTTACCCTGATTTGGAATTAGACTTTTTTATTGTATGCTGACAATTGATTAAATTTGGTCAAACATATTTGGCACAACTTGTAATTATTTGAACTCAGATTTAATATTGATAAATATTCAAAATTTTGGGACCAAAAGGTTCATAATGATGACAGATGTAACACCATAAGAAATATTTTGATATAATCTTTTGTGCGGGACCAAAAATCTTCAATGTATAACAATGCATGTAGAACATCGGTTAACAAACTGTATAAGTAGATGCATGCACTGATAACCTTAGTACCTTACCACATAGGAATGTCATACAATACATGTTTTTTTAGCAAAAGTAACTGCCATACAAGTTGGTTCATGTAACACTACAAGCACTAAAACTACACCATGTATTTACTAACTAAATTGGAAAAGAGAATGACATGAATAAAAAGACAGTTGTGAATCATCATGATCGACCATAGCAGCATTTACTATAGAAACAAGTCATAAGTTCTGAAATAATGAGTGGTAACAGACTAACAGTAAAGAAGGGTCCTGGCCTCTAAACTGACCTGATACATTTCTGAAAATTGGGTGATTGAGCATTGGAGAATATACAATGCTCTCGATTGACGGAGTCAACATTTCCATTGCAACTGAAGGGTGCTGACACACCAGAGTAGTTGCTACATTGGGAGATTGAAGTGCTCATGTCATTTGTAAGGGCAAAATCAGATTTTGCAGCAAAGGTACGAGCAATTTTCCTGAAGGTGAATCATGTGTACACTCAATCCTATCCGACATGCCAAGCTCATTGATTTTTGCTTTCAGCAGCCTGCTAAATTCACCTTTCTCAGAAGTAGACATAATAGATGGTGAAGCTTCCATATATCATTTTTCAGGAGCCGGCACCCATGTCCTTGAGTTGTATCAGGTGCTAGTCTACTTGGGGATCCACTCTTCGATATATTGCTCCGCGACGAAGCTCTGGCCACTGGCTTTATAGATGATCTAGAAGTAAAGGCAACTACATTTCTGTCCTCCCTGTGACTGATTGCCCTATCATTCCCCACCTTCCTCCCTGATCCCCTTTTAAGTGCAGATCCATTGCTTGAAATCCTACTTGTGGATGGTAATCCATTTTGGTTGTACAAATCCCTGCGGGTCCTGCTCCCTTGTCCAGTGATCGATCCCATGAACTCTCTTCTTGGACCAGAACCACCATGTGCAACCTTCCTAGTGGCAGAGCGCGTCCAACTAGGCGTGTCGAATCAGCAAGCCCCCAGACTCTGTAATCCCAGAAACCTCCAGCCGAGTAGGTGTTGCCCGTTTGCTCAACAACCTCTCATCTCCAGTTTGAATGGCAGCACCGCTCGATCTAACCCTGGCATAAGTGCGCATTACCTCATTTCTTACTCTACTCTCCTTGTGCTTGGCTTCCATATCATAGCCCCGTTTGCTCCTATTTTCATCACCAAAATCCATTATAGGCAACACTACCGTGCTGGTACTGATCGCTGCATCGGCATTGCTGGTGGAACAATGGCCGTCCCTACGCGAGACAGTGGTGGTGTCGCAATCTGTCTCCGCGGGAAGACCAGGAGGCTATACCTATAGCCGTGCGGAATGCTCCAAGGGCAAGCTGTCAGAGCAACACAGGAAGTCGTCGGCCATTCCTGATGAGCCATGAAGCAAGGCACCGGCGTGGCCATCCTTGCGGTGCTGCGGGGAAGAGCAAGCGTACGCAAGTGCCATTCTGGCGCCTGCGCGCGCGCCCGGGTCCAGCAGCTTGGCCGCGGCCGCGTGCACGAGCCGACAGGTTGGCCCCATGGTGGCTCCTCGCCGTCGGAGCATGCGTGGGTGCGGGAGGGCGACGACTCTGGGTCGTAGGCAGCACCAGCATGACCGCCGAGTCGGCGGCGCCATCTGAACGCGACGCCTCCACCTTCCTCTGCTTCTGCGGTCTGGGCGGCGCGACGGTGGCGGGCCAGGACTCCAGGCCCATGAGGCGCGCGACGACGCTCGGGGTGGCCCCATCGGTGGCCAGGTGCGGCGCCGTTAGCGGGGCAGCAGGAGGCGGGCATGGGAGCCTGCGTGTGGAGGAGGAGCGGAGGAAGGAGGGGAGGAGGCGGCGCGGAGACCCGCTACCAGCCGCCACCGGGAGCCACGGCCAAGCGCCGCCGGGAGCCGTGTCCAGGCACCGGAGCCGCTCGCTCCGCCCGCCCTGATGCCGCTCCTCCCGCCCCTGTGCCTCGGCCCGCTCCGCGTCCACGTCGCCAGGCGCCGCCGGCAGCCGCGGCCAGGCACCGCCGCCGCCTGCCCTAATGCCGCAACGCCCGCCCCCGCGTCCCGGGCTGCTTCGCGCCCACGTCGCCTCGATGCCGCACCTACTTCGCTCGCCCTAATGCCGACGCTGCTTCGAGCCGCCGCACGCTCCGCCGCCTGGAACCGTGCCACCCGCTCCCTCTACGATGGCGTCGGTGTCTTGGTGGAGTTAAGAAACAGCCAGAAAGGGATAAGGGGTCATGGGCATTTGGACTTTTCTCTTCGGGTTTGGAATTTTTTAATTCATCTATTCAATGGGCATCTGATGGACATCCAAAGCAGGGGCAGACGGACAGTTCAGTTCAAAATAACAAGGACAAAAACACAAAGTTAAAAAATAGGGACAAAATCATAATTGGAGTACTGAACAAGGACTAGAACGTAATTTTCCCAAAAAGGAAATATCTTGGAGGACGCATTATCCGTGACCACTTATCGCTGGACCACAACCTCCAACTGTCACCATTGTTCACAAAGCACTCGCCAAGAACATCAACGTCCATCCCTGAAAATCGATATCCAAATCTACCATCTCTCCGGTCGATCCAAACGGACTAATGCTCGCAGCCATCCCTTCCCGCTCCACTGATGCGATGGCCGCCACGGCGGCCTTGAGCTTCCACCCGCCCGCCTTCTCAGTCTCAGCTCACCCACGAGAGGCAGCAGCAGCGACGACGAGGCAGCCGCTCCACCATTGCTCGCCTCTCAGGATCGTCGTCCCTAGAACTAGAAGAACGTGCCCTCTCAGGGCCAGGTCCTCCAATGGGCGCCCGCAGATCAGTGCCTCGTTCGGCACCAGCAATGGTATCGCTCGCCTCGCCTGCCGTTGGAGTAGCTACTGTATGTGCGAGCGTGATGGCTGACTGTATGCAGGATTATTTTGCTTTCTTGCTGCAGAGGTGCTAGATGGGATGCCGACGGGAGATGGAGCACAGGGGTATCAGGGAGGGAGCACCGTCAGCATCACCGTCGTCGGGGCCTCCGGCGACCTCGCCAAGAAGAAGATCTTCCCGGCCCTCTTCGCCTTGTTCTACGAGGACTGCCTTCCAGAGGTTCGTCAGTCGTCACTGAGCTTGCTCTGCTGCTCGGCTGTGAACCTGCCTGTTTTGGAGTTTCAGACAAGTAACCATGGACAGTGCAGCATTTTACAGTTTTTGGTTATGCCCGTAGCAAGATGAGCGACGAAGAGCTCAGGAACATGATCAGCACGACTCTGACGTGTCGAATCGACAAAAGGTACTGTCTGTTCACATATTTTGCACTGTTATTTACTCATTCGGCGTAGCTACACTTGAACGGTTCAGTTCTTGCTGTGTGATTTGTACACGAGAATTTTTCGCCATGCCTCAGTTTTTATGTTACCATCAGTTATCTGATTGGCTGGCTAAATAGGGGAAATGGTGCTCTGTACTGTGGCATTGCATTACTAGCTTCGCGTTCAAATGTGCTTTAGTAGTTTTGTCATTAAAAAAGGAATAGGAATGCAGTTCAGGATTCAGTCTGCGATGTACTGTAATTCGTTTAAGCTTCTCGAGCCTCCAACTAATTTCGAAACTCACACTGGGTTTTGTATACATTATTCATAATCACCAAATGAAAGTTGTATTCTGAATATGATGCAAACTCTATTTGATGAATGACTGTCTGACTGAAAGGGAGAACTGCGGTGACAAGATGGAACAGTTTCTGAAGAGGTGCTTCTACCAGTCTGGGCAGTACAACTCAGAGGAGGGGTTTGCTGAGTTAGACAGAAAGCTTAAAGAAAAAGAGGTAATCCCAACATAACATCACCTGAGTTGGCCTCTAATTAAGGTTGTCAGAAGATGCTGCTTTCTGTGCCAATGTGAAATGACCATGCTAATGCTTATGAAGAATTCATGCATGGCCACTCTATGTGTGTGTGTCGTCAGGCAGGCAGGCTACCGAACAGGCTGTTTTACCTGTCGATCCCACCAAACATATTTGTGGATGTCGTAAGATCCGCTAGCCGTACCGCGTCATCTTCAAGCGGGTGGACGAGATTTATAGTGGAGAAGCCATTCGGCCGCGACTCGGAGTCCTCAGGCGAACTCACTCGGTCCTTGAAGAAGTACTTAGCCGAGGAGCAAATATTTAGGCAAGTGATGCATATGACGAACAGTTTCTGATCGTCACTTTATCTTGGACTAAACGTACGAAATGAACAATAATTGCAACGATCTGCAGGATCGACCACTATCTGGGCAAGGAACTAGTTGAGAATCTTTCAGTCCTCCGCTTCTCCAACCTCGTCTTCGAGCCGCTGTGGTCGAGGAACTACATCCGAAATGTGCAGCTCATCTTCTCTGAAGATTTCGGCACCGAGGGTCGAGGCGGGTCTGTCTGCACTCTGCAATGCCTTCTTCAGTTCATCATGTTCATGCATGCATTGCAAACTCAGTGTTCACTGTTCAGTACAATTTTAAACAATGAAGGTCGATCAACCGATCATGAGCTCATGGCGTTGGATTGAATGTCTGTCTGCAGCTACTTCGACAACTACGGAATCATCCGGGACATCATGCAGAACCACCTGGTGCAGATCCTGGCCCTGTTCGCCATGGAGACCCCGGTGAGCCTGGACGCCGAGGACATCCGCAACGAGAAGGTGAAGGTGCTGCGGTCGATGCGGCAGCTGAAGCTGGAGGACGTGGTGGTGGGGCAGTACAAGGACCACTCCAAGGGCGGCAGGTCCTACCCGGGCTACGCCGACGACCCCACCGTGCCCAAGGGCAGCGTCACGCCCACCTTCGCCGCCGCCGCGCTCTTCATCGACAACGCGCGCTGGGACGGCGTGCCGTTCCTCATGAAGGCCGGCAAGGCGCTGCACACACGACGGTACGGTGCATTCTTGCTGCTGAACTGAACTGAAAGCAAGCAAGTTGATCTGTAAAATACTGACCGGAATGCATTGCATTGCAGCGCGGAGATCCGGGTGCAGTTTCGGCGGGTGCCGGGCAACCTGTACCGGCGGAACATCGGCACGGACCTGGACAAGGCGACCAACGAGCTGGTGCTCCGGGTGCAGCCCGACGAGGCGATCTACCTCAAGATCAACAACAAGGTGCCCGGGCTGGGCATGCGCCTCGACCGCAGCAACCTCAACCTGCTCTACTCCGAGCGCTACCGCCGCGAGATCCCCGACGCGTACGAGCGCCTGCTGCTGGACGCCATGGAGGGCGAGCGCCGCCTCTTCATCCGGAGCGACGAGCTCGATGCCGCCTGGGCCATCTTCACGCCCGTGCTCAGGGAGCTGGAGGACAAGAAGGTGGCGCCGGAGCTCTACCCCTACGGCAGCAGGGGCCCCGTCGGCGCGCACTACCTCGCCGCCAACTACAACGTCAGGTGGGGAGACATCACCAGCGATGACAGCGCCTTCTAGTTCTAGAAAAGATCCATCCATCGATTCGCGACGCTTCGTATACCTCGTAGCTGTGCAGTGCAGTTTGCAACTAGTGATGAAAACGGACGGCAGTCGAAAAATCCCTCGACCTTTTTTTACCTCTACATTGGAGTATAAAAGCAAAAGTGAAAACGATAAAATCGGAGACGAAAACGAACACGAACTTACGGGATTACGTTGAACATGGTCAATATACAAAAAATCAATACATAATACTGACTCATAGGACAAAATGTATAACAATTAACAAGTGCATGGCCAAATGCATAACAAGTAATAAGTTGTACAACTTTCATATAAAAAGTATCTCCATTTGACACCATATAAGAAAGATATGATTTTTCTAAAGCAACAAATGTGTGTACGCGATTAATATACTGTTAAAACTTTATTTACTTTTTTAAACATCTTAACGATCTTAAATAAAAAATAAAATCTAGAAAGTTATAGATCTCGTCGAGAGCAACAACTTTTATATAAAAAAATCTTCATTCGAGATTGTGTGAAAAATATATAAATTTTCTAAGGTTAAACTTTCAGTGGGCCAAAAACGGGATATCGGAGTAAAAACCGGAAAAGTAGAAAACGGTTGGCACAACACCTAACCGTTTTCAAATTTGGTATATCGTATTTGGTATTGATTTCGAATTTGTTCAAAAATAAGAATTCGAACAGGTCAAATGTATAAAACGACGTGAAATGCTGTGGGATATATCCCGAGTGTTTTCATCCCTAGATGCAACATTCTTCTTCAAATAAAACAAAAAAAAAAAGCAGCCTTGTTCAGTATTGCCGTCTGATTATCGATTTGGCCTTGTGTTCTAATCTACCATCGCCTTATTGTTGGTGACCACCAAAAGCCAACTAGTATTTCGTCCATCCTGAAAATTCAACAGGACACGTAGTGTATCCAATCCAATCAAATCAAATAAACACAAATATGGCAAGGGGACTCGGTACATAATAAGTACTATGGTTGTATTTAAATCCAGGGACTAAAATTTAGAGGTGTCATATTGGGGTGTCACATGAGAGTGCTCGGATAGTAATAATAAAACAAATTATAGAAGTCTTTAGTAATTCGTTAGACAAATTTATTAAGTTTAATTAACCCATCATTAGCACATGTTTACTGTAGCTTACTGTAACACTGCGTTGTCAAATCATGGACTAATTAGGTTTAAAAAATTCGTCTCGCAAATTAGTCGCAATCTGTGCAATTAGTTATTTTTTAGTCTATATTTAATATTTTATACGTATAACCAAACATCTGATGTGATAGGGACTAAATTTTAGGGGAAACTAAACAATCACTAGATATTTATTATATTGGACACAGAGTAATTGTAGTAGCCGCAACATAACACATACTAGAGCACACTAGCACAGCTTGCACAGAACTGCAAGAACATGAACCATAACATTGAACAACAGTGAAATAAGCCACTAATTAAGAACTGATGCTCTTGAACCAAATTCCAAATTTGCTTTTGTGGACCAGATACTTTTATTATTGTGATGGATGAAAACACTCATAGGATGGTACCCTAGAGGGGAATCGGTTAATCAAGGAGTATGGATATCCACTCTTTCAGTAGCTTTGAATCCGTGTATCCGTCTATCTCCTTGTACGTCGTCTCCATCATTCGTGCAAGGTTAATTACACAAATAAGCAATGAAGATGGTATTGAAGTCCAAGTGAGGTACTCATGATTCATACTCTTCGATGCATGCTCTACTGAGTTCCACAACACATCACTTGCTTCTTCCTTTGTTGTCTTATACTCTTTCATGTAAGTTACAGCTGTAGCAACATTGTTTCTCTCTGTTTCAAACTACAAGAAGATTGTGGTTATTAGAATATCTGGAAAAACGAAAAGGATGACTGATTCTAGCTAGGTGTATTGCATATATATGAATTGTACAGTGCTCTTCAACTAATTCAATAATAATATTTATCATATAAATATTTTTCTAAATATTCTGTACTAAATATATGCATGTAGATATCGCAATACGGATTATTGGCACTATTATTTTATTATTTGCATTAACAATTGACTGTCTGTTATGAATTTTGAGTGAAGTAGTAGAAAATTACCTCATGGGCAACAATGTCATATCCATGAGCCGAGATATAATACATGAATCCTTGACAATTTGTGGAAATTTGGACATCCACTTCAGAATTTCTTCTGTAACATTCTCTTCAAAGACAACAAAAGGAGGAATGTACTTGTTGTCTCTCCAGCCAATTTCAGTCAGATAGCCTTTACATACTTCATTGATCTATATATCCCAAAAGACCAACAAAATAGGAAGAAAACATTATAAAAAATTCCCTTTGTGCACTTGGCTAGTAATTTTTTTTTGTGAGGAGAAGAGAGCTTTCATATTTTTACTCAAATACACACAATTACAATACTGAACAGTAATTTCACTTGGCTAGTCCTTGGTACACCATCTCAATGGTTTTTGTGAAGAAATAAACTACTTATTTATATGAATCATTTTTAGCATCCTAGGACCATGTGAAACTAATGCGCTACAATTATTAAAAACTTAAAATATCCTATCAAACCTCCATCTAAATTACCAACATTTATTATTATAAAATATATTTCTAAGTTACCCTCTATTAATATAAATATATTAAAACGATCAGTAAACATACATGTTGTGCCATCATGGAGATCAAGTGCACATACATGAATGAGGGATATATATATATATATATATATATATATATATATATATATATATATATATATATATATATAGGGAGAGGCTATTCAGCAGCCGGCTACAAAATAAGTTATTCTGTAGCCACCTCTATTTACCATAATTTTATATACTAATTTATCATAATGTCAATACATATTTACGATAGTTGGGTTACTATAACACATGGGAATATTTACCATAACGTTATAGTAAACCACTTAGTAAGGAGTTACTGTAAATCTCGTAAATTAACATAGTAATTATCGTAACTCAAAGTGGCTACAGAATAAGTTATTCTACAGCCAGCTATAGGATAGTAGTTCTATATATATATATATATATATGTTATGTTCACAATCATGAAAAAAATTCCCTTAACAACTCATAAATGATACTAACAAATTATCTAATATTTTCTTAAGATCCATGACATATAATTTATATAAATTGTTTCTTTAGATGAATTTATACATTTTAACTATAACATTTGACATATCTATATTGATAATATAATCGTAACAACCCTAATAGAAAATTCAAACGTCTTGAGATTCCTTTGGAGTAAACAACACTAATATGGTTTAAATATTAGTACCGAACATAAAGCGATCAAAACACTGTAGCATTCATTGAGACCCTCAGCTTCCTTCATGTCCCACCTATAGGTAAGGATGAAAACGTACGAAAAATAGCTCTACCGTTTTCATTTTCATAATTTTTTACAAAAACAGGAGCAGGAGCCGGACAATCGGGAGCCGAAACAGTAGCGGGATAAACGGTAATGCGAAAACAAATAAATACGATCGAAAAATAGACGGAAACGAACGGTATGCGGGAACTTAAGCCGGAACTACATGCCACGTATAACAAAGCAAAGGGCTTGCTACGGTACTCCCAAATAAATGTAAACCGTCAATTTAGATGATTTTTATCGCATATTACCTTCTAGGAGGTAATAGAATGAAGAAATATATATATTAGCAAAATAGGTAAAATATCTTCCAATTAGATCTAATTTCCATATCCTATTAGATCTAACTTGCATGCATGATGTAAATTGTTCCTATGTTTGTGATAAAGTGACATATCATGCTAAGATGATTTTTAAACATTTTTTGTAACATTTTTTTCAGATACGTTTGCGTGTACATCACTTGCTAAAATACACGTGTATATCCTTGCTTAATCTTTTTGTGCTTAACCCTTTTATGGTAGGCAGCTTTCACGCATAGCACATAGAAAAAAGAGACATTTGACACATGTTTTTGCGTAACATATACATATATATACATACATGTACGAGACTCTTTTTTTTTTGTTAAATACATACATGCACGAGTTACGAGTAACGTTATGTTCTGCATGCAGCCGAACAACGTAGAAGCAAGTCTGGCTGACCGCCCGCTCACGGCACAGCTCGGCTCAATGCCCTCTACGCTTGTCCCGGTAAATGAATAAACGGGATGAAAACGGAAATATCCCGGTCAAAAACGGGATACCGACAATACGGACGAAAAAACGCTCAACCATTTTCGGTCCCGGTCCCATTGTATCCCGTCCCATTTTCGGTACCGTTTCCGTTTATCCTGCAAAAAACAAAAACGGAGGGAAAATACGGTATACTGTTGCGGACGGAACGTCCGCTTTCATCTTTACCTATAGGAGTGTTCAATAAAAAATACAAGATAAAATCATATTTAGATACGTATAGTACTACAAAAATATTGCAAATAGTTTTTTTAGTATTACACGGCCAAACACACATAATTTACAAATCTTTTTTAAATAACAATCAGGTTAATTGAGCAATTTTGTTTAAGATGGAGGACAACAATTGTGTGACATTTGATTATTCGAAAAATAGAATAACATACCTCTGCATCACATCAGCAAATGGTTGTAGCTCTTCCCAAATGCCATAGTTGTCAAAAGTGTCATCATATGGTGTAATTGTTGCTATAAACTTCGCTAGCAACTTTCGAGCCTTGGCATATTGTGGTTCATAGTATACTCCTAATGCCCAAAAATAAGCTTCTGTTGGCCTATGTCTTGCGTAGAATAATTTTCGTGGGGAGTCCAAGCCATGGTACCACCTTTATGATAAAAAAAACTCTTGTGTTATTGGAAATCTATTTCTCAATTCAGATCTACAAAAGCCTAAATAGACAACAAAGCTAACAAAAAAACTATTGGAATGTGCTAGTCTACAAGTTCGTATATATTGAGCACATTTTTAATTTACTGCAATGCACTTACTCGCATATTTCCTTGACTTCCTCACGATGAATTTGCTGGAGCAAATAAAAATCTAGTTTAGCCAGTTCAAGTATCAATTCATCACAATCCTCTTTATCCTCTTCATATAGAGGGATATATAGTCTTGCCTCCAATCTCTTCATCCTCCGGAAAGATGGTGTTCGAACAGCATGTCGTACTTTATCTGCTAGTGGCTTTTCAAGATGGTCAACCATTGATCTTAGAAGACTTGCAGTTTGCCTTTGAGCTTGAATGAGAAATTGTTCATTTGGAGTGCCTAGTGCAAGCAATGCTCGCACATCACTACGCAAGCTGACATTTAGGTTCTTTTGGTTGTCCACGAAACTTTGGAATACATCTCAAAAACAGCAATTTTATTTTAAGTTAGTTCTTTATTTATGAAACATAATATTTGTTGTTTGTAATCACTTCTATATATGATGGTGTATTTCACAGTTCACACTAGGATATTCAATATCGACCAACGCCATATTATAGACATGGAAAAGAAGCCCGACATGAGGTCAAACTGGTTAGGCCATGGTTCATGCATTGGCGTCCAATTAAAAACCGGTGGTTTCTTAGTTATCAATATACTATTTATTTCTCATACCTTGTATGTAAAAAGTGTGCAAGTTTTAATTCTACCATATACGGTAAGATATGTTTAAACATAGTACTCGTATAAAAATCATAACAGATGATATAACATGACAACATTGGAGTAGCTAGCCTATTGTACAAAGTTTCAAACTAGCGTGCAAGCATCAAACTGCTGATACTTGGTTCCATGACAAAAACGCTAGCTTGGCCACAAACCAGTTTTTCGGTTCACAATAGCATGCTTGCACTCATGTCTAGGCCTAGGCTCCCACACAGGACAGAAATATTGGGCCATGGTCAGGGTTTTATTTGTCCAAGCCCGCTCATAGCAGCCAGCGGGCCTTCATCAGTGAGTTATGGGCTGGGTTTTCTTTTAATTTCTCAGGTTTAAGAGAAACCATAATACCTTCTCAAAAAAAGAGAGAAACCATAATAATCTTGAACATTTATATAAAATGCTGAAAATTATTATTATTATTATTATATATATATATATATATATATATATATAGAACTATTACTCTGCAGCTGGCTATAGAATAACTTATTCTGTAGCCACTTTGAGTTACGATAATTACTATATTAATTTACGAAATTATAGTAACTCCTTACTAAGTGGTTTACTATAACGTTATGGTAAATATCTCCATGTGTTATAGTAACCCAACTATCGTAAATATGTATTGACATTATGGTAAATTAGTATATAAAATTATGGTAAATGAAGGTGGCTACAGAATAACTTATTTTGTAGCCGGCTACTGA
Source organism: Miscanthus floridulus (assembly GCF_019320115.1). NCBI lineage: Eukaryota > Viridiplantae > Streptophyta > Magnoliopsida > Poales > Poaceae > Miscanthus > Miscanthus floridulus. The sequence continues at coordinate 136,421,557 of NC_089580.1, read as the reverse complement.
ATAGTCTCTCCCTATATATATATATATATATATATATATATATATATATATATATATATATATATATATATATATATATAAATCAATATATATGTGCTGTGGTGTGGTGTGTGCGCTGGCAAGGGGAGAGAGATTTATTATTACCACAAGACATGTGGTACCGCTCTTGCCTTAATAACCAGAATTGGAGGGATATTTCATGGAAGCTTTCATTGCTGAACTCCATGGGCTTGAGCTTCTGCAGTGACGCATGGATCTCGTCCTGGAAATGGTAAGAAATTCCGAGACGCTGAACTGCATCGATTAGCTTCATTTCAGCCATGGGATCATCGTGCTTGCCGGCCAAAATAAGCTCTTCTTGGTTTCGTTGATTACTACATCGCGTCTCTCTTTCATCCATTCCACCGACTTCTGTAGTATATATGATTAAATTGGAACACACCATGCATTGTGAGAGCAAGGAAGATCTATATATATAGCCGCCAATAATAATATTGCAAATATGGTAGTAATAAGATATGACGGCAGGAAAGAACGTTCTCAGTTCAAAACAACAAAATATATTCTCAACGAACCGCAAATTTTAGGGTAAAATAACGATCAAAGTATAAATTAATTTCCATGAAAAATATGTGGTAGTGCAGTGATTTGAGTTCTATATATGTGTACTTCATAGGTATGTGGTAGTGTAGGGTTCTTAATGAATTAGTAATCACCCCAGACACTAGGCCGGTAGTCCACGGCGTGACGTTCCTCGTCCACAACCTAGCTTGTATCCCTGGGCGATCACTCTGCATCCCATATTGCTGCTGCTATCGTCCTCTCTCGCACCAGCCATCTCTCTCACTCACACACGTACGCGAGGACACAAGCTTGCTCCTTAGTAGTGATCGATGAGGTGGAGCTGTCGATGTTTGCTTCACACTATCTAGTTAGGAGCCTTTTATAGACAGGACAGGAGCGTTGTTGGAAAAACACACACACAAAGGAACTGCAGGTGGCCCGGACGATCAGGCCGGGTAAGATTGTGTAATTCTATTATGCGTCACACATTATTTATCACTTAAGTCAATACACTTGCTCCAGCTCTAGCTACTTACCGGTGTATTGATCTAAATAATAAGTTTTGCTATATATACAAAGCACGCTATCTCTATATGTTCACTGTCTAGCTATGGGACTGACTCATAATTAACCTACACAAATGTTTTAGATGCATAGATTCCGCCGCCTTATTTTATGCAAATTTGAATTGGAAAGTTCTCTTTATAGCTATTCATTATATATGTTGAGTATAAGCACAATATGTATGTGTGTTGTATAAGCTATATGTGTTCAATATTATTGGAGCTAATAAATTAAAAATGAATTTTCATTTACATGCATGGTTAAGCTCTTTGAACTTGCAATAAGTGTGTATTATTGACTTAAATAATAAGTAATGATGAAAATATAGTTACAATAACTTGAAACAAAAAATAAAACAATGGTTATTTATATTGGGTTCTTCTTTGGAAAATTCTTTGAACAATGCTAATTACCATCAATATAAATGTTACAAACACGAGGTAATACGGAGTATATAGGAGAGCTATTGGGTCTAAACATTAATCAATATAAAAGACACAAAAAATAGTCCGGTCAAAATGAGATAAAGAATAGCAATTAGACAGCAATGTAATAATCTATACTATAATAAAGCATGAATGCTTTTTTTATGAAATAACCACCACGGTAAGTAATGGCCACTTGGACCAATAGCTGTCATGAAGTTCTGTGCGGTGCTCCTAGGCAAGGACCATAGTAGATAAAGGGGGAGGCTTCCCCCATAGCTTCGCCACCACTTCTATCAATGTAGATGATGTGGTCTAACATGTGTGCCAAGATGTGTATTAGACAGGTTTACATAAGTCATATGGATGCTAAGGAACAATTATGTATACTACAGCAATAACAGTTTACAGAGTTGGTCACAAAGGGTAAATAGAGGCGGGCAAGACACCCCCACTGATTCAACGCCTCTACTAACCACCATTTATAGAGATGGTATCGTATGCACATCTCTGTTATAGGAAAAAAAGCCATCGAGGAGGCCAGTTGAGCCAGTCGACGCACCAGCAATATAGCTAGCTAGATCCGCAAGAACCACAAGTATGCTGCCACCTTCGATTGCAAAGTGGGTTAGTAAAAACTATGGACCTCAGAGAATTTGGAGACTTAGCAAATTGGGATGCATTGCATGGGGGTGCATCATGATGGATAATGTCATTGTCAAGTGGGTTTGTGAAAACTGTCGGATCCCAATTTTCCTTCTCATGTTAGGTAATTAGATTTAAATTCTTGCAAATTCAGTTAGCATCAGTTTCTTTTATGCCTAGGTTTACATGTGCACGTTTAAATTCTTGTTTTGCATACGCTAGGTAAATCATATGGTAGGGTTGCTCGGTTCACTCTTACCCTTGGAGCAAACTTGCATGGTTTAAATTGTTTAGGAGCACGCGACACATAGCTCATTTTATAATTGGTTAATCTTATATGTACTAAAGTTCAAACGGTAGATACATTTCCCCAAATATCACCCACAAGTGATACTCACCATCATATGATACTCCCTCAGGCCCTGAATAAATAGATTCCTAGCAAGTTTAGGAAAGATTAGTATGATAGAGAAAAGATCATACTACCCTTTGTTAACTAGAGTAGTTGCACACTGATCAGTGATTGTTCCAATAGCACACTAACTATAGCATTTACTACACACATCTTGAAAGCCCTAGTTTGGTTTTGGTTAATTGATAAAACCTATTGGACTAACCCTATGCTCTAGTCGTGGATTTGAGATAGGTTGGTCCAAAACCAAGTGATGGAGCTAGATGGCACTCATGGAGATGGAGAAGGCCACAAGATGGTAAATCAACTGCTCCAACATATTTGAAAAGAAGAAAGAGAAAAGCAAAAATAGGCTCAAGGCAAAGGTACATGCAATAGGGCCATTTTTATTTTGCCGGACAAGACACTACGGAGAGTGTGGCTGGGTTTATAATAAATGGCCGTACTATGAAGAGAGAATAATCATGGGAAAAATGGTTATCAAGTGCCACTAGGTGATGTCATTTCATTCATATGCATTAGGACCTAGTGTGTGCAAACTTAATCCTTGAAAATGCTTTGAAAAAATGCTAACACACATGCACAAATGGTGGAAGACAGTGGTGCTAGCATATGGAAGCAAGGGTGGAACAAAAGAAGTTGAAAGGAGGCGACTTAGGGGCGCCAAACCCTGGTTGATAGGTAGCTGGCCCATGGGCTGCGGGTCCAGTACCTAACCCTAAGTTAGGGTACTTTGTGCGCAGGCGTCGGACCCTGATAGACCAGGGCAAACGGACCATGGAGTGAGGGTCTAGTTGGGCGCAATAGTATAGCTGGTGAGCGCCGAACTCAGGCCAAAAGGGCGTCGAACCATGGCGTCCACGTCCGGAGGTTGCCCAAATAATTATCGCAAGACAGAGAGTAGGCAAAATGCTCCGGACTCAGTGAAGCTTGGTTCGGAGGTATAGGCCGAATTAAGTCCAGTGTGGTTTTCAGCTCACATGAGCTTACTAGACAACGCTGAACCCTAGGGGCGGTTGGTCCGGCCGCTGGGTTCGGTGCTTACTCTGGAGCCCGACATCGAGCTGTTGGAGCGCGGCACAGTTGAATTCAAAGGCGAGGACGCGTGGCGCGTGAGCAGTGGTCGCGAGGAGGCATCGGACCCATAGTGCATGGTTCGGAGGTCTTGATTTTTGAGTCCTGAGCTCAGTCCGATGGCCCTTCATGGGCACAACGGCTAGTGGAGCCTTATTAGGGGCTCTATAAATAGATGTTTGCCATCTTGGGCTCACTCTCTTGGACATTTTGATCATTGATACATCCTTGTGAGCTGAAGCAAACCTCTCCCACTCATCCCCTTGCTTGATTGTGCATCCAAAGTGAGTTTGAGTGATTCCAAGTGCATTTGCTTGAGTGACTGCATTTAGTGGCACTTGGGGATTGTTCTTGCTATGATTTTCTTGTTACTCTTGGTTGTTGACACCACCTAGATGGCTTGGAGCAGTGGAGGAGTCTTGGCACAAGTTGGTGATTATTCATGGCCACACCCGGCATTGTTGTGAGGGGTTCTTGTGCTGATTCCCGATGGAGCGCCAAAAGCAACTCTAGTGGAATGCTCATGACTTGTGTACCCTCATCTTGTGTTGGTTCTTACATTGCCTTTGTGTATGGCTAGGCTTGTGTGTGCCTATTAGCGCGTGAACCACCAAGTGAGTGCATCATCACAACAAGGACGTAAGTTGCTGGCAAGCAACCGAACCTCGGGTTAAATCAGTGTGTCATTTGTCTCATTGGTTTTCATATTGGACACTTGCCCGGTTCGGTATACCCCACTACTCCTCTTGTATTTACATTTGTTGATGTTCTTGTGTAGTGGTAGTTGTAGTTTAGCTAGTTAGTTGTCTAGCTAGTTGTATCTAGTTCTTGTTAGCTCTCTAATTAGTTAAGTAGCAACTTAGCCCTCTTGTGTGTGAACTAGAGATCATAGCTATTAGAATTGGATAGGTGGCTTGCATTTTTAGTAGAGCTAGAGCAAAACACTTTATCACCATTTAGTTGACTAACAAGTTGCTCTAGTGCTTTATAATTTTTTTGTTAGGCTATTCACCCCCCCTCTAGCCATTTAGGACCTTTCGCATCAAACTGTCGAAACTCAACACTGGATTGGAAGATGGGAAGGAGTACAGTAAATGCTGCGAGGAGACTTTGAGAAAAATAAATGGGCTAGTGGACCATTCAACCTCCTAAAGACTGATTTATTTGTAGACAAATTCTTGAGGTAGGATTTCTATTTATTCAGGGACAGAGTGAGTATCATCGTTCAAGTGGTATTTTGACCTTAAAGTCTAGGTGTCTCCTACAAATATTCAACACTTGTATGCACACTTTTATGGGGAGGTTACTCTACAAGTTGGTATCTTTGAGAGTAACACTCTTTGTAAGCTTATCATGTGTGTAGTAGTCTCAATGAAAGGAAAATGGAGTCCCTGCAGTTAAGCATAGATGATCACTTACAAGTGGTATTTTCATATCCTCATGTGGTATGACATATCATACAAATTGCTATCAAGCCAAATTGAGAGTCTACATGTGGTGTCTCTAAACCGATGTCAATTTATTGTCTTTCAATTGTTATTTTTATATGCTTTCTTCGTACAATATATAGATTAAACTCCCTTGTGCTTTAAATTGTCGGTTATGCATATGATTTGCCTTCCACCATATGTATGCATACATATATGGGGAGCTTAGTCTATGTAATATGAGAGTTAAGTTTTGTGATCAATTCCATTCCATATAAAGGGTCACAAAATTGACCCTCCCTTGTGATACTAATGTCTTTCTTTTTGGTGGTTGATTCCAAAGGGAGAGAATTTGAGGGACCAAAAGCAAGGCCAGCCCATGATAAATACCAAAATCACTTTTCAAAAAAATTCAAGTGGTATTGTGAAAGAACCTTGGATGCCGCCTAGAGGGGGTGAATAGGCGTTTCTGAAAATTAACACCTTTAAATGCGGAAATGATTAGTAAAGGGAGTTTCCAAAATGGAAACTACAAATTAAGAGTAATACCACCCCTCACAAGTTAGTCACAGAGTAAACAAGGTATAAAGAATATATCTAGAAGCTACAACCCTGCAACACAAAGTTAGAACAGAGATCAAATAAATTCAGCACTGAGCTCAAATACCGGACATGTCCGGTAGGTATACCGGATGTGTCTGGTACACACGTGTTCTGAAGAATAGCCTGGCACAGGAACCAATACCGGACATGTCCGGTATGGATACCGGACGTGTTCGGTATACACGGTTTCAGTGGAATAGCCCCAAACTTGCTCATTTCGATTTCTATCTTCCAACCAAACTGCAGGTACCTAATAGAGATGACAAGATACACAGAGAACCTGCATAAGAGCTAGAGCAACACAAATATAAAATGAAATGCGAATTGAGACACGATATTTGTTTTATCGAAGTTTGGACTCGTTCGAGTCCTACTCTCTGTTGAGGGGGCTACGGGCGACCCAGCAAAGGTCAGCCCTAGAGGGTACCACAAAGGTCACTCTAGCCGGAGTCTTTTCCAACTCCTTTTCCTCCTTCCACTAGTTGATTCTGAGGCGGCGGAATCGACCGTTACAAACTTTCCGAGGCACACCACAATCTCTCGGGTGCTCTTCGGCGACGCCTAGCCATCTAGGACCGAAGAGTCCAAGAGTAACAAATGCAAATAATGAAATAGACAATATGCACAAGTGGTCAAGTGGTGGTTTTCTCTCTTTTTCAAATTCTCTCTTAACCCACAAATGGATTTTACGATTTGGATCACACACTCACTAAGAGAGGGTTTGGGAGAGTTGGCAAGGCTAAAAAATGTGTATTGCAACCAGCAGAATCAGTAGCCTCCAAAGGTGGAGGCTTGGGGGTATTTATAGCCCCCTTGGAAAACTAGCCATTTTATAGCCGTTGCCATACCGGACATGTCCGGTATGGCTTACACTGCGCCAACAGTAACTGAGTTACAGTAACGTTGTGAGGCGTCGGAACTCCCGGTGAATGACGGAACTTCCGACCGTCGGAACTCCCGACTCACGTCGGAACTTCCGACCCTCAGCACATTTAAAAACTATGGTAACTAAGTTAAAGTGTGTGAGGTGTTGGAACTCCCGACGCATGTTAGAAATCTCGACCGTCGGAATTCCCGACTCACGTCGAAACTCTCGACCCTCAAGGCATTTGAAAACCAGCCGTTGGCCTCTGGCCGTCCATACCTGACATGTCTGGTATGAATACCGGACATGTCTGGTATGACCAGGATAGTGAACTCTCTAAGTCAGTTAAAGCACAAGACATCGGAAGTCCCAACCATTGTCGGAACTCCCGACGAACCAACCCGAGAACAACAACTTTACCATTGCTGGGCAAATACCGGACACATGCGGTATCAATATCGGACACGCCAGACCAGCAAAAAATAGGTTAGCTCTTTTGTCTCTCAAACACTTAAAACTCACATAGGTTGGCATGAGCACTTATGAATAATTATCTATCAACATGATGCATCCCTCTTAATAGTACGGCATACCTATCAAACTCAAGATCAAAAGAAAAACGAATTTATACCGCTTGAGTTGATCTCTTTTGAATTGATGTCGTCTCTTTCAATCTTCATCAAGTAAGGTTGCCAACATGTTGATATTGATCTTTACACTTGAGCATAGCCATCTTGAGCACGTGACTTGATTCCATTCATCAAATATGAATAACTCCAAATGCATCAAGTCACTTCCAACACTTTGTCCAATATAGATTTGATCCTCCACATCAATATGACCATCATAGCTTGATTAGTACCTCAACTAAATGCAAGTACTTTCTTCTTCACCCTAGCTAGGTTCTTCGACCGCCAAGCCGTCGCTTGCCCTTCACCCTTGCTTAGTACCTCGAAGCCTTTCCTTGTTATCTTCACCATCTCAAGCCATCAAGTCACATCTTGTGTTGAATCATCCATTCATTTGTATTGTTATCTTGTCGGTGTTTTGGACCAGGGGGTCCTCAACCAATGAGTGAAAGTGTACTGCGTGCCCCTAATCCCAGATGGTGATGCAAAGAGACACAAGGTTTATACTGGTTCAAGCAATAGGTGCCCTACGTCCAGTCTGAGAGAGCAATCTTGTATTCCTTGCACCGAGGTGCTTGTAGTAGGGGCTTACAAGCTGGGCGAGAGAGGGAGCTAGCCCCAGGTCTCTGCGTGGAGTGGCTTGAGTTTCTTGAGATGTTGATCTCTTACAGTGAGGGAGTGTGTGTGTTACAGAGTGTTGTGCGTCGCTTGCCTCTTGCCTGTGAATGGTGGTGCGGGTCGTCTCTCTCTTGTGTGGGTCGTGTTTTTTCTGCCTAGAAGCGGCCCTGGTCACTCCCTTTTATAGTTGAAGGGAGGCATAGGGGTGGTACAAGTATTAGCGATGTGGCGTTCTTTGGCAGGGGTGGCGTATCCGAGCCCTGCAACTTGTCACCGTGGTGGTATGGTCGGTGGAGCGGCCTTGTCCTTGGTGCACTAGAGCGATGCGCCGGTCACGCCCGATCCTATGTGATGTGGGGCTCCTGTGATGGCTTGATGCAGGGCATGGCATAGACTATGGATGATGTGCCAGTCGCTGTATGTTGACAGCGTAGAGTGCCGAGGCCCTGTCGGTGCAGAGGCTGAACCATTGTGGGGGGGGGCTTGGTGGGTGCGAATCCCGAGGCTATAGGGTGCAGAGGTGGGTGGCCGAGGCTCGGAAGGAGCAGTTGGTCTTTTATGCTGATTCCAAGGCTACAGGGACCCGGACATGACCCTCCACGCCGCGTTGTCCTTGGAGTAGAGGTTAGGCAGCATAGTGTAGTACGGGTGTCAGCCATGGGCATAGTGCCGAGTACAGCGGCCAGTAACCCCCGCCCGTCCTGTCCCTGACTGCATGGCGTTGATGTGACTCCCGTCCCATCGGCCACTCTGCTGTACTGCGCCGACATGCAGCTGACATTGCGGGAGTGGTTGGACGCGTTAGTTGGACATGATGCCCTATCAGAGAAGTCGTTCAAGGCAGAGGCGATGGGGTTGTTGCCGAGTTGATCTCGAGCAAGGTGGAGAATCGGTGCTTCGTCCGAGGCCTTACGGGCGGGGCCTCGGGCGAGGTAGAGAATCAGTACCTCGTCCGAGGCCTTGCGGTTTAGGGCCTCAAGCGAGGGGGCCTCGGTCGAGGCGGAGTTGGTACCTCGTCCGAGGCCTTGCGGTACGGGCCTCAAGCGAATCAGAGAATCGGCCAAGGCCCATCGTTGTTTCTTGGCTTCGATATTTACAAGGTCTAAGCAGTTTTTTTGATTCTTGCTTACGGTACCCCTTTTTATGGTATCCGATAGTAGCCCCCGAGCCTCGGGGGGAGTGCGAGCACTCTCCCTGAGGTTTTGACGAGACTTGGCTCGCGGCAGTTCCTGGCGGGATGGTTTTTCATACTCGAGGCTTCGGTGGGTGCGTGCGAGTGCACCCATCGGGTGTAGCCCCCGAGGCCCTGGAGGAGTGGTTTCATTCCTCTAGGGGTTTTTTCCCTTTTGAGTGAGGGGTTTTATCGCGTTCGCCGAGCCCCTGAGTGCGAGTTCGGATCACTGGGTCATGGCTTGGTTGCAGGAAGAGCCCTCGAGCCTCTACGTGGAGCAAGAGGGCGATCAGGAGTTTCCCTGTCTTTTTTGTGTGGCCCTCGCGCATCCTTTTCATTCGGAAGGAGGGGTGGAGTATGCCAGGCTACCCTCGGAGGGCACGAGCAGTGACACCTCCGGTGAGCTGTTATCGGGTAAGTCCAAGTGGAGGCCTATGCCTCATTCGATAGGGGTCGGCTGGCGGTCTAGAGACACACTCCAAAAGTACCATAGGGCTTCTCTAGTGGGTCATAGGGCTGTTCGATTGGCCTCGGGAGCTCGATGCCTCCCTACGGTGGGATCCCATTCAGAGACCTCCCTTCCGGTCTCGGACATGACTTAGGGTATCCCAAGCAATCGCTTGCTTGGGCCTCGGCCATGTATGGGCTCGCCCATAGTCATCCCTAACTTTGTTTGTCCTAGGGCGGCTATCAAAACCCTTGGGGGCCTAGCCTTCGAACCCCTGGACCGTAACGGGCTCGGTGCCCAGTTCTTTAGTCGTTTTATCGCATTTTGCCAAGCCCCCAAGTGCGAGTTCGGGTCGTTGGGTCTTGGCTTGGTTGCAGGAAGAGCCCCCGAGCCTCTCCTTGGAGCAAGAGGGCGATCAGGAGTCTCCCTGTCTTTTTTGTATGACCCTCACGCATCCTTTTCGTTCGGAAGGAGGGGTTGTTTGCCGAGCCCCTAAGTGTGATTTTTGGGTCGCTGAGTCTCGGCTCGATTGTAGGAAGAGCCCCCGAGCCTCTGCGTAGAGCAAGAGGGTGATCAAGAGTTTCCTTGTCTTTTTTGTGCGGCCCTCGCGCATCCTTTTTGTTCGGAAGGAAGGGTGGAGTATGCCAGGCTACCCTCGGTGGGCGCGAGCGGTGACACCTCCGGTGAGTTGTTATTGGGTAAGTCCAAGTGGAGGCCCATGCTCCATTCGATAGGGGTTGGCTGGCAGTCCAGAGACGCACTCCAAAAGTACCAGAGGGCTTCTCTAGTGGGTCCTAGGGCCTTTCGATTGGCCCCAAGGGCTCGATGCCTCCCTACAGTGGGATCCCATTCAGAGACCTCCCTGCCGGTCTCGAACACGACTTAGGGTATCCCAAGCAATTGCTTGCTTAGGCCTCAGCCATGTACAGGCTCGCCCATAGTCATCCCTAACTCTGTTCGTCCTAGGGCAGCTGTCGAAACCTTCAGGGGCCCAGCCTTCGAACCCCTAGACCATAATGGGCTCGGTGCCTAGTTCCTTAGCCTGAAAGGAATCGGGTGGGGGATATTCCCCTCCCATCGGCTGACAGCGGCGGGTGCGCCTTTTGAGGTGGTTTCTTGGGGAGACAGAACGGCGCCTGCCATCGCTATGGTCGGATGCGACGCGATGTCTGTGGATGGGACGTTACTGTGCGCGCGCGGTTAATAAGGAAAAGGCAGATGCGTGGGCGATTTAATCGGATCCAGATTAACTGCACCGGATCTGAAGGAAACTTCCCTGGTTTCATTGCCCGTCCATTTCGCTCCCTTCCCTCCCCCATAAATATGTGACGAGCCTCGCCCCTCCCCTCCTTACCTTGCCTACATACGTTCGACCTTTCTACCCTCGAGCGGTTGCTAAAAACAGAGAGCGCCGGGGAGAAGAAGGGAGAAGGGGGATAGCGAGAGTATGCCTTACCGCCATAGCCGCATTCTCCACCGCACCCATGGTAGGTGGCGCTGTTGTCCTCCAGGCGGATCCTTGGGGTTCGTCCGACGTGTCCGTGGAGATGCTGCAATTGCTCGTCGACAACGGTCTCCTCCGCCGGGTCACCGACCCCAATAGACCAGAGTGGATCATTCCGGGGCCCAAGCTAGAGCCGAGGCCATGTGATGGCTACATCATGAGCTTTGTGTCCTTCCACGAGCGTGGTCTTGGACTGCCGGTGGACTGGTTCATGCAGGCGCTCCCGCATTACTACGGTGTGGAGCTCCACAACTTCAACCCCAACTCCATCGCGCAGGCGGCCATCTTCGTCACCGTCTGCGAGGGTTACCTGGGCATCGCCCCACACTAGGAGTTGTGGCTCCACCTCTTTCGGGCGGGGCTCACCACCAAGCTGGCGGGCACGGTGGGCACGCGGAAGGCGATGAGGGCCGGCGGCTGCACTCTCCAAGTGCGCCAAGACCGATAGCTCCTCTACATCCTAGCCCAGCTCACGTCATCCAACCATCGCTGGTACAATAGCTGGTTCTACCTCTACAACAATGATGACGGACTTTCCCCCTATACCGGGTGGATTGTGGAGAGCCAGCCCGAGAGGTGGAGGTACAGCGTCCCGATGGTTGAATAGCCTAGGCTACGGCCGCTCCTGGAGGCGCTGGAGAGGCTACATGGCCGTGGCCTTATAGCGGTTGTGGTCATGGCGGCCTTCCACCGCTAGAGGGTGCTGCCGCTGATGGCTCGGCGGTAGCGCCTATTTGGGATGACACTAGATGAGCCAATTAACGGTGTCTGGTTGTCCGTCGCTGCCCTCTCCGACGATGAGATGCTGCGTCGGGTGAGAGAGACGGTGGAGGGGCAGCTGAGGAGCAGCGGTCTGTTCCCATTCCTGATGTGCCCGTCATGGGGGTACATCTCTCTGGTGAGTCACACGCCGCTGTGGCCCCAGAGGCCTCCTTGCTCCTTGCATTTTCCTATTTCCTTATTTGCGTTCACCGTTCCTGCAGGGGATGAGGGATGTGCGAGCCTCCCCGTCGCCCGTTCCCGAGGACGCAGAGCGGCGGGTGGTGAACAGGGCGCATGCTGAGGCATAGAAGAAGTGGAAGGATGCCAAGGAGGCATGGCGCAAGAGGAAGAGCCTCGAGCGCGACGAGCTAGAGAAGCGTCGTCGGCAACAGGCGCGCGACGGTCTCTCGGAGGAGCCGTCTCCATCATCGTCGTCGGTGGTCCCTTCGAGCGACGACGACGATAGTGAGGTAGGGTAGGGTCCCCTGGACCACCTCCCTGACATCAGGGAGACGGTGAGCGGCTCGACGTCTCCGAGAGGAGAAGGAGAGGATGCCTTAGGGCCAGCAATCGCCTGCCCTAGGGCTAAGGGTGACACGCCCGAGGCATGGGTGTTAGGGAAGCGCGCCGTCAGCCTGATGGGCTCAATGGCGGAGGTGGAACGAGCGATGGCGGAGGCAACTCGACCGCTTCTATAGAGGGTCGAGGGGGTGCTGAAGTCCGGTGAGGGCTGGCCGGCACCGGTGGACATAGAGGCCGTGCCACCACCGCCGCCACCGCCGTTGTAGAGGACAAGGGACGCAGTGCGGAAGCGGTTGTGTCCCCATTCAAGGTAAGTGTTTTGTCAATGGAGTTTGCAGCATCTTCCGCCCGTCCCTTGGTCATATGCTAACCTTGTGAGTGCTTTGCCTTCAGCCGGAAGCGTCGGGCGGAGGTGCCCACCCTAGCACCATGTAAGGCGCTCAAGGTGAGCACCAGCTCCACCTCTCAATGGGTGGTGGAGGCGCAGGCCACCATGCAGCGTGGCACGGTGTTGGCCAGGGCCAACCCGAAAGGGTCGGCCGTCTAAGGAGAGGAGGCTACCGAGGTGGCCATGGAGCAGGCAGGGGAGGAAGCGCCTTCAATGGTTGAGGCCACCGAGGGTGAGACCGAAGCCCCTAATACCCCTGAGGCCGAGGTGGTGGAGACCGGGGCTCCTAGGACCACCGAGGCTGAGGCAGCGAAGCCCGGAGCCCCCGGACCACCGAGGTCGAGGTGGTGGAGACCGAAGCCCCTAGGGCCACCAAGGCCAAGGTTGTGGAGACGGAGGCGGGGGAAGCTTCAGTACCACCCTCGGTCCAAGACCTGCCACCATTGTAGGAGAGTGCCTAGGAAGCAGAGGTTTAAACAATCTCCTTTGCCGATACTTCCCGGTGGAAGGAGGCGGTGGATGCCGAGGTGGCCAGCACCATGGAGCAGCTAGTCCCTACTCTCGGCATGGGGAGCTCCGCCCTTGTTCGGGTTCGACCCGAGCCTCGCGGGTGGGACTGCCCGCGTGTCTTGTGGTGGAGCCAGGATGACCCTAAGGGGGAGCCTTTGTTCGCCCTTGAGGACGTGGCTGAGGGGGGCGCTGGAGCACCCTCGAGCAATTCCACCAACTGGTGGAGCAGTCGCTGTGGACGACGCTGTCCGTCGTGGCTGACGATCTGCCAGGGGTTGCCTAGGTGCACGCTTTCTTTCCCGGTGCTGTGTCATCTTTTTCCGAGTTTTCTCGCAGTTCTTCGACGTATGTTCTGCTTATCAGGAGCTTGAGGCCCGGTCCCTTAGGAAATCGTTGTTCCTCCAGCAAGAGAGGGACGTCTAGGACTAGCTCTGGCAGCAGAGGGAGCTGCTCACCAATGCTAATGAGCTTCTGTCGGCGCGGAGCATGGAGGTGGAGGACCTCCACCTTCGCTGTGCTGATATGAAGGCTGAGGCGACCACAGCCCGGGAGCAGCCATCCCTTTGGCGGCACGGATCAAGGAGCTAGAAAAGGAGCTGACCCGGGTGGCCGGCGAGCGGGACAACTTCAGGTCCTGGGCTGGCCACCGCCAAGGCCACTGCTGGGTAGCTAGGTGTGGAGCAGGGCACGCACCTGCTGATGAAAGGTGCCCTGGAAGAGGCCCTCAAGGTGGCTGAGGCCTCCCAGATCAAGGCCTTAGCCTAGAGGGAAAAGTTCGAGGGTGATTCCTATCAAACCGCGCCCCTTGTTTTATCTATTTTTCTTGCGTTCTTAACCCCATTCCGCCTATCTAGGTGTAGGGCTGGAGAAGGAGGTCTCCTGGGTAGCTGAGGCCTCCGTCAAAGTGTAGGCGGTGCTCGAGGCCGAGATTCGGGAGCACAACACACTACAGAGCGCCACTCGTACTACCTACGAGGCCCTGGAGGTCAGGGTGGTCGAGTTGGGTAGCTCCCTCAGGAGCCGCCTGACCGCGTTGAGCGGCCAAGTCCACGAGCGGCTCCAGGGGGCGCTACATATGGGCGTCAAGCGCACCCTAGCCGTCATTTCCTCGCACTACGCTGGCGTCGACCTTGAGGCCATCAGCGACAGTTACATCATGGCTGAGGATGACGAGGAGGCCAAGGAGGAGGTCATGAAGCTAGAGGAGGTGGCTAAGGCCCCTAGCACGGCGCTGGCCAGTTTGTTCGAAGAGGAGGTGGTTCCTCCCACGCCGTCCGCCGATGCTGGTGACCTTGAGTTTTGACCTAGGCCAAAGGGGTCATGTAAACAGATTAGGACATACGTTACCATATCATAACACTTGTGGCCGTCGAGGCCTTTTAAAGTACTTGTGTGTATACGCTTTTTAATCGTTTTTTATTGTATTTCCCTGCCCTCTGCCCTCTGTCTCGTCTCTGAACATATCTTTTGCAAAAAACTTCCTTGGAGCCTAAGCTGCCCCTCGGGTAAAAGGTGGTGAGGGAGTTGCCATAGCCCGAAGGTGTAGGCCATCTCGCGGCTCGGCCGGCCTTTTGGCCCTGAGATAGACTTTTGGTCCTTAAGTTTTTTACAATCAATTTGTCAGAGTACATAAGAGAGTTTGGCGTAGAATTTTTTTCGAAAAATGACTAAAAAATGGTGCCTGGGACTTAGGGGGGTCCCCCCTTTTAGCCCCTGAGGGAGGCTTGGTTCTGCAGAGGTAGAGCCGAGTCTTGTTCGAGCCCTGTGGTGGGCACCTTTGCAGAGGTAGAGCTGAGTCTCCCTTGTAGCGTTATTGTAACGCCGATCCCCCGTCGATGGGTTTGGGGGGTTTCTTGAAAATTAGAACAACTAAAGAATGCTTCTTTAATGTATTTTGAGAAATAATGTATACAATGCTTGGAAATTTAAGGGTAGAAACGACGTAGTTGTTCTATGTTCCAAGCATTGGTGAGGATTTTGCCCTTCTCGTTGGCTAGCTTGTAGGTCCCCGGCTTTAGCACTTGGGCGACGATGTATGGCCCTTCCCATGGCGGGGTCAGCTTGTGGCGGCCCTTGTTGCTCTGCCTTAGTCTTAGCACCAGGTCACCCACCTTCAGGTCTCGGCTTCGAATGCATCGGGCTTGATAGCGTTGTAGGGCTTACTGGTACTTGGCCGAATGTAGCAGCGCAATGTCTTGGGCTTCCTCCAGTTGGTCAAGGGCGTCCTCGAGGGCAGTGCGGTTGCTTTGCTCATTGTAGGCCTGTAGCCTTGGGGAGCCATACTCCAAGTCAGTGGGGAGGATGGCCTTGGCTCCAAAGACCAAGAAGAATGGTGTGAACCCCATGGCTCGGCTTGGGGTGTTCCTCAGGCTCTAGATGACTGACGGGAGTTCGGCAAGCCATTTCTTGCCAAATTTCTTCAACCGGTTGTATATTCTTGGCTTGAGACCCTGTAGGATCATGCCATTGGCACAGTTCTACTTGGCCGTTTGTCCTAGGGTGTCCCTACGGCCGACCAGGCCACATGGATGTGGTGGTCGTCGTAGAATGTTAGGAACTTGTGGCCGGTGAATTGTGTCCCATTGTTAGTGATGATGGTGTTTGGAAACCCCGAACCTATGGATGATATCAGTGAAGAATAGCACCGCTTGCTCAGAATTTGATTCGAGTGATCGGACGAGCCTCGATCCACTTAGGAGAACTTGTCGATAGGCTACCAGCAAATGGGTATAGCCCCCGAGGGGCCTTCTGTAGAGGCCCAACCATGTCCAGCCCCCACACAGGCGAATGGCCATGTAATGGGGATGGACTAGAGGGCTTGGGCCAGGGAGGTGTGTCTAGCCGCACATAGTACTGGCATCCCTCGTAGGAGCGTACCAGGTTGGTGGTGTCAGCAACCGCCGTTGGCCAGTAGAACCCTTGGTGGAAGGCATTTCCGACGAGCATGCAAGGCACTGCATGGTGCCCACAGGCTCCTGTGTGCAAGTCCCAAAGTAGGGCTTGGCCTGCCTCGGTGGTGATGCACCATTGGAGGACGCCAGATGGGCTTCGCCTGTACAACTCGCTGTTGCTAATGACATAAGTTTTGGCTCGTCGCGCAAGCCATCGGGCTTCGGTCCTGTCTGTGGGGAGCTCTCCTTGAACGAGGCAATCAAGGAACGGGACTCGCTAGTCCATGCCTTGGTTGGCCTCGGGGGGCTTCGTGTTGATTTCCATGACCTCGAGCTCAGCCACAGGGGTCTCGATGACAGAGGGGGCCTTAGGCCCTGTGGTGGGCTCGATCGGTGGGCCCTCTCCTACCGCCGAGGTGTAGTCGATGGAAGGCTTGTGGAGGTCTCTGGCAAAGATGTTCGGGGGGACTGGGGCCCATGTCGACGCCATCTTTGCCAGTTCATCCATAGCCTCATTGAATTTTCTCGCAATGTGGTTGAGTTCGAGACCATCGAACTTGTCTTCTAGGCGACGTACCAACTTGCAGTACGCCTCCATTTTGGGGTCATGGTAGTTCGACTCCTTCATCACTTGATCGACAATGAGCTGCGAATCGCCTCGTACGTCGAGACGCTGTACTCCAAGTTCGATGGCGATCTGCAGGCCGTTGATGAGGGCCTCATACTTGGCTGTGTTATTGGAGGTGGCAAAGTGGAGCCAGATCATGTAGCGAACGTGCACTCCAAGGGGTGAGATGAAGAGGAGACATGCACCTGCCCCGGTCTTCATTAGGGACCCGTCAAAGTACATGGTCTAGCATTCCGCCTGGATTTGAGTAGGTGATAGTTGGGTGTCGGTCCATTCAGCCACAAAGTTGGCCAAGACCTGAGATTTAATTGCTTTCCAAGGTGCAAAAGATAGGGCTTCCCCCATGAGTTCGATGGCCCACTTGGCTATTCTACCCGAGGCCTCCTGGTTTTGGATTATCTCTCCCAGAGGGAAAGATGACACCACGGTCACCGGGCGGGACTCGAAGTAGTGACGCAGCTTGCTGTCGAGCCAAGACTATGGCATAGACCTAGCTTCTGGATGTGGGGGTAGCGTGTCTTAGTCTCAGAGAGCACCTCACTGATGAAGTAAACAGGTCGTTGGATGGGTAGAGCATGCCCCTCTTCCTACCTCTCGACCACTACAGCCGCGCTGACCACTTGGGTTGTTGCGGCGATGTAGAGTAAGAGGGCCTCGCCCTTGGTTGGCTGGTACCAGGACGGAAGGATTGGTGAGTAGTGCCTTGAGCTTGGTGAGGGCTTCTTCGGCCTTGGGGGTCCAAGAAAAGCGTTCGGATTTTCTCAAGAGGTGGTACAGAGGCAAGCCTTTTTCGCTAAGGCACGAGATGAAGCGGCTCAAGGCCGCAAGGCATCCCATAACCCTCTGCACTCCCTTGAGGTCTTGGATTGGACCCATGTTGGTCACGACCGAGACTTTCTCCGGGTTGGCCTCGATGCCGCGCTTCAAGACTATGAATCCCAAGAGCATGCCTCGGGGGACCCCGAAGACACACTTCTCGGGGTTGAGCTTGATGCCCTTCTCTTTGAGGCACTTGAAGGCTATTTCCAAGTCATCGACGAGATCACTGGCCTTCCTAGACTTGACCATG
The DNA here is from genome assembly GCF_019320115.1 of Miscanthus floridulus. Classification (NCBI taxonomy): domain Eukaryota; kingdom Viridiplantae; phylum Streptophyta; class Magnoliopsida; order Poales; family Poaceae; genus Miscanthus; species Miscanthus floridulus. The sequence goes on along the minus strand of NC_089580.1, from coordinate 136,403,838 downwards.
ATGTCATCCACGTAGGCCTCGATGGTTCGCCCGATGTGCTCGCCAAAGACCTAGGTCATACACCGTTGGTATATGGCCCCTGCGTTTCTAAGACCGAATGGCATAGTCATATAGCAGTACTTTCTGAATGGGGTGATGAAAGAAGTCACGAGCTGGTCGGTGTCTTTCATCTTGATTTGATGGTAACCGGAATACGCATCAAGGAAAGATAGGGTCTCGCATCCCATAGTGGAGTCAACGATTTGTTCGATTCGAGGTAATGGAAATGAAACTTTTGGACATGCTTTATTCAAACTGGTGTAGTCTACACACATCCTCCACCTTCCATTTTTCTTCTTAACTAATACAGGATTAGCTAACCACTCTAGATGGGACACTTCCTTGATGAATCTGGCCGCTAAAAGCTTCTGCACCTCCTCGCCGATGGCTCTACGCTTCTCCTCGTAGAATCGGTGCAGGCGCTGCTTCACCGGTCTAGAGCCGGCTCAGATGTCCAAGGCATGCTCAGCAACCTCCCTCGGTATGCCCAGCATGTCCAAGGGACTCCACATGAATATATCGATGTTTGTGTGGAGAAAGTTGATGAGCACGGCTACCTATTTGCTGTCGAGGGTGGCGCTGATCCTCAGCGCTTGGTCGTCGGAGCAGGTGGGGTCGATCAGGACGAGCTTGATGACCTCTATGGGCTCGAAAGTCCTGGCACGATGCTTGGAGTCGGGTGCCTCACTACCAAGTCGGTCGAGGTTGATGATGAGGGTCTCAGCCTCTATGAGAGCCTTGGCGTACTCGATGCATTCGACGTCGCAGTCGTATGCATGCTCATACATGGACTTGACAGTGATGACGCCGTTGGGGCCTGGCATCTTGAGCTTGAGGTAGGTGTAGTTGGGGATCGCTATGAACTTGGCATAGCACGGTTGCCCCAAGATGGCATGATAGGCCCCCTTGAACCCAACCACCTCGAAGGTGAGGACCTCCTTGCAATAGTTGGAGAGGAGTGCCGAAGCAGACGGGCAGGTCGATGCACCCGAGGGGTCGCGTGCGTCTTCCTGGCATGATGCCGTGGAAGGGTGCATGGCATCGCCTCGGAGCCATGACTGGTTGAGCTCTAGGAGCACTAGGGTGTTGGCGTAGAGGATGTTGAGGACTGCTGCCTCCATCCATCAGCACCTTGGTGAGCTGGGTGTTGCCGATGATCAGGGTCGATGACGAGTGGGTACTGCCTGGGGTTTGGGACATAATCGGGGTGGTCATCTCGATCAAAGGTGATCGCCTCCTGAGACCAATCGAGGTAACGGGGAGTGGCCATCTTAACCGAGAAGACCTCCCAGTGCTCCCTTTTTCACTAACGCACCATAAGGCATGCTGAAGGCCCGCCAAAGATCATGAAGGCGTTGTGCACCTCGGGGAACCCATCATCCCTGTCATTGTCCCTGTCGCCTACGCCCCTCTTCTTGGTGTCATCGTTGGGGAGCCCGAGCTTGGCGTAGTAACGCTGGAGCATGGTGTACTCTTCAAGGGTGTGCTTCACCGGGCCCTGGTGGTAAGGGCAGGGCTTCTTAGGCATGTCGTCAAAGAGCCCGGGACCTCTGGTGGGGCCTCGGGGATTCTTGCGATCTGCTGTGGCGACTAGACTAGCTTCGAGGACCTCTTGCTTCCCCTAGCGACCCTTTTTCTTTTTCTTGGGGAGGTGGGGGGCTGAGGCCCTAGGGGCCTCATCCCTCCGCTTCCCCTTGGCGTCATTGTCTGGGAAGATGGCCCCGACAGCCTCTTCGCCCGAGGCGAAGTTGGTGGCGATGTCGAGGAGTGCGGCCACCATGGTCGGTACGTTTCGGCCTAACTCTCGGACCAGGTCTCGATAGGAGGTGCCAGAGAGGAATGCTTGGACAATTTCTGAGTTGTCGACGCGGGGCAACTCAGTGCATTGCTTGGAGAAGCATTGGATGAAGTCTTGGAGAGACTCGTCCAGCTTCTAGCGACAACTCTTGAGGTCCCAGGAGTTCTCGAGGCGCACATATGTGCCCTAGAAATTCCCAATGAAGACCTTCACCAAGTCGCGCCAGTTGTGGATCTGCAAGGGAGGAAGGTGTTCGAGCCAGGCTTGCACCGAGTCTGACAGGAACAAGGGGAGGTTACGGATGATGAGCAGGTCATCATCCACACCGCCTAGCTAACAAGCCAGGCGGTAACTAGCCAGCCATAGCTTGGGGTTGGTCTCGATGCTGTACTTCGTGAGGTTGGCCAGTTGCCGAAACTAGGCTAGGAAGTGAGCACCGTGGATGGCTTTGCTAAAGACTCGAGGGCCAGGTGGCCTAGGAGAAGGATTGTGGTCCTCCTCACTGTCGTAGCGACTGCCTCGGTGTGGGTGGTAGCCTCGGGCTGGCCCATCATTGTCATGGCGCCGTCGCCTGCTGACCACATCATGGTCACCTTGCGCCTCGCGTCGGTCGCCAAGTCGGTGTGCACCGAGGGGGGCCCTATTGGCTGTCGGCACCCAAGCGGGCTCGGGGCGAACCGAGACCTCTCTATCCTGCCGAGGTGGTGCCGTGGGTTGTTTCGAGGCGCCTCCGCACCATCGAGAGGCAGAACTGTTGACCTACTGTACCACGGTAGTCTCAAGGAGGTCTCGAAGCTCGCCGTGGACCCATCGCCCCTCCGTGGTAGAGGGCTCAAGCATTGTCCGGACCAGCATCGCCGCTGCCGCGACGTTCTGGCTAGCGTGATTGAAGATTGGGGGTTGCTCGCCCCCTTCGTCGTTGTTGATGCAGTGGTGGACGTTGTGAGCCCTACGCTGAGCTCCTCCGCCATCACCACGCCCTCGCTGCTCCTGCTCGAGAGTGTTTGGAGCTGTTGCAGAAGGAGTCGGTCTTGTTCGACCTTGGCCTGAAGCTCGCAGAGCTGCTCCAGGTCTAGGCGTCGAAGTTCCTCATGGGCGGGGTTCTTGTTCCACGCTGTCGGGGCCTCAAGACGTGGAGGTGTGGCGTCGCTCGCCCCCTCACGGGGCAGGGAGCGATTGCCTGCCTCTTCGTCCTCATCGCCCGCTCTCGGCATCCCGAGCCCGATGTGGAAGCACTCACGAGTGGGATCGTAACTGCCATCATCATCGGAGTTGGAGTAACCGAAGCAGTAGTCGCTTGCGGCCATGAAGCGACGCATGGCTTCAGGGTCACGAAGCCCAGAGAAGTTCGCTCTGGTCCACGCCTCGTCCTCCTCCGAGGAGTCAACGCGGGTGTGTGTCGAAGTTGTGGTGGCGAGGTCAAGGGCAAAACGTTGGTGGCGTCCTGAGGGCTCCGCGTGAGCGAAAGCATAGGTGGAAGTGAAGGCGGTGGCGGCATTGCTCAACCCGAAGGGGTACGGGGATGGTGCCATCGCTGGGCTCCGCTCTGCCGGAGTTGACTCCTCAGGAGGTGGTGGGATAGAGCTTGATGACGGGGCATCGCTGTGCGCCACTGGCATCTTTCCCTTGCCTAGGCTTAAGCTAGATAGGTCCCTAGCCAGGGACTCTGTACCAACAGCCAGGCATAGGATACCGGCAGAGTGCGGTGCGTTGCCCTGAGCTCATGCGGTGTCGGGGTGGTCCCGCTCGCGTCGTGCCTAGCGAGCATGACGAGAGCGGCGGCCTGGGCACCGCCTGCGCCTGGGCTACTGGTCTGTGATATCGTCGTCGGTTGGTGGGGCTCTAGGTGTGAGGAGTACCATATCATACTCACATCCTAGAGACATGAACTCTAGGCTCCCGAACCAGATCACCGTGCCGAGATGCAGTGGTCGCACGGGGTCTGCAATCCAGAACTTGTTGGGATGATTAAGCTAACACGCAGTATGCCCCTACCTGGTGCGCCAACTGTCGGTGTTTTGGACCGGGGGGTCCTCAACCAACAAGTGAAAGTGTACTACATGCCCCTAATCCCGGATGGTGATGCAAAGAGACACAAGGTTTATACTGGTTCAGGCAATAGGTGCCCTACATCCAGTCTGAGAGAGCGATCTTGTATTCCTTGCACCGAGGTGCTTGTAGTAGGGGCTTACAAGCTGGGCGAGAGAGGGAGCTAGCCCTAGGTCTCTGCGTGGAGTGGCCTGAGTTGCTTGAGATGTTGATCTCTTGCAGTGAGGGAGTGCGTGTGTTATAGAGTGTTGTGCGTCGCTTGCCTCCTGCCGGTGAATGGCGGTGCGGGTCGTCTCTCTCTTGTGTGGGTCGTGTTTTTTTGCCTAGAAGCGGCCCTAGTCACTCCCTTTTATAGTTGAAGGGAGGCACAGGGGCGGTACAAGTATTAGCTACATGGCGTTCTTTGGCAGGGGTGGCGTATCCGAGCCCTATAGCTTGTCACCATGGCAGTATGGTCGGTGGAGCGGTCTTGTCCTTGGTGCACTGGAGCGACACGCCGATCACGCCCGATCCTATGCGACGTGGGGCTCCTGTGATGGCTTGACGCAGGGCATGGCATAAACTGTGGACAACGTGTCGGTCGCTATATGTCGACAGCGTAGAGTGCCGAGGCCCCATCGGTGCAGAGGCTGAACCATTGTGGGGGCTCGGTGGGCGCGAGTCCTGAGGCTACAGGATGCAGAGGTGGGTGGCCGAGGCTCGGAAGGAGCAGTTGGTCTTTTATGCTGATTTCGAGGCTATAGGGACCCGAACATGACCCTCCACGCCGTGCTGTCCTTGGAGCAGAGGTTAGGTATCACGGTGCAGCATGGGTGTCAGCCGTGGGCACAGTGCCGAGTATAGTGGCCGGTAACCCCCGCCTGTCCTATCCCTGACTGCATGGCATTGATGTGACTCCTGTCCTGTCAGCCACTCTGCTGTACTGCGCTGATGTGCGGCTAACATTGCGGGAGTGGTTGGATGCGTTAGTTAGACGTGACGCCCTATCAGAGAAGTCAGTTAAGGCGGAGGTGACGGGGTTGTTGTCGAGCCGGCCTCGAGCGAGGCGGAGAATCGGTGCTTTGTCCGAGGCCTTACGGGCGGGGCCTTGGGTGAGGCGGAGAATCGGTACCTCGTCCGAGGCCTTGCGGTTTGGGGCCTCAGGCGAGGGGGCCTCGGTCTAGGTGGAGAGTTGGTACCTCGTCCGAGGCCTTACGGCGGCCCGTCGTTGTTTCTTGGCTTCGATATTTACAAGGTCTAAGCAGTTTTTTTGGTTCTTGCTTAGGGTACCCCTTTTTATGGTATCCGACATATCTATTTCGTTTCAATTTAGCAAGCTTCAAATATGAGACCGTTCCATATGCAATCCCTCATGTCTCATCAACTAATTTTTACCGGGCTTACTTTCACATAGTACATGGAAATCCCACAATAAATAAGCCTTGCATAAATTCCATTTGCATTGTTGTCTTGTGCTTGAACTAGATTGTTTATACAATAACACATTATTTTGGCTTTCATTAAGTACCTGTGAGATAACCTATTACCTGTCCACACTTAGCAAACGGGTTAGACCTTTAATCACGTTGTCACTCAATCATCCAAAACCCACTAAAGGGCTAGATGCACTTTCATATTGAATGGGGGATAATTTGATTTTGGGAGATGGTCCAAGAAAGGGAGGAAGTAGATTATGGAGTTAGGGGGAGGCTTAAGTCCATAATGCTACATAAGGGGACATGTATACAATTGCAAGGGCAAAATAAGTATTATTTTTCCTTCAAGTAGTATATTTTAGCATCATATGATCTTGTTTTTGTTTTGCATCCTAGCAAGTAGATAGGTTTTGTTTACATGTGGTATATCTATTATTTGCAAGCCACGATCATGTTGTCATGAAGCACCAAAGAGGGGGAGATTGTAAGGAAAATGGACCCTTTGGGCCATTAGGTTTGATTTTGTTGTTTGATTAACAACATGATCATTTGGACTAATGATTTTTCCTAGTATACAAGGTATAGTTCAAATGTGTGCAAGGTGGACTTGGACTTAGGCAATGCAAAGTGATGATCTGACTAATCAACACCCCATCAAGCAAGACATTAGAAGTTGTGCATGTTGAAGACCTACAAGATATGCTAGAAGTCGAAGACCCAAGATGGAACCAAGCTGGATGCAAAGACACAAAGAAACAGAGTCGGGTGCATGATTTTTGCATGCACCAGATTAGTCTAGTGCAAGTCCAAAGGAGGAACTGGATTAGTCCGGTATAAGCATAGAGGAGGTGCTGGACTATGCAGTGTGGTGGCTACTTGCATGGGGTTTTGAAGACCCACCAGATTATTTTGGTGACTGTGGATATAGGACAACCAGACCATGTGCTAGCACTATGCAAACCTAGCTAGGGTTTGCCACTGGATTAGTCTAGTGAGTGCTGAGGAGGAGGCACCAGATCAATGCAGTGACCCCTAGAGAGGTTGTAGAAGTGATTTTGGAGTGCTGTCTAGTGATGGGCACCGAAGCATGTGGTATAAACAGTGCTCCAATAGTCGGCAGTGGCTAGCTATGAGGCAGCCACAGGATTAGTCTAGTGACCCCACCAGACTAGTCTGGTGACTATGCAGAAAACTGCAGCAGGGTCCAACGACTACTTTCAAGGTTGGGGTCATATATACCCCCCTTGATCTGAGGGGCTTGCATTCTTACGATATTACACCAACCGCATTTGTGGTGTGTTCGCCACCGGTGTACTGGAGGGAATGAGGCTCTTGGTGTTTTGGCCAAAAGTTCGATGGTGAAGATTGCGGGGAGCAATCCAGAAGAGGCTCGGAGACCCATTTGCACGCAGGGATGGCCCAGGGGCTATCCACGAGTTTACTCGACCAGCTTGGCCTTATGAGGGGCTGCAACAAGGACTAGTGTGGAAGTGAGGAGAATCTTGATACCTTGATAAAAATACTGGTGTTGTGGATGGAAATTTGCATTCTCTACCCTTAAGCTTTCGCATTTACTTTATGCACTTTGGTTGTGTGCTTACCATTCTAGTTTAGTTTGCTATACTAGTTAACAGAATTGGAACCTAGGTTTGCATAACTCTTTTACGGTAGAGATAACAACACACACCTGGCAAAACGTTAGTTGCACACCTAGATAGATTACTTATTGCATAGGTTTTAATTAGGAAAAAATTAGTGACCATAGTTTTGACCTAAGAAAATTAGGCTTGGCCCAGCCCGGCTCAAGCCCCCTAGGTTTTGGCCATCCCACGGACCTTAGTGGATAGGGCCTGGGCACAGATTTTGTTGCCTAGAAATTTTTTTCTCAACCTAAGCCTGGCCCAAAATATTTATCTTAGTTGTTCTATACTATAAACTCCGTAGGCGGCCCGCCCAGGCCCCGACTCGAAAAACTAGGCCTGACTCGCCTAGTGGGATAGTCATGGGTGAGATTATTTGAGCCAAAAATAACCATGCTTTTTTTCAGCCCGGCCCAAACCCAATGTGGCCCGCAAAATGCTCAGTCTACCATAGTTTAGAGTAGATTTTTAGAAAGCCTAATTTACCCCCTCCTCTTAGGTGTCACGATCTCTTTCATGGGCGATGTGGAGGGGCAAGCGTGGGTGGCGGGCAGTGGGTAGCGGGCAGTAGAGGAGCACTGCACTTTGTGGCAAGCTGTGGGGTTGGTGAGCGAACTTGGTCACGGAGGGGCGAGCTGCCGATAGAGTGACACTCGTCGTGTTGAGTTGCGGCCACCCAGGGAAGAAGAAGGGGAAATGGAAGGATGATGAAATGGGAGTTGCATCCATATGAGTTGTGACAGAATTTCACAAATTTCTTCAGTTTACAAAATGAATAATGCATAAAATTTCACGAATTTCGGTAATTTGGTGGCTGGAAGAAAAAACCGAATTTTTGTAATACACTAATGTATGTGCTATATAACTCAAGACTCATATTTTCTAATGTTTATGTTGCATATTCTTCTATTCAATAGATGTGTAGTCACAAATCATGCTAATATTTGTTTAGATCTATTTTTTTTAGAAAAAACATACTTCATGTGCAAGTCTCTAAGAAAGTTTACATCATATCACATGGAATGTTTAGACATATGCATGGAGTATTAAATATAGACTAAAAAATAATTAATTGCACAAATTACGACTACTTTGCGAGACGAATCTTTTAAGCCTAATTAGCCCATGATGACAATATGGAGCTACAGTAACACATGTGCTAATGATGAATTAATTAGGCTTAATAAATTCGTGTTGCGGTTTACTGACGGATTCTATAATTTATTTTTTTATTAGTATCCGAACACCTCATACGATACCTCCATATAATACCTGATGTGACACCCCAAAACTTTACCCTCTAGATTTAAACAAGGCCTAAGAGTGCAGCCTCACATCATCGGCTCGTTCGGCTGGTACACAAGACTACTGTGTACTAGTTTGTTCCGGCTGATTTTGACTGATTCAATAGTATTCTGTAAGAGAGAATAAGTTGAAACAAGTTGAGACAAAGCCGAGCTGAACAAGCTCCATATCCTAGAGTATGGACACTCTAAGGGCCTGTTTAGTTCCCAAAAATTTTTGCGCAGTATTCATCACATCGAATCTTGCGGCATATGCATGGAGTACTAAATGTAGACAAAAAAAACTAATTGCACAGTTGGGTGAGAAATCGCGAGACGAAACTTTCGAACCTAATTAGTCCGTAATTAGACACTAATTGCTAAATAAAAACGAAAGTGCTACAGTAGCCAAAATCCAAAAAAAAATTTGGATCTAAACACGCCCTAATGCTACACGAGTGCTAAGCGCCAAAGAATCAAGCAATCAATATACATCCATCAATCATCATGCATCTATGTCTGACAGATGGCCAACTCACCTCTCTCCTGGCGGACCTTACGCGAGTCTGGACACTCCAATGCGAGGATAATGACCGGGTCCCGCATACCAGATGAGTCATTCCAGATTTTTATGTCATCCAACCAAACACTAATACATGTTGTGTCTGAATTTCGGTGAATTTCGTGAATTTACCGAAATGAATAATGCATAAAATTTCATCAATTTTGGTAACTTTGGTGGTGGCCGTAGGAAAAAATCCAAAATTTTGTAATACACTAATTAATACATATGCACTACCGGAAACAGTAGCTTATCCAAAAAAACACTTGGCAAAGGTTTAACACTCGGCAAACAACACACGACATCTACAGTGCCGGCAAATCTGTTGTTTCCGGTAGTGATATTTTCTACTCAATAGATGTGTAGTCATAAATCATGCTAACATTTGCTTAGATCTTTTTTTTTAAAAGCGTGCTTCATGTGCGATCCTCTAAAAAAATTTTAGTGAAATTTCGGCCCAATTTTAGGAATTTCGCTAATTTTGCGGGGTAGCCGAAATTTTTTAATACCAAAATTGAAAACCCTGGCATAACTACAAAAGTAAACATAGAGTGAAATGGATATAGATTGGTTTCAATGATAGCTGGGTATTGATCGAAGTGATCAAGATATCGCTTAGGCCACGTACAACGCTAGACGCTTTATAGGTCGTTGTACTGTTTTCTTGCCACCGTGGAGCACAGCTTGGCCAAGATCGGCCGCTTGCGGACGGCGTCGCCGCTCCGCGAAGCAGCGGCGCTTCTGCCGGCTCCCGCGTATTCATGTGACTGTTGCTTTCAGTTAATTTTGATATACGAAGCGCCTGCAACATGGTTTTTGTATTGTAGATTAAGCAGTTAAAAGAGATGCAATTCGTTTTTTTTCCTTTAGATGTTCGTATAAGAGTCCCTAGATGTCGTGAGTGGACTGGGTTTGTGTCAGACTGTAGCAGTTTCCACAATAAACAGTCGTTCGTTGGTTGGTTTCTACGCTGATAAGTCTAACTGACGTAGATTTATTGTGATAGAAAAACACCGTCGGAATCCAATAGCGCGGCCATTGCAGTCACAACACGTCCAAAAACCATCAATCATTTGCCTCAACCGAATGAAGGCATACATGACGACCAATCAAATTGGTCTACAGTGGCACTACCTAGGAGCCTGTAGGCATCATCAATGAACTCATCACTTACGTATGACAACAGGATCGGATAGGCATCGCCGCATCGGATGTTTCTGAGATAGCCATCTTTATTAGAACCACTTCATTTGAGCTGAAAAACAGATGAGGAGCCTGTAGCAGATGAATGACCTACAGGTCCAAGGACCAATCAGTCCTATTTTTTATCGGATCCATCTCGTGCTCCGAACCCTAAGTCCCTAACTTCAATGCTGTTGGTGAGGCGACGTGTGTAAAATAAATGTCTATGACGTCAAGGTACTCTCAATCACTCATGTATGCCAATAGGAACCAAAGACCAAAAATGATTCTGATGGCATCCGAGGTCTCTTGTATGCATCTTTACAATCACATTTCTAAAGTGTTGAGCATGTAGCAACTATACGTAGCATGTTCGCTTGGTCGTAAACGATCGTAAATTTACAGTAAGAACAATATTTTTCTCTCACACCAAACCAGCCAGCAGTAAATAATCCACGATCGTTTACGGCCTGCCGAACAAGCTGATGATCCACGAAGCAATCAATCAATTGCCTCTCTGACCATCCTAACTCTGATCCAGTTGGTGACCTAACATGCACAGTATAAGTACATAGGTCCATATTTTTTCCATGAATTGATTGATTGCTATGGGATATCAATTGCCCCTCTGACCATCCTAACTCTGATCCAGTTTGGTTCCATGAAAAGGAGACGTAGGTCCATATTTTTTCCAATAGGATCGAGAAAACCAATAATTATTCTTAACGTCCCAAAGAATTGGCAGCCGAGGTTTCTGACATGTATCTTCAGAATCACCTCTTATGTTTCTGAAGTGTACACTTGAGCTGAAAGTCTTAGCAGACGTATCAAGAAATAATGTCTAAGGGGGCCATGGTAGGTACTGTTTTGTCTCATATGTACTTGTGTTCTTGTTGCCTCTGCATAACGTGGGTCTATCTTGGTGCTCCAATTAAATTTTAGCATGTGTTTGATTTCGAGACCATTTAAAATAGGATAATCCCGTCTCTAATTTTTGGAATGGGATCATCCCACTTGAGTGTTTGGTTTGTGGGACAAGACTATCCCCATTCTTCATTTGGTTCACAGGATTGGTTGCGTGGACAAGAACTGGCTGTTAGCCAGGCGTCTCCAAAAAATTTAGGGCACAGGAAGAAAAGGCAAAATGGGTCCCTAAATTTATAAAGTTTGTATAGCTAATAAAAGTAAGGCATACTTTCACTCAAATATAAAACTATAAATATGTATTCTTTGGTACAATATTTAGAAATACAGTAAAAGTATTACTAACCTCAAGTTCTACTAAAAAAACATCATCCGTAATGAGACCTCCAAATTCCTTTTGAGAATATTTAAATAAGATCTCCAATTATATCTTTATAATTAATCTTCTTCAAGAAAATTGCTACAAACGCATCTTTCTTACGTCATAGTAGAACTCAAATAGGATTTCAATATCAATAAGCATATCTATTGATGGTAGCTGCTTGTTGACCAAATTAACAACAAATAATATTTCATACCATATCATTATTGCCACTAAAAATTCAAAATCACCAAATTCATTTTCTGCCAATCTACATGCCAATGTATCCATCGCTTTCAACCACCTATAGTAAAGCCTCCCTTATTTCCAGCCACCTATAGTATAACCTTAGCACTGTCAACACGACTCTCCTAATGAGTAGATTAGAATATATGACTTAGAGAGTTTGTCCACTAATGTTATCTTTAAGAATTTGCCACCCCTTTGCAGAATTAGCAAGTGTTGTATAGAAGCGCTAGATAATTCCCAAAAAAAATCTGCTGCTTGACGACAAGACCGTGCCATATCCCATAGTGTCAAATCCAGACTGTGACAACCACAACTTGAATAAAAATGCTCATTTTCGACCCATTATCATATCGCTATCCACTCATGTTGTTTACATCAAGGTCAAGAATCTTCAATTCCTCTTGTAGAACATCAAACAATCCTTGCTTAGTGGTATCATATACATCCAAAAAAACTAAGAAGGATTCTTAATGCAAACAAAATCTAAAGATGTGCCAACATACCTCATTATCAAAGACATTTGTTCTTGGTGGCTAGCATCAGAAGTACAGTCAAGGATGACTGAGAAATACTTTTCTTATTTTAACATTTTTAATGATTGTCGTAGCTAGCAAATTTCTTAACTCATTCTGAATGGAAGGACCAAGATAATGATCACAAATTTATCACAGGTGATAACATGCTCTTTGATAATTGGGTCAAATTCAGCCAACATATGAACCAGTCCTAAGAAATTCCCATTGTTGTCTTGGCATAGCATGTTATTACCTCCATGAAATGATATATTATGTTCCGCTAGAAATTTTACAATCAAAATAATCCTGAGCAAAACTCTTCTCCAGTCCTCCCTTTCTATTTCAAGTTCTTATTGAGCAACTTTATCAATTGTTCCATTCTTCTGAAACCTGTGATGCAAGTCGTACCATGTAGCCATATCTATGACATGTTCTCTACTAGTTCCATGTTCTTTAAATCTAGTGCCAAGATGAATCCAATCACTCAAACCATCATTTGCTAGCTGACTTCTCACGAGCCCTATTCTCTTAACAATTTGTAGCAAAAGCAAAGCTCTTTGCTATACACAAGTCATTCTCTATCACACTTTTCTCCATTTGAGAGAACTCTAGTGTAAGATAATGCAGAAAACCTTTATAGGCAATTAAAGCACTTATCATTTACTACTTTTGCACTGTCCAGAATTTTGATCGACAACAAGAAGCAATGTTGTGTGACTAAGTGCTGATCACTAATTGAGTGGGTCATGAAACCATTGTCTCTTAGGCTAGTCTCAGCGAGGAGTTTCATGGCACAATTACTAAGACCGTCACATCAGCTTTTGTGTTAACCACAGGTTCTATAAAATGAAACTCTCTTTTATCTCTCTCTTCATATTAACCTGCTAAGTCATCAAATCTACTAAAGTGTCACAATATTTAATGCAAATGAGACTCAGATGAAACTTCTACAGTGACTGGCTTTATTTAGGTTTTGTGGTGCACCACTTAAGTTTTAATATGCCTATCCGGTTACAAATAAGTGATGTTTTTTTTTTTGTTGTTCACAGTTAACTGCTTCAAACTGGCTACTATATTTTATTAGAATGAATAAATTTATTAAATACAGAAAATATATATATATTTGTGAAACTATTTTTTAAGACAAATATACTAGTGTGTCACCTTAAAAATCATCAACAAAATAAATAAATATATATATATGTACTGAAAGTTAAAAAATAATTAGTTTATGTCATCGTGCAAAAACATTAAATATGTATCTAATATCAAAGAGTGAAGCATATCCTTGAATCGATTTTTTATGTTTGTTTCCTATAAATATAAAAAACAAAGAAGAGAAGCAATCATGGTCCTTTCAACACTAATCTTTCTGATCTATAAAATAAATATTTTCGCACCACTTAAGTTGTTGTTACAGTTTTGATTAAAAGTGGAGTTTATCTTATCAAAATCTAATTTAATTCAACTGATTGTCCAACTAAACAGACCGGTGCTTCACATATCGGCAACTAATTAATTCTTTAACTTGTCGAATTGAATTAAAGGTTAGAATGGGTCCTCAAAGGAAGCATGGAACTCGATGTAACAATGCACGGGTTGTACGAAATTAACGCTATGATATATTTACAAGTAAATATTTCTATGCTTTCTCCATGCTTCCGTCTTCTCAAAAGTCCAATCAACAAATTTATTAACCTCTATGTTTTAAATTATAATTTGCTTTAACTTTATCCCAATTCGCTTTAACTTTATCCCAAGTCATTTCTGGACCGCTGCACCTTATCCTATTTAGCATTCATCAAGCTGGTGGGATTGAATGTGGTGGTCAGCAAGGATAAGATTAAACGTTTTATTATGACGGCATATATAGAGGATTACAAAACTTTGGACGGCCAAGTTAAACTCTTTGTTAATGAAAGCTTATGCATGCACCAGAAAGTATTTTCAAAAATCTTATAAAACATTTTGCTCTTTCATCATTGTTTATCTGGAAGCGTATTTATTTGCCCTTACATTGTAGTGGATACGTGAAATGCTCTTATTTGATTCCCGCAGGAGAAATATAGAAGAAAGAAGCAAAAGGCACGACTTGGTTGCAACTGCAACCATCAGATCAAATCGACATGGGCACTTCATACGGCGAGGCCACTAAGTGCAGGCTGTTGGTTCTCCTGGCCGACGCACCAACAGTCATGTCCATGTCTAGGTCCTCCGCCTGCATTCCATCCGGAAGGCTCCAATCAAAGTAGTAGAGGAGCCGTGCCACTAGGATCTCCAAGGTGGATAAGCCGAAGCCTATGCCCGGGCAGATCCTCCTCCCATGCCCAAACGGCAAGTACTCAAACTGCGTAGTAGCAGCTTTGTAATAACCTGCCGCGCTATCGTGCTCAAATCTTTCAGGCACGAACTTGTCGGCATTGTCCCAGTGCGCTGGGTTCCTCGCGATCGCCCACGCGTTGACGATCACCCTGCTTCCTTTGCGCACCTCGTACCCACCGATGTCGCAGGTCTCCCGGCACTGACGAGGAATGAGAAGCGGGACGGGTGGGTAGAGCCTCAGGGTCTCCTTGATCACCGCCTTGGTGTAGTGCAGCTTGTCCATCTGGGATTCGTGTTCGTCAGAGCTTTTGTGGTTGAATGCTTGCCGCACCTCCTCTTGCGCCTTCTGCATCGCGTCAGGGTTCCGCATCAGCTCTGCCATCAGCCACTCGGCCACTGACGAAGTCGTCTCCGTCCCTCCTGTGAATAAATCCTGAACCAAAATTCAAGTTATGTATTATGGCAGTAGCAAGGAAATTAAACAAGTACAAGTATCAACATCATGTATTTACCAGAATGACTGCCTTGATGTCTGTGTTGTTGATGGGGATCTCAAATTGCCCCTCATCACGAATCCTCAGCATGACGCTTAGAAGGTCGTCATCTTCTCCAGCAACGGTTCCCTTCCTCTCCTGCCGTCGTGCCTCCCCCTCCGAGATGATCTTGCCAAACACGTCTTCGAGCTGTTGGTGTGCCCTCAGTAGGCGGCGTTTGGTCCCGGTGAGGGCGTCCACCAACCGCAGCGACGGGAAGAGGTCCGAGAAACAGAACCCTGAGATGTTGCTTAGCACCACGGAGATGGCCGACAGAAATTCTGCCTTGAGGTCCCTGCTGCAGCGGTTGCCAAACGCTGCCCTTCCAATTATGGAGTTGGTGCACGACAGGAGCAGGCCGCCGAGGTCCACGGGCTCTCCGCCGGCGGCGGCAGCACAGAGTATCTCCCTGACTAGGGACATGGTCTCGCTGTCCCTGATGGCCGCGAACTGCCTCACCTTGGAAGCGTTGAGGAGCTCGACCGTGCACATCTTGCGCAGCAAGCGCCAGTAGTCGCCATAGGGCGCGAAGGCGATGTCGCGGTTGCCATAGCAGATGATCTCCGAGGCGAGCAAGCTTGGCCGCGACGCCAGGCTTAGGTCCTTCTCCCGGAGCGCCTCCTGCGCCGCCGTCGGCGAGGAGATGACGACGGTGTCGATCTGCCCCAGCTTCAGGTACATCACCGGGCCATGCTTCTGAGCCAGGTCACGTAGGGCGGCCTGCGGCTGCGAGGTGAGCAGGTGGTGGATGCATCCGACGAAGGGGAGGGCCCAAGGACCAGGAGGCCTCCTGTTCATGGATTTGCTTCTGGCTTTGTGGCTAAGGAATGACACAAGGATTAGCATCAGACCCAGCAAGAAGGTAGTGGCTGTGCTTAGCTCCATGGAACAAGATCACCGGTTCCTGGAGGAAATGGAGAAACATAAGTTGGATATATATTAGTAGATTTAGATCTGTGTATAGATAACAGATAGTTGAAAACGGTATCTACTGATGTCTGATCTGTATGTGTAAATTTCTCAGCTCATCATGTCCATGAGGAGAAGCATCATTAGTAAGCATCATTAATAACAAAAAGAACATGGGGCTTTTCCCTTCATCAAGTATATATAAAAATTTGCAGAATTGTTTCACAGTTACTAGTACATGACAGTGTGGTGCAAGTGAACTGACGGAAAGGCAAAAATGTAGAAGAATTCGTTACCAAAAGGCTGTAGTTCCTTACTCGTAAGTCTTAACGGTGGCGTTGAGAGATGTGAAGAGGTGTTGGTCCCAAGTTCCCAACCAGGGCAACAACCATGGAAGGGAAGCTTGACGGGAAGGAATAAGCCAAATGAACTCGGGACTCATTTGCTAGACAATAGTTAGTTATATAAAGGCGACCACACACACTCACTCACGACAATCCCCTCAACTTGAGTTAGCTTGAGGACCAAAACAGCCAGCTCAAGCTGGTAAACGAGCCGAGTCGAACTGAACCGATCCGGCTCCTTATCCATCCTAGCATGATTGGTTGCCCGGCTCGGGCCGTCCGAAGGCCCATCCGGCACCGCGCAATGCGCTTCGGCCTTGTTTGATTCCCTGCCTTGCACCATTTGCCTGCTTCGTTCCATTCCTTTCCCCTCCTCGATCCCGCACGTCTTAGTCTTCTCGATTTCTCATTCCCAAACGAGCCGGGATAACTTGATGCCCATGTGTAAGACATCCAAAACTCTGATGCATGCGTGCAACCAAACACGATCCAGTATCTAGACTAAAGGCCCGTTTGGTTTGGGCGGTTCTCGGCAGGAACTGTTCCCAGTGAACGCTAGCCGTATAAATTACAGAAGGAATTCTGGCTGGAACGATTCTAGGTTACCAAAACCTGGGAACCGAACAACTCTTAAGTTTCAACCGAACATAGCACAGTGCACGGTTTCAGCCTGCTTCCCATGAGCGCCATCCCCGGAGCAACGAATCAGGCCCTATATGAACGGTTACCAGCAGTAGGAGGAAAAACGGACGGTACAAGTTGCAGCAGTGCGTCTGTGCAGTGACCAACTTTTTTATCAGGAAAAGGCGTAAAAACAATTCATACACGGAGTAATCCTTGACGAACAGTTTTGGGCG
This sequence comes from Miscanthus floridulus, assembly GCF_019320115.1. Taxonomy (NCBI): domain Eukaryota; kingdom Viridiplantae; phylum Streptophyta; class Magnoliopsida; order Poales; family Poaceae; genus Miscanthus; species Miscanthus floridulus. Next base: position 136,386,856 of record NC_089580.1, on the reverse strand, counting down.
CTCCTCGATCTGATTGGTCTTCAGGAGCAGCCCCTCAGAGTCACCTTGCAACTTGCCTTGGCCATCCATGGAAAGGGGCCGACGGCCTCCACCTTGTGCGTTGTGCGGTTGTGCCCCTTGGTGGAGTTCTGTGGGAGCACTGGGAGCTTGGTGCCTGGAGAGGACGTGAGGCGCTGCAAGCGAGGCCAGTAGGCGGCCGCAGCGGCTGGCGGGCAAAGGCGTGGTCAAGCTCGCTGCTGGCATCGGGGCGCATTTGCTTGTAGACAGACGGCACACGGCAGTGCGGTCGGCGTGGGCGTGAGCGGCGCCAGGGGGAGCGGAGTGGGTGATGTGTGGCGGCGGCGGCGGCGGACATTGAGGGAAGGCTCCAGCTCCACTGCCAAGGGTTGGAGCTGGAGGCACATTGGGCCAACAAATGTTGTTGGGCTTCAGCAGTTGGATTGAAACAGGAAGATGCGGCAGTTGGACTGAAAAAAACGTGTCCAGTCAGTCGTGGCAACACACCACACCGTGCGAAAAAATACACGTGTCATCACTGATCAATGGCTAGGTGCATTATCTATGGCCGGTGGCCACACTCGCCTCCCAATTTCTCTAGTTCCGCCACTGGTCATGCCCGTAAGACACGTCTATTCCACCTCCAGTGAAGATGGCATAAAAATGATAATAAAGATATTACTCCATTTCTATAAAAGAATTATAATTCTAACACAATACTAAAGTTTAACTAATTAGATTAAAAAATATAAGAGTATGGCTAGCGTCTAGACGTTCGAACCCTAGCCCGAGTCCAGAAGCCCACGCTTATCCCGCCGCGCTCTCCACCCTCACCGTTGTGCTTCACCTTCTCTTGCATGCTCGCCCCAGCGTCGAGCACTCTGCTTCCTTAGTTTGGCATGCGCCAGCAGCGCCCTCTCTAATGCATGCAGTTGCAGGAGTAGCAACAATTTTTCATCCGCATGCATGGTTCCCACGCGAATTTGCTCCACTCATGAAGAAATGGAACGGCGCTCGCCCCGCCTGTTGCGACTGCACGCCCACCCCCCGCGTGCCGCACGCAACTGCTGCGCCTACACGCCGTGCACGTACGCATGCAGCTGCGCGCCAGCCTATTAATGCGCACACAGGTGGGGACCGCACCACAAGCCTATTTACGCATCACACGCCGGCTTCACTTGTCTCGCACGTAGGGACCGCTATGCCCACGGGGACCGCATCTGCATGCACCCGCTTCCTACACCCGTTAATGTTACAACATGAAAGCACCTTCTCCAACAGACATTTGAAATAGGTGAAACATTTACAAACATGCGTTTGCAATGTATGTGTATAGCAACTACAACATCCAGATAATATACACTTATAACATACGCCTAAAACAGATCAAACATTTTGAATAGACGCTCGCATCACATGTCTGAAAAACATGTGTGTCGGGGTTATAACTCCGGGATGTCTCAAGGCACCGATTAGTCAGTGGGCCACGCAGCCCACAATATATCAGCTAGCAAAGGTCTGAACGACCGAGGTCCAGCCGATCCAAAAAAATCAGGCCAAGCGCTAAGGCGAAGATTGGCCACAACCCCTTCATCAGACTTAGTCGCACAGCGCACAAGAAGACACACGACCTTTCCACCATCCCGACCCCAGGGAGGAATGGGGAGAGGTCGAGCACAGCTAGGCACGCCTGCTCTGACAAGGATAGGCACGTCACTCTGACCCCGCAAGGACCGAAGGGACAACAGTCACTTTGGTCCGGTCAGACGCCATCCTACGCCACGCGGTGCAGACAAGACAACACCGCATAGCGATGACAACCGGTACAGTGATCCACCATCCAAATACGGTCGACAGGATGCATGTACGATTCTACCCACCATGGGATAGGATCCACAACGAAGTCCTTGACTTAGAAGCCGGCCAACCTGGCGGGAGCCACGACCCCAATGATCAGGATCGTGGCCCTCAGTCCCTCAAACTAACAAGGCGATCGACGACCCAGGGGCGGCTACCAACTCCTGTATGACATCCTCGAAAACCAGGAGGCGACGATGAAAACCACAACGAGGACCACATCACGCACGACAGCTAGCGAACCACCACCGTGCCTATAGTGCTGCCACGGCCGGTACAGTAGCACCACGTCACAGCATGCCACGACGTGGCCACAAGACCATGATGACAACCACGCCCAGACGTACCCCACAAGACGGCATAGCTTAGAAGCCAAGTTAGCTAGAACCTCCCTCAGGCTCACGACCCTTCGATTGAGAGAACCTTCTTCCTTGTATGCGCCCTGGCCCCAAACTCTATATAAGGGCAGCTAGGGCAGCCCTTTGGGGATCCATCTTTTATTCACTCATTCTTACACTGTAGAAGGGCTCCTGAAGCTTACCTTTGGGCAGCCCGTCTCCTAGTTCCATGTCTCCTACCTCTTCCACCATTCTTGCACCACCTATTGTAAGAACTTCAGAGCATTCAAGCGAGGAACACGTACTCGATCATATCTAAGACTGGACATAGGGCTTCAGCCTGAACCAGTATAAATTCTCGTGTCTTTTGGATGCTACCATCATCTTCCTATAGCAGCGCGGTAATCATTTAAATTTATTAGTCCAATTTACAAAACACCGACAGTTGGTGCGCTAGGTAGGGGACTGTCGCGCACTCTCGATTATTGAGTAGGAAGTGATGGCTCCTCGCACTGTTGGAGAACTCGCTGGTGGAATGGCCCACGGTGGCCACATCTGCCATGAAAACTATGAGTTCACCGGTGTCAAAGGGCCAACACTCGCGTCTGCCTACAGCCGCGGCCCAAACCTCCACCATACAGATCTTGGTCCCATGGCCCATGGTGGACACACTCTTAGAACTATCTCTGGCAGCGGCATCCCAGAGTTCACCTACATAGGGGGCCAATACCCTCTCTCATCACTAGTCATGTCCAAGTCTTCTGACTAGGAAGCCAGAAGACCATGGCTCATGACAAACTCACCCAGTGAATGGCCTCAACCGGCCACATCTTTTGGGGAATCACGAGGTTATCCACACTAATGGGTCAGCGCCCATCACCAGCTTCTGCCCCATCTAGGTCAACCACATGGGAAGCCTAGACATGGTGGTGGAAACATGCCTCGAGCAGTGTCTCCACAACTAGTAGAGCACCGTGTATCAAGACACACATGAGCAACAAGATCACCCACCGCCCCGCAGCATCATCATTAGTAATCAAGTGGCTACTCGGCGCTATGCCTTGCGTAGTCAAGTTTGGAACCAGAGCCCAGCCCTGGTTGACGGACAAACCACCCGTCATGCCTTAGTAGACTATCAGCTGCCACTCCGAGGTGCGTGCATCCGAGGAAGCGGACTCCCTAAGCGCACCGCATGCCGCATCGAGCAGACTAAACTACGTTGCATTCAGACCCCACTTCCATAGCGACAAGTCACGCCAGCTCCTCATCGAGAGTGGCAACCACACCCATAGGCGGGGACACGGCGACCGCAATGTCGTTGTGCCACGAGAGCCCAAGCACTATAAGGCATGAGCCTCCCTAATCGGAGGCTACAGCGAGCCGAACTCGAAGAAGTCACCCTCGGGGGCTCACGAGCCCGCCAAAGATGTCAAGATGAGAAAGATCAACCTAAAGCCATTTGAGAGGTTGACCCATGCTAGTTGCAACCATTCCAAGCACTGAAGAAACACCCTCATCAGCTTGCGGCCCAAAGATCGCAATGACTTCACCACAGACAAGCACTTGGGGGCTCGTCGTGCCCTAAGCAACGACGGCTAGATCCACGATGGCTTTTGACACATCGGTCAGTTACATCGGCTTTGACTCTAGCTGCTCTATCCAAGCACATCCACATACACATGTAGGCTCACCCATAAGTACCAGAGAGCTAGAACCAGAGCCAACATGTAGAGCGAACCAAAGACCATAGCTTCCACACATCAAATCCTAGTATCACTTGGATACCCGAGTAAACTAATCTGACTCACGCAATGTCCTCTCGCTTGGATACCCCACTTCCACAGCAACATTTTGTCGTCCTCTCACTTTCTTTCCGTATCATGTCGGATCTACGACCTACCCTCAACGTCCTGTCACTCCGACAAACCACACACATTTTAGCCCTATGGGCTAGCCCCTTGTCTAAAACACGCATTCATGAGCATAGGACTAAGGGGATGAAGCACATTCCAATTTGGACAAAAAAGTAAGTGAAAGAATAGCAGAATGACAAACGAATACGCCAAACACACATCATATACATGTAAAGGCTGAACACCATCCATCGTTGAACAAAGGACTTGCTTCGAGCCTCTCTGTCTGTACTCATGGTAGGACAGATCGGCGAACTGATTCCCAACCTCTCAAGCGCACCAAGGTGCCATTCAGACCAAGCATCATGGACCAGCTCTAGGGCAAAGTTAGGCACTCGCATGCGAGAGTGAAAGGAAACAGAATGTCGCTCTACCCGAATAGGTGGAATGTGGACAGACGAATCATGTACCCTCTGCTCATTTACCTCTTGCATAGAAATAGATCTGCAACCCATCCCCAATGCTTTGATCACACCGCTAGGCCATGTAATGTTCTACCCTACGGGCCAGCCCCCAAGTTAGAATGCACACAAGGCCTAAGGAGATGGAGCAATTCTAGCCCAAACAAGAGGAATGCAGGTGGCGACATGATAGATGAGCTCACACACCGAGCACCTCGGCGTGCATCCAAACGACAACACCCACGAGATAACAAGGTCGCTTCATTCGGTCTATCGGTGACCGCTCCTCTGAAGGGAGGACCAACGACAAAACGACAAGTGTGCTGCCTCTCCCAGGGTGGGAGCCACACCGAACCAGCCCATGACCAAAGTATCCTTGACTAAGGTGGAACACGCCATGGCATATGAACACGAACTCGCACCGCAGCCTGGCAACAACTCGACGACGGGCTAAACCAAGCAGGACGATTCACGAGAACCATCAGTAACCTAGGTGCCACAAAACTCAAGCGAAATTCCTCACACCATGACTCACCAAGGCAAATCAGTCAAACAACCAATAGTGCAACAACAAAGAAAAAATCAAAAGAACAATGCATGCATTGAAGTCTTAAAGGCTTACACGTTACAACCATAAACATTAAGGACCATTGGCTCCTAAGCCATGGGCAAATACATCTGGTCAAATGCACTACAAGACTGGATGTCAACACAACCCGAGGCTACACTGATCGTCGGATTCCTTCCTACTCGCGATAGACACCTCATGAAGCGGAGAGACTGGCACAAGGCATCTCTAACCTTTGGATCTGCACTGCGAGTAGGAGAGGACTGCCAAAAGTAGCCTCGGGGAGACCTTCCTCGTGGAGCTTCCTCTAACATCCGAGGAAGAGGAGCCCTATGAGGAATGGCCCCAACATCGCTTCTATTGGAGCCAAGGAGGAACGCTTGGTGATGAGCCAACTATCGCAGGGTTGAAACCGTGGCAAGCATGTTGTTGGAGTCAGTGTCAGAGTATGGGTCTCCGATGGCTTGGGTGGACTTAGGAATACAAGAATCACATAGAGGAGACACAATGGTTTATCCTAGTTTGGGCCAATTTGGTCCCTACGTATAGTAGCTGATGATCCTTATACTCAAGAGCACTCAAAATTGGGGGTTACAACAGAGTGTAAAGGAAGAAGATTTGGTAGGGGGTTAGCTCGGTGCTAATCCAAAGGTTGCCTCACCATCGGTGGTGCCTTCCCCTCATCGAAGAGGAGGAAGATGTTGGGATGCGATGGAGAAAAGGCTCTTAGTGCCCCTCTGTGGGTTGCCTTGCCCTTTGTGCAGAGCAGAGGCTGGTGGAATGGAGTGTCTGGTGATTGAAATGGGATTCTCCCCCCTCTTGGTCTGACCTTATCCCTTATATAACAAGATATGTTGGGTACATGGTGGTTTAGGGGTTTAGTCTATGGTCTACATGCGCTGGAGTCCAAGAGGGTCTTGCAGTGGTGCGCCGTGGACCGTCATGGTGCCTTGTAGTCAAAGAAGCCTTGGGCGTCGTCTAATCACTCTGTTTTGGCACTCTGCGTGTCAAGCGGTGTCAGCTTGGATCGACCTCCCTTAGGTGAGACCTTCTAGAGTCTTCTTGGTGGTGGAGGAGGTCAGCTCTAGGGGTTGACGCATGGGCCCAGAACTCTATGATCCCCCAGAGGTTGTGGGATGCTTTTTCTTCTTGTGTCATGCCCTGGACGTGACCCTATTGGAGGAGCAGTTGGTAGGGCCACACCTAGGGAGTGGCGCCAAGGAGCCCTCAAGCATCGGTAGCTCAGGGCCTATCTTCTTGTGTCTGGGCCTTAGTTGGTGTCATGAGCTAAGCAGGAGCCAAGGATCGGGCTAGGTCATGCCGTAGATCAGGAACCCAAGGCTCAAGGAAGCCCCTGAGCCCCAGGCGGAAGCTGTGGTTGAGTCAAGCTCGGCTAGATCTCTTTGCCAGAGGGTGCGCGTGAGCGTGCCCGATGGGCATAGCCCCTAAGACCCTAGGAAATACTAAAGGGGTCGGTGGGAGGGTCTTCTTCATTTGGGAACCATAGGACCCAAGGCTTAACATACCTGTATGTTAGGATCTCGTTAGGAGCCCTTGAGCCCTTCATGGCCTTACCTGGTGTGATGGTGATGAAGGGTCGAAGTCAATCATCTGGTGACCGAACCCTCCTTGGCAGGGACATCTTCTACTAGCGAGAGCGTTGTGCCCTGCTTGGGGCCTTCTTCTCCAAAGTGATGGGCGTTGCTCGGTTGTTAGGGCTAAGCAAAGATGGTGTTGATCCCTTCATGAGCCTATGTCGCATGGGTCTACGACTTGAGTGAAAACTCAACAAACTTGTCTAGGAGTTGCTGACTATAGGCCTAGGGGTGCCCTCCTTTTTTATCAGAGCCTGCCATGGGCTAGGTGATCAAGAGCGCTGGGCTCGGGCTTGAGGCCGTCTAATCATCCATAGCGCCACGCCCTTCTAGGGGCTATGGTAATAGGTCTTGATCTTCTCGAGCCGGCCTTCTAGGGCTGACCCTCCACGGCCATAGGTTGGGGAGATAGGAGCACATTGAGGCTTGGACGGAGGCCCTCATTGGGCCCACTCCTCAGTGGCTCCCAACCCATCTTCAGGGAGTTGGTTGGTTTTTGGGGGATGTGCCACCTGAGCACCCATCGATCGGGGGGTTAGGCTGCTCCATCTAGGGAGCCGGCATAGCCCCTAAGCCAATTGTGGGGCCTCCTTGCCAGCAGAAGGGGTGGCTTCTAGGCGCATCCCATCCGCTGATGCCTTGCGCAGGCGGTTGATGGTGTCTAGGCTGTCATGCCTGGTGGAGGAGTTATGGCGTGTAGCCCCCACGTCGTCTAGCCTAGTCTAGGAGATTGGACACTAGGGCCACATGGAGCAGATCCAGTGGAGGAGGAGCAGTGGCACTTGTTGCATGTGGATCCAAGCTGTTGATGATAGCCGGTGGGCTCGAGGGGAGCCGGATCCCCCCAAGTCCCATAAGGAAGCGTGCATGGAGTGGGCGGCGCGTGTGGTGGAAAGCAGAGCAGGGACTTGACTCATTGTCAGTGGTTCTCTAACTCCACCTTTACTGCGTGACCGTCATTACGCAACCGCTCGAAGGCATGCTGTGGGGATTGAAGGGACACCTAGCCGGTTCCCTAAGGCCCTTTCTAACCATTGATGGCTGATTGGCGGGACCAGGGCCACTCATAGTACATCGTCCAGGCTATAAATGGGAGCCCTTGGGGGACATGGCATCTTCAATCCCTTCCTTTGGCCCCCTCTCTTCTTCTTCCTTAGATCCATCTTCTTTGGCGGTGATGGTAGTGGCGATGAAGTGCGATGCTTTCCTCCGAGTGAGCTTGGTGTTGTCTACTGGGCAACTACTTCTTCGAGGGTGGAAGGACTCTAACAACACGATGGCCACAGTGGTGCAAGGAGGGGGGATTAGGGTTTGCACCGAGGGATGTTGTCCTTTCCTCATGCACTGCCTCCCACGATACTTCCTTGTCTGTGCGTGTCGCTATGCCTCTTCCCCGTCATCTTCTTCTGGAGGGTCGAAGAACCCCAGCGATGTAGATTGTTGGGGCCCCCTCTTTTATCAGTAGAAGAGAACCTTGTCCACTATGGGATCCACCACCCAATGTAGAGCTAGGCCCAGAGAGGGAGAGGATGTGGCCCTTTGTTCATCATCGCTGCAACTGTGGAGGCATTCCCAACTTCTAGGTTAGGAGAGTCACGCCCGGGCTTCCCCGTGCTTGTCTTCGAACTGCATGGCCCTGACTAAGACCTAGTCCAAGGTCAGGGCAATGGTGTAGGTAGTTTTGGGGTAGCGGTTCTTACCGTCGTATAATGTAATCAGGTCATTCCCAATTGATGAAATGAAATTACTTTTGTTTGTAATCCCATTTTGCTCTTGACTCTTACTCAAAGACTTAATCCCTCATTGGGCTAGGCTATTATGATGATAGCCTTGTTGGACAAGATTGCCGCACCCATGCTGCTAATGGGTAAGTCCATGAAAACCCTAGGTTTATGGTCGTTCCATGCCTCGGTCATGTCCCCTAGAGGGGAGACCTCGACTTCCTGACTGAGCCACTCATATAGTTCCTAAGCCCGTTTATCGGTACTCAGGGGCTTGTTGCCTCCCTCATTGTTTCACCATGAGTAGCTATAGGTCTATACTTAGACATCACTCATCTAGATGGTCGGGGTGCTTCTAGGTGCCCTGGCTATAGCCATGTGGGCTCATCTCCCGAGCATCCCTCACACTTTTAGTTACTTTGAGCAACATTGAAGCCTAATGGGCTAGCCTTGAACCTTCAGTGATGCCCCTTCTAGGGGGCCTAGACCAACATGTGGTGGGGTGGAACGATCCGATGAAGGATTGGGAGATAGGCAGATACCTGCAAAGAAAATAGAATGGACACAAGAGAGGGGAAAGAGGACATAGCTAGTAACGCGATGGCCGAGGCTGCTCCATTAGTGCCTAGTCGATCTTTTGCCTGCTCCTCCTGCTCCATCCACCCATCCTTTCCTCACTCAGGGGCCCTCTGTAGTGGTTCTCCTTCAAAAAGGTCAGTAGATGGTTAGTTTAGTCAATCCCTTGGTGCAGCCAAGCTTCCGCTAGGGTCACCCGGGTTAAAGGAGACAATGACTAAAGCAAGCGAAGCAAGAGGGTTGGTAGGATGGGACTTATGTTGGTTTTTGTTGTTGTAGAGGTAGGTAGGCGGGCCTTGGCTCAGGAGGCATCACTTCTAGGCGGATGGCTCGGCGATGGCCTTCCCTTGTGGGGAAAGGTCAGAACTCACCTCGATCATGTTAGCCCCTTCTGAGGGACCAAGCGCCTTGATGGAGGGGCCAACCGAGCCACCGCTGCCACTAGAAGCCTTAGGTGCCTCACCAATGCTCAGTCGGTCAAGCACCACTGTTGCCTTGGTTGCTTCCTCCACCAAAGCCCCTTCTATGTCATGGCCTGAGCCATCAGGAGCGTAGGGGGCAACGAGTGCGGCTGCTTGGGTGATGTAGCCTTGCTCACAGTGGTAGGCTTGCTCAAAGCTGCCCTCGACAGTGATGACCCCCTTTAGGCCAGGCATCTTGAGCTTTAGGTAAGTGTAGTTAGGGACGACCATGAACTTGGTGAAGCATGGTCAATCGAGGAGGGCGTGGTAGACGTTGAGGAAGTTGATGACCTTGAAGGTGAGCTGCTCCTTACAGAAGTTGTCTAGCTAGACATTGAGCCGAATGCGCCCAAGGGGCATGGCTTCCTTCCTCGACATGATCCCATAGAATGGTGCCTTGCTAGGGTGCAGGCTGTTCCAAGGGATGGCCATCTTGTTGAGGGTGCTGGCATAGAGTATGTTGAGGCCACTCCCCTCATCCATCAACACCTTGGAGAGGTGTATGGTACACACGATCGATCTGACCATGAGCAGGTAGTGCCCTAGATGTAGGTCATAGTTAGGGTGATCTTCTTGGTCAAAGGTGATGGCCGTCTAGGACCATAGCAGCCATGTCAGGGCGGCGAGGGTGTGGATGATGTTCACCTCCTGCTTGGTGATGCGGCGCTACTAGCGGGACTCATACGCCTAGGAGACCCCAAAGATCGTGAGGCAGCACTTGGCCTCGAGGAACTCATTGTCTTCCTCCTAGGTGTTGTTCGCCGGGTCATCGGCCTTTAGGGCAGGCATTTGGGTGTTACCTTATTGGTTGAGGGTGCTATGGATGTAGCCCTTCATGGTAGCGCAATCCTTGAGGAGGTGTCTGGCTTGCCCCCCATGGAATGGGCAGGGGGACTTGAGCACCTTCTCGAAGTGTTTCGGGCGTGCACCGCGCCTATGGGGCTGAGGTCTGGTGGCACAATCGGCCGTGACCACCATTTCCTTCCCGCTACGCTTATGGTCCTTGTTCTTCTTGTCATAGCATCGCTGGGATGAGGTAGGATCGTCGCCACCATCGCCACCACTAAGGTGGCCGGTGGCCTTGACTTTCTCGATGAAGTTGGCCTAGACTGCCTTCTCGTCGGTGGTGTACTAGGTGGCAACATCCAGGAGTTCCCACATTGTGCATGGGGTCTCACAATCGAGCACGTGGATGACGGCCTCGTAGGTCATGCCGCAGATGAAGGCATTGATGACATCAGCGTCGATGATGTTGGGGAGATCATTGCGCTGAATGTACTCCTAGAGGGTCTCGTTGGCCCTCTGCCTGTAGTTGTAGAGATCCTAGGAGTTCCCTGGGTGGGTGTAGGTACCCTGTAAGTGGCCAATGAAGACTAAATGGAGATCGCCCCAAGAGCGAATGCTGCTAGGCTCGAGCTGCTCGAGCCAAGCTCTAGTCAAGCTTAACAAAAGCAAAGGAAGGTACTAGAAGGCAAAGTCATCATCTGACCCCCGGCCTTCATGGTGATGCGGTAGTCCTCTAGCCAATGGTCTGGGGTTGGTCTCGCCATCGTACTTGGAGATGTGCATCGGTGGCCAAAAGTGCCTAGGGTAGGGGGCCACCTAGATTGCTACCCCGAACACTAGGGGGCCAAAGTGATTTGGGGCAAGACCCCTGCCCCATTGCTTAGGGGTATGGGACTATGCCTGAGCATGGCGCCTGGCCTTAATAGTGTCGCGGACATCATGGTCATCGCCGATTCAGTGGCATGTGGGGGGACACCAAGGAGAAAGGTGGCACCTTCGCTAATGCCGAAGCTTGGTGCCCCGAGTCCATGGCTGGTTGGAGCTGTTGCCAAAGGTGTCACCGCTGCTCTCCTCCCCCTCCCCCCGCCGGTGGGGCATGAGCGTCGGAGTGGTACCCATTAGCGGTGGCCATCATCTAGGATGGCCAGGAGAACACGATGCGGTGTTGAGAGGCCAAACTCTTTGCCTACTACTCGAGAGTGACGTGAAGGAGCCGCTTCACCTCATTCATCCGCTCGTTGGTCTTTAGGTCTGGCGTGTCGAAGATGTCTTCTAGGCGGCGGCTGCCATGTTGTACACCGCATGGGGGAAGCAGAGGCCACTAGGAGCCCCTGTATGGGCATTGTCATTATCACCAAGAGGGTGCATGGCTTGCTATCGTGTAAGGTCCCGCCTTCTCCTAAAGGTAGGCCACGTGGTTGCGAGGACTTTGGTCCGGCGGCACGAGCCCAGGCGCCTCCTTAGATAGAACCTCACCATCGATGTGGTAACACATGAGTGGAGGGGTGTTGTAGCCAATGTCATCGGAGTCATACTCTAGGCCATTCCCTAAGAGGATCTTGAGGAAGGTGCAGAGCGAGGGGACATCAGCCCCCGTCGCACTAGAAAGGATGGCGCTTCACGGCACCTCACGACTGATGAGGTGCTCTAGCTCTAGCTGGAAGGATGTTGTCGCATTCTGTATCCCAAAAGGCAGGTCTAGGAGGTAATACCAGAAGCGATCAAGTGGTGGGAGCATCTCACCGATAGTGATCTGGTGGTGGACGTTGGCCAGCATGTAGAACATCTGGTGATGGTCCGACACGGTGGGGTTCAAGCCCAGACCACTCTAGATCTAGTGAGCCAGAACCTCGAGATCTGCTCCCAAGAGTCCTGGTGGAGGAGGTAGCACTAGGGACTTGTTGCCCGCCGACGTAGCCCCATGGAGTCGACGAAGCTCACCATAGTAGTCAGCAATGTAGGCCAGGGTCCCAAAGTTGAGGACCTGGCCCAGAGCAAAGACATTGCTATGACGAAGAGCTCACTAGGGAAGTGGACACCACCATCTAGGTGGTGACGCCTACTCCAGCGATGAGGTGGGTGGCTCCAACCACCGTAGAGCCAGAATCATACTTAACGCTGCCCCCTACCTTGCACGCCAGCTGTCGTAGGGTCAAAACCACGACAATCATGTTCTTCAAGTCAGTGTCAGAGAATGGGGCTTTGGTGGCTCGAGTGGACTTAGGAACACAAGAATCACATAAAGGAGATGCAACGGTTTATCCTAGTTTGGGCCAATTCGGTCACTACATCCAGCAGCTGATAATCCTTATACTCAAGAGCACACAAAATTGGGGGGTTACAACAGAGTGTAAAGATAGAAGATTTGGTATGGGGGTTAGCTTGGTGCTAATCCTAAGGTTGCCTCAGCATCGGTGGTGCCTTCCTCCTCATCGGGGAGGAGGAAGATGATTGGATGCGGTGGAGGAGAGGCTCTTGGTGCCCCCTCTTTGGGTTGCCTTGCCCTCTGTGTAGAGCGAAGGCTGGTCGAATGGAGTGTCTAGTGATCAAAATGGGATCCTCCCCCCTCTAGGTCTAATCTTATCCCTTATATAACAAGATAGATTGGGTACATGGTGGTTTGGGGGTTTAGTCTATGGTCTATGTGTGTCAGAATCTAGGAGGGTCTTGCAACGATGCATCGTGGACCGTCGTGGTGCCATGGAGTCAAAGAAGCCTTAGGTGTCGTCTGGCCACTCTATTCTGACACTCTACATGTCAGGCGGTGTTAGCTTGGATCGGCCTCCCTCAGGTGAGATCTTCTAGAGTCTTCTTGGTGGTGGAGGAGGTCGGCTAAAGGGGCTAACACATGGGCCTAGAAGCCCACGAGCCCTTGGAGGCCATGGGAAGCTTTGTCTTCTTGTGTCATGCCCCGGACATGACCCTATTGGAGGAGCAGTTGGTAGGGCCAGACCTAGGGCACGACACTAAGGATCCCCCAAGCATCGGTAGCTCAGGGCCTGTCTTCTTGTGCCCGGGCCTTGGCTAGCATCATGAGCCAGGTAGAAGCCAAGGACTGGGCTTGGTCATGTAGTAGATCAGGAACCCAAGGCACGAGGAATCCTTAGAGCCCTAGGTAGAAGCTACGATTGAGTTAGGCTCAGATGGATCTCTTTGCCATAGGGTGTGTGAGAGCGGGCCTAATGGGCATAGCCCCTGAGCCCCTAGGTGATCCTAAAGGGGTCAGTTAGGGGTTCTTCTTCGTTCGAGAACCATAGGACCCGAGGCTTAACATACATGTATGTTAGGATCTCATCACCAACGATCGTGAGCCGCTGAGTCAATTCTCGAGTGCTCCTAGGTTAAGATCTATAGGATGAAAGGTCTCCCCACAATAGCAAATTGCGGAACGCCTTTCCACCCTTTAGGGTCCCCCATAGATGTCTAGACAAAGGAGCCACATGCGCGCCAACCATGGGGGAGCCGAGCAGCCCAGGCCACCCATGATATTATTCCTCCCCATCTTCATGGAAGTTCCTCTAACACCCAAGGAGGATGAACACCAGTGGGACCTAGCAGAACTCAATCTTGAAAGACCCTTCCCAGTGATGGTGAAGTCATCGGGACAAGCCACGAGCCATGCGACCTAGGGAAAGCAGCCACTCTCTCAAATTGAATGCCTGAGAAACTCAAAAGCTAGGAAGAAGGAGGGGGCGAGACTCGCTACCCTCCTCCCCCTCGACATAAATAGACGGTGTGAAGATGAAGGCAAATAAGATGGTGGTTGGCATTCAAGATGGGTGCAGACACCAAGACGTACTCGCAACCCAAGCAACGAAAGATGCAGCGGTCTAGTCTCCTAGACATCATGAGGCCCAAGAATAATCATGGAGGTATATGAGGCGCGTATGTTTTCCTTAGTATTTACTAACTATTCCTATGACCCCATGGTGAAGGGGAGGTAGCCAAACGAAAGGCTAAGTGACAGATGTCGGCGAGGAAACAAATCCCAAGTAAGCATTGTATTTTTTTGTTCCCCATACTTGTCGATTCATGCGCTCTCATTTTATGGTGCACAACTGCTCATGAGTAGGCTTCGCTAGGACACGACGTGGCTAGAGGAGGCCAACAGCACCCTAGATTCATGTGCCAAGTGACCCACCACATCCACGACCCCACGTCATGTTTAGGAAACCTTCTCTTATGCTGGTTGACAAGATCCTAACATATAGGTATGTTAAGCCTCAAGTCCAATGGTTCCTGAATGAAGAAGACCCCATGACCACCACCTTTAGGATTGCCTAGGGGCTTAGGGGCTATGCTCATCGGGCACGCTCGCGCGCACCCTCTGGCAAAGAGATTTAGCTAAGCCTGACTCGACCACAGCTTCCATTAGGGGCTCAAGGGCTTCCCCAAGCCTTGGGCTCCTGATCTATGGCACCTTTGGGCCTAGGCCTTGGCTCCCACTCGGCTAACAATGCCAGCCAAGGGCCAGACACAAGAAGACAAGCCCTAGGCTATCGATGCTCGGGGGCTCCACGATGTTGCTCCCTAGGCGTGGCCCTACCAACTACTCCTTCGAGAGGGTCACTATTGATGGTAGTTAACTACCATTGTAAACCGTCAATAAAACATGTATAAGGGCACAATTGTGATCACCAACAAAGGTCTAGGGGTTTAAACTAACAAATTCTACGAGTTTTGGTGAATCAGTATTTTCTGCAGGGTTTATCCATAAAACCATCAAGTCGGACATACAAGTCAGAATTAATCATGCTTATCCACCGCGAAATGGGCACTAGAAGTTTCTAGAGGACTCCAGAGGACCCCACACCGAAGCGAGAGCTAAGGGGCTACCATGTGGGGTTAACTGACCCCACCTGTAGGCCATCCGGCCCCTAGGTGCACCTATCAGCCTCCATATCGCAATGTCGGTTCTCCACCACCTCGTAGGTTGCATCTACGCCGGTCTTTAAGTTGGTTTGATCCAAGGGCTCATGATAGACTCTCCAGCCTATATATATCAGCCCCTGCTCTCCTCCCTTAGTAGATCCCTAAAACCCTACTTCATATCTTCAGGATCAGAGCTAGCAATCAAGAGAAGATTAGTCCTCCATAGAATCTAGTATTATAAATAGAATAGTGAGATAGAGAGTGAGATAAGAGTTTGGAGGAGGTGCCGGCCTATCGGTGCTCACTCTACGGCTTGTACCTTGGCGGATCCAAATTCTACTTGAGCTTGTTTCTGATGATTCTCTAGTAATCAACTTCTAATTCAAGTAAGCATTGTGTTTATATTGCTCATCAGGTTCACAACTCTTTGAGTGCTTTAATCTATAGGACGCTCTAGGTTAAAGTAGTAATTGTAGGTGTAAGAGTAGTGCTTAGACTGGGTTACTTGTGGATGTGCCCTACATTCTGGATCGGTGGTAGCTCACGAGGATGACTCTTATAGCCTCGTTGAATCCTCTGTAGTCCACCTCCCATTTGTAGGCCTAGCAGGACTTAGTTACTATAGGAAACATACTCTACTTGTGCTTCCCTTGGTAATATCCCCAGTTGAACAATAGAAAACATAGTTTACTAAAGTTAGAACTAGAAGACCTTTGTGATCTCCTCTATACTCCTATTATCTTAAGCCTTGTTGCTACCCCTAGTTAAGTTAGACCATAGTTAGTCTCACACATTTCCCTATGGATACGATACTTGGAATACCTCTGGGTGAAAGCTACAGCGATATCCGTGTGCTTGTGGATTAATCTGTGTGCGTTAAAATATATCAACAGTCACTGTCCGAGGCATGACACAAGAAGACAAAGCTTCCCATGGCCTCCGGGGGCTTTCGGGCCCATGCGTCAGCCCCTAGGAGCTGACCTCCTTCGCCACCAAGAAGACTCCACAAGGTCTCACCTAGGGGAGGCTGGTCCAAGCAAACATCTGTCTGACACTGTAGAGTGTCAGAATAGAGTAGCCGGAACGATGCCCTAGGCTTCTTCGGCTCTAAGACACCCTGACGGTCCATGGCGTACCACTGTAAGGCCCTCCTAGACTTCAGGCACACATAGACCATAGACTGAAACCCCCAAACCACCATGTATCTGACCTATCTCGTTATATAAGGGATAAGGTCAGACCTAGGAGGGGAGAGGATCCTAGTTCAATCATGAGACACTATATTCCTTTCCATCTACCTTCGCTCTACACTGAGAGCAAGGCAATGCGGAGAAGGGCATTGAGAGCCCCTCCTCCACTACATCCCATCATCTCCTTCCTCTTCGATGAGGGGGAGACTCCACTAGCGGCGAGGCAACCTTAGGATTAGCATCGAGCTAACCTCCCTACCAAACGTTCTTCCTTTACACTCTGTTGTAACCCCTAGATTTTGGGTGGTCTTGGGTATAAGGATCATCAGCTACTAGACGTAGGGACCGAATTGGCCTGAACCAGAATAAATTGTTATGTCTTCTCTGTGTGATTGTTCTATTCCTGAGTCCACCCAAGCCACTAGAGACCCCATATTCTAACAACAACTCAAACAACATGCTTGCCGTGGTTTTGACCCCACAACACCGGTCCTTAGGAGGACTCAAGGCCACAAAAGGGATAGGGCAGGGAGGAGATGGGCCCCCGTGGCTCTAATCATTGGTGCAGAGCCACATGACCATCTCTCCCTGTGTTTGAGTCATCCGCTTTGAAGTCTTCTGGGTTGACCTCCTCTAAGGAGAGGCATCTTGCCCGCTAGCCACTACGGAGGTGGTTGGGGACCGATGGGATTGACGGCCAATGATTTATGGGATGTCTCTCAATGAGGCACAACCAAACTCCACATCAATTGGGGACGATATCGGGTCCCACTCGAATTACCCATCGACCTCAACGAGGCACACCATTCCGACTGTGTGGTAGCACTACTCCAAGTGATGAAGCAATGGTGAAGATCATGACGATGGTGATGGCATGGTGATGATCAAATGCTTAAACTTGAAAAGAAGAAAGAGAAAAACAAAAGGCTTAAGGCAAAGGTATAAATAGTAGGAGCTATTTTGTTTCGGTGATCAAGACACTTAGCGAGTGTGATCACATTTAGGTTAGATAGCCATACTATTAAGAGGGATGAAACTCATATTGAAATGCGGTTATCAAAGTGCCACTAGATGCTCTAACTCATTGCATATGCATTTAGGATCTAGTGGAGTGCTAACACCCTTGAAAGTATTTTGTGAAAATATGCTAACACATGTGCACAAGGTGATACACTTGGTGGTTGGCGCATTTGAGCAAGGGTTGGAAACTTCACCGGCGGAGTGTTCGCCCATAGAGTGTGGATAGCTCGATGGTGCCACCGGCGCCCTAGACAGAAAAGACAGGGGTTCACAGAGTGACCAGATGCTGATGGTGTAGTGACTGGACACTGGTGGTGTAGTGACCGGACGCTGGGTTCAGAGTTCGGTCAGTAGCAGTAGTGAGCATGCGTCTTGGTCTTGTGACCAGACGCTGGTGCGAAGAGTGACCGAACGCTGATAGGGTGCGTCCGGCCAGTGCTGACGTATGCTGATGTGAGGCGCATAGAGGAAACATTGAGTGACCAGACATCGGGTGAGTCCGGTCAAGCATGACCGGACGCGTCTGATCGTGAAATTTTGCGTTTGGAACCTTACTAGAAATGATCGGACGCTGGGGTCCTACGTCCGGTCACTTTCTAACTGACGCATCTGGTCATAACTTGATCGTTGAGATCGAGCGATCGGCGTTTGAAGCCGATGACACATGGCAAGCATCAGGCGACCAGACGCTGGGGTCCTGCGTCCGGTCGAACTGACTGGAGCGTCCGGTCACCCCAAGTTGTGCCCAATGAAGAGGTACAAGGACTCTATTTCATGGGGGCTTCTATTTAAGCCCCATGGCCAGCTCAAGCTCACACTCTTGGCTATTTGTATTGACATAGCAACCTTATGAGCTTAGCCAAAGCCCTCCCACTCATCTCCATCATCGTTTCATCATCATTGTGAGATTGGGAGTGAACCCAAGTGCATTGCTTGAGTGATTGCATCTAGTGGCACTTGGCATTCATGTTTTGCTATGGGATTCACTTGTTACTCTTGGTGGTTGCCACCACCTAGATGGCTTAGAGCAGCGAGGATCATTGAGCAGAGGTTGGTGATTGTCTCCGGCTTTGATCATGGTGATTGTGAGGGGTCTTATGCCTTCCCCGGCGTAGAGCCAAAAGGTAACTCTAGTGGATTGCTCGTGTCATTGAGTTACCTCACTTGTGGGTAGGTTCTTGCGGTGTCCAATTATGTGGATGAGGTTCGTGCAACACCTCTTAGCCGTCGAACCACTAAGTGTTGGTCGACACAACGGGGACTAGCGTGCCGGCAAGCACGTGAACCTCGAGAGAAAAATTGGTTGTCTCTTGCCCTTTGGTATTCTCCTAGTGATTGATTTAGTATTCATCTTGTAATTGGTTCACTCCTCTATACGGCGGTATAATCACCCTACTCACTCATTTGTATTCTTCCAAACTAGTTGTGGCAAGCTCTTTAGTGTAATTAGAATTGAGAGCTTGCTTTGTTATTTTAAGTTCATCTAGTGAAGCTCTTTAGAGTAGCAAGATTGAGAGCTCTTAGTGAGTAGTAACATTGCAAGTTGTGTGCCTAGTAATCATTGCAACTAGAATTGTTGGATATGTGGCTTGCAACCCTTGTAGAGCTAGAGCAAGTTTACATTTCACTATTTGTCATACTAATCAAATTGCTCTAGTTGATTTGTAGATTTTTAAATAGGCTATTCACCCCCCTTCTAGCCATATTAGGACCTTTTAAGTGGTATCAGAGCCGTGGTCACCGTTTGATTGAAGGCTTAACAACCTCGGCGTCAAATTATGGCTCAAGTTGTGTTCAACCATGTGGGGGGCAAACCACTGTTCTTTGATGGCACCTGCTATGATTATTAGAAGAGAAAGATGAGGATGTATCTTGGTTTAATCAATGATCAAGTATGGGAGGTGGCCAAGAATGACTATGCTATCATTGATCCCGATGACCCCACCAACCAAGGCAAGACCAACAAGCAATGCAATACAATGGCTCTCAACACCATATATTGTAACACCTCAGTGTTATGGTTGCACTAAAACACTTGCATCACATGAGCATGTGCATCATCATCTCATTCATAAGAATCATACCATGATGCATGTTATCATTTCATGTGTATTTCTATTTGAATTGCTTGGTTTTATGCTAGCATTTGGTGTGCTCATGTGTGGTCTATACAAATGCATGTCAAATGTCCTCTTAAACAACTTAGCTACACTTATAATGTCATTAGGAACAATGTTCATGTTGACCATATTGCCTAATTATGCTTCCAAGTAATAGTTTGACTTGTGTTGACCCCTAGAGCTCTTTTGTTTGACTATTTAAAAAGTATAGCTTAGAGTATTTGCATGGTTGTGCACCCTTAAGCAAAGTTGTAGGAAATTTTATAAGGAACAAAAGTTATTTTATGACCATCTCATGAAAATGTGCAGAACATGCTTAAAAAGGGCCCACAATTCAGTTTTGGGGGCTAGTTGGAGACTTAGAAATTATTTTTAGTTTCATGTATTGATGTTGGGAGCCTTGTATCTCCCTAACCAGGCCAAACCAGCTTGAGCCCCAATTGACAAAGTTGTAGTCCTCACTTAGATCTCTAACATTGTCAACTATGTCATGAGCTAGATCATCACGGTTTAGGAGTTTGAATGCTATGAAATCATGTTGTCAGGCGGTTGATCGCAGGCCTGATGGCCATCTCCGTCAGGCCGTGTGGCCGACCGACGTTAGGTCGGGCTCGCCAAGTGGTGGCCGTACATCAGCGCTGCCCCCGCTCGTCAGGCTGTCACTGCCACGATGATGCCACGCACCTGTTGGTTCGCTTACTTGCTTCATCCGCGTTGCCTCGCCTCGCCAGTTCGCCCAGAAGCAAAGCGCCGCGCTGCACCATTTCCACCGAGCAAGCGTCGCCGTCACGCAGCTCCTCCGCCAGCCAGCCGCCGCACAATTGCTCACACCCATAGACTCACCTGGCCCTGCTCTACTCCCTTGACCTCTTTGTAGTTTCAGTCGAGCCTAGGAGAGGGCCTTTTTGCCAATTCTGTCGTCGTCGCCATGACTATCACCTCGCCGGAGCGCGAGCTCGCCGTGGCCCGAGCTGACCACCACTCCTCCACGTCCCCTTTCCTCCGCATTGTGTTCCATATGCCTCATAGTGACTCTAACCCTATCCAATTGAATCGCTACCACCCGGACATCATCGGTGGGTGAGCTTCGCCGGAGTAAGCTCCACCACCGCGTGGACCTCTCCGTGGCTAGGTGTCCCTAGAGCATCTCCTAACCCTAGGCTAGCACGAATAATTTCGCTTGAGCACCGTGGTGCCGTAGAGCTTGTTGCCTGGGCTCGCTATGGCCGGAGCCGGTCGGCGCACCATCGTGCCGTGCCGCCATACCGCCATGGCCGGCAACGAGCCGCCTCCAGTGCGTCTCAACCCTAAACACTTACCTCTATAGATGCGGGAGAGTGAGGAGAGCACCATGGTGGGGTCGATTTCACCGACGGATTTGCCGTCGGTGAGCTACCGTCATTCAACCGCCGCTCCTATGCTCTGCTCCCTCTGGCTGGTGGGACCGTTGACCTCGCGGGTCCCGCGCGTCAGTGACCCATATTTAGGTTTTTGGTGATTTAAATGCAGATTTTGATGCTGTTTTGTAAAATTCATAACTGGAGTTTGGTAGATCCAAATTGGGTGGTTCCAATTTTGTTACGATCTTGGTGAAGTGTAGTATTTATTAAAAAAATAACATGAGCACTTGTAGTAAGGTTTCTGGAAGAATTAAATTATAACTTGAAATGTGTTTTTAAATGGATGCAAACTTGCTTAACTCATATTTAGAGTTCCTGTGATCCAAAATTATGAAATTTGGATGGTGAGCTCTTCTTGCTGAATAGAAGCTCTGATAAAAATTTTAGAGTCAGTGCATGAATAGTTTTTGAGTTATTAATTTCCCTTTTATCATTAGATGATCCTTGTGTGAATTTTAATAATTAATCTATGAATCCAATGCCCATAAAATTTATTGGAGGTTGTCCTGGTTCCTTTAGGATGCTAAGAAAAATATGAAATTTGTTGTTTGACACTTTTCAGTAGGGTTTCTAATTTAGGCCAAAATTAGCCTCGCTTCCTTGTTATTTTTGTGTAGGATGTTTCTATTAGTAACTTTGGGTGAAATTTTTACAGTAGCCTACTTAGAGCATGTAGTACCTACTGTAATTTGTGTAGATTAAATGGTGCAGTTTCGTATATGTTTATTATTCCTCTTAAATAATTAAATAAATTAAGAAAGGCATTAAAAGAAGTGAATTGGTGGTGAACACCTTACTTTCTGGTGTTCTTTTGATATGTGTGATGAGTTAGTAAAGTTTGTTTTATCAATTTATGTGTTTGCAACATAAGTTAATAATTATTTTCTTGCATTATGTCTTTCTAGACAGTTCTGAGAACTTTGCAAAGTTAACCATGATAATTTAGTTTTCTAGGGATCATGTGAATACCAAAGTTATAGTTAACTTACTAAACTAGCTTGTGTTAAAAATTGGTGGCATTGGGCCAAGTAGTTTAGGAGATATGACTGTTTTCAGTTTGAGTTCAGTTTTGGCTGCTCTCTTTCTTGTGAGGATAGATTTCTATTCTTAAGTGATTTTGACCTGGTAAAAGTTAGAATCATGCCTTGAGGTCTGAAAATCAAATTTAGGCAATTTCATAAGCTTTCCAAATTGTCTTGTTGCATGTCATTTCGATTTGTAAATCTCCAGTTATGGTCAAATTACTATGCTATTGTATATTCCCAGCTTTACTAATATGAATGATGGTGTGAATGCTTTATAGCATTGTTCTTGTTGATTGTTTAGGTGCTAGGCTAACTTGAGAAAATGCTTAGGTGCAGGTGCTAGGTCCTTAACTGAAGAGGAGCAATTGTATATTAGGTTGTCTAAACTTGGTAAGTTAAAGTGATTTGAATAGAGCTTAAGTTAGAATATGTGTACTGCAGTAAGCATGTGCATTCTCCGAGCATCCCTAACTTTGTTCATGTGCATCCATGATATTTATCTTGCGCATACATGCAATAGGTGTGCCGAAGGGAGTGATGCTTTTGGAGTTCGAGGGAGCGAGCCAGGAGGAGGAGCTTGAGGTTCAGGCAACCGATGAAGCAACCGCCGAGGAGGAGTTGCCCGAGTGCCCTGACCACCACCCATCCTCTTTCTTGAAAGGCAAGCCCCGGAGCATATTAAGTCTCCCATGTTTTTACAAATATCTTGAGTATCTTTTATTGTTGCTGATGCATTAAGTATAGGAATTAGTTGGAACCAATTGTTACATTATATATCTATCCTTATCCAGATATCGTACTTAAATCCTATTTAAGTTCAGGAACGAGTTAAATGCTTAGCTGTGCTTAGTACGGTAGAAGTCGGGTGATTTCCTATCACCTGCAAGCTTTAGAATGAGGTGGGTCACGGTTGGCTATATTTGCTATCATGGAAAAGAACCATGTTAATAATAAATTAAGATCGGGTGGAGTCTTGTGTAGGGTTGGACATAGTGACTCCGTCTGTGTTGTTTAAGGACTGATACGTTGTATGTTCTCATGTCATGTTGAACGCAGCCTAACACTTAGCTGGCTAGATAAGTCATTCCGACCGCGAAGCCTAGTAGTTCGACTCAGGCTAGGAACTGAGGGACATGTGCATTCTAAAGGAAGTAAGGATGTGCTTGGGGACATTGGCGTGAGTCCAAGGGGTTAGGTGTTTAAAAGTCCTACACTTCCTAGTAGAGTGTCGCCCTTGAGAATGCGGCGTTGTTCAGACCCACGACTTTTCTTTTCTTTTCTCCTGAGTTGTACCAAAGGTGACTTGATTACGACCCTAATAGGGGAAGTAGGGTTTGTGTTAGGAATACCCCTCTAGCTGGATAGGAATTGATTCGAGTCATCGTCTCTCCCGGATAGTGAGAACTTGACTGAGCAGTGGCAACGTAGATTCACTTAATTTAACGATATGGTTAAATGGAGGATGATGATAATGTTGCCACAGTTTATACCTGCTATGGTTAATAATGTTTGCATCTGAATCAAGTGATTGCTTAGTACATGTGCTAATATAGATGACATATTAATGGCTAAAAGTCACTGCTAGCTCAGGTTAAGAGTTGATCATTATTACTTATGCTTTTCTACAAAAAGAAAGTGTCAGCCATATCCACTAAATTAAGCTATGCATGATCCTTGGTGTCAATTATTTTTGGTTTCCGATGGGTAAGTCTAGCTGAGTACATTCTCATACTCAGGGTTTATTCCCTCTTGTTGCAGATGACCTTCTTTATCAGGGCTTCTGTAAGTACTGTCTCCACCCGACGGGTGACAAAGAGTAGATCACGGGCATGATCTCTGTTTATCTTATCCGAATGCTTTTGTGGGATGTGATCAGCAAGCTAATACTTGTATTTGAACTCGTGTGTGTGAGTTAAACTATTTGCTTCCGCTACTTTACAAGATTTGGTTTGTAATAACTATGATTCCGATGTGTTGTAATCTATCTGTGAACTGTTGGTGAAATATCGTAACATGTGATGTGTTATGTTGAATCACTGCGATCTTGGTTGTATGCAAGTTGGTTTGAAATTCTTCGTGGTTTCAGTTGACTACCAGGTTTATATGGGCTCAAATGCAAGAATTTAATCATTTTTCTACTTGTGCTCTTATAAATTGGATGGTTTTGTTACATATACAATGCCATTGATTCTAATGTGTTTGAGCAAATCAAGGATTGTGAAAGAGCAAATGAGGTATGGAGGAGATTGGAGAAAACATATGAGGGCACAACTGGCGGTGAAGAGTGCTAAGTTATACATTCTCAAGGATAAGTTGACAAGCTTCAAGATGAAGGAAGATGAGAGCATTCCGGAAATGTTCCATCGGTTGCAAGTGATTGTAAATGACTTGAAGGCCTTGGGAGAGAAGATCAAGGATGATGATGTCTCTCATTGGTTCTTGATGTGCTTACCTCTAAGATTTGAGATGTTGAGATTGCTTATCATAAGAGGAGGATTGAAGGAGATTACCCCTAACCAAGTACTAGGTGATGTCATGACCCAAGAGACATACCGCGTAGAAAGGGAGGGGGATGACAAGAAGGAAGAAGAAGAAAAGAAGAGTATAGCATTCAAGGCTAGCTCATCATTATCCAAGA
Organism: Miscanthus floridulus; assembly: GCF_019320115.1. Classification (NCBI taxonomy): domain Eukaryota; kingdom Viridiplantae; phylum Streptophyta; class Magnoliopsida; order Poales; family Poaceae; genus Miscanthus; species Miscanthus floridulus. The sequence continues at coordinate 136,362,378 of NC_089580.1, read as the reverse complement.
ACAAGGGCAAGTCCAAGAAATAATCAAGTGATGATGATGATCTTAGTGATGATGATGATCTACGCAAGATGGGAAAATTCATGAAGAAGAAAGGCTATGGTGCAAGAAAGAGAAGAGATCACACCAAAAGCAAAGAATATATGAGAAGATGCTACAATTGCAAGAGTCCCGATCACATTGTAGCAAATTGTCCCTACAATAGTGATAATGATGAGGATGAGAAGAAGAAGCACAAGAAGGATAAGAAAGAAAAGAAGGAAAAGAAGGAGAAGAGAATGACCTTTCAAAAGAAGAAGAAGGGTGTAGGCTATGTGGTCACTTGGGATAGTGATGGCTCTACGGATAGTGATGACTCTAGTGATGATGGCAAGAAATCTATCAAGAAAGCACTAGCAAGCATCGCCATCAACAACAAGTCCTCCATCTTCGACACTCCTTTGACATGCCTCATGGCAAAACCTACCAAGGTAAAATGATGTGAGTGATGACGATGAATGTGAAAGTGATGTTTGTAGGAGTGATGATGATGATGAGAAGTACTCCAAGGAGGAGCTCATGGACATGTGTGAGCAAGTGCATACTTGCTTTGAGATGAAGAGAAAGGAGTGCAAGGAATTGAACAAAAAAGTCAAATTTCTTGAGCAGTCCCTTGATGAGCTCAATGCCACTCATGAGAGGCTAATGGAAGTCCATGAGAAGCTTGGCAAAGCTCACTCTAAGCTTGAGAAAGCTCACTCCTCTCTCATCGAGCAAGTCAAAGAGGAAGTCAAGAAGGAGTAAGTGATTATATCATGTGATGTGGGACTAACATGTGATCTTATTGATGAATCTTTTTATAAGCCCATTATAGTTGCTCCCACTAACACTTCTTGTAGTACTACTACTTTTACTTCACCTTTGAGTGACGGTCTCACTTGTGATGGCTCATTAATGGTGGAAAATGAGACCCTCAAGAAGGAGGTGAATGAGCTCACTCGTGCCTTAGAAAATGCCTATGGTGGAGATGCCCGCTTGCTAAAGTGCTTGGGTAGCCAAAGGTTTTCTCTCAACAAACAGGGATTAGGCTATACCCCCAAGAAAGTCAAGGCGGCCTTTGTCACTCCCAAAGTTAACTTTGTGAAGGGCAATGGTCGGTTTTGTAATAGATGCAAGCAAGTTGGGCATGTAGAGCAATATTGCAAGATTAACAAGAACAAGCTACCTATTGTATCCTCAATTAAATTTGATTCTTGTTACATGCTTGTTAAGGGTGCCAATGGTATGAAGGCTAAGTTCATTGGTACACCAATTGTGGGCCCAAAAAAGAAGATCATTTGGGTACCAAAGACCTTGGTAACTAACCTTCAAGGACCCAAGCAAGTTGGGGTACCTAAAAAGAATTGATCTTCTTTTGTAGGTCAATTATAAAGCCGGAGGAAGGCATTAGGTGCTTGATAGTGGGTGCACACAACACATGACCGGTGATCCAAGAATATTCAATTTAATCAATGAAAACAAGAGCAATGGGATTGATAGTATCACATTTGGTGACAATGGCAAAGGCAAGGTCAAAGGGCTTGGTAAGATTATAATATCCAATGACTTGAGCATTTCCAATGTGCTACTAGTAGAGAGCTTGAACTTCAACCTTTTGTCAGTAGCTCAATTGTGTGATCTTGGTTTCAAGTGCATATTTGGTGTGGATAATGTAGAGATTATAAGTGTAGATGGCTCTAACTTGATATTCAAAGGATTTAGATATGAAAATCTATACTTGGTTGATTTCAATGCTAGAGAAGCTCAATTGACAACATGTTTGATCACTAAGTCTAGCATGGGTTGGTTATGGCATAGAAGGCTTAGTCATGTTGGAATGAAACAATTGAATAAGTTGATTAAACATGACTTAGTTAGAGGTTTGAAAGATGTGACATTTAAGAAGGATAAGCTATGTAGTGCATGTCAAGCTAGAAAACAAGTTGGTAACACACATCCTAAGAAGAGCATGATGAGCACATCTAAGGCATTTGAGTTGATGCACATGGACTTGTTTGGACCAACCACATACATAAGCATTGGTGGAAACAAATATAGATTTTGTGATTATGGATGATTTAACTAGATACACATGGGTATTCTTTCTTATTGACAAGAGTGATGTGTTTGCAACATTCAAATTATTTGTCAAGGACATTCACAATGAGTTTGAAACAACCATCAAGAAAGTTAGAAGTGACAATGGTAGTGAATTCAAGAACACTAGAATTGATGAGTTGTGTGATAAATTTGGAATTATACATCAATTCTCGGCCAAGTACACTCCTCAATCAAATGGCTTAGTTGAAAGGAAGAATAGAACTTTGATTGACATGACAAGATCAATGTTGAGTGAGTACAATGTGAGTCATTCATTTTGGGCCAAAGCAATCAACATGGCTTTCTATTATAGCAGCCGACTCTATTGTCACCCCATGATGGATAAGACACCTTATGAGCTTTTAAATAGAAGAAAGCCCAACATAGCATACTTTTGGGTTTTTGGTTGTAAATACTACATATTGAAGAAAGGCACTAGATTGAGCAAGTTTGAAAAGAAATGTGATGAAGGTTTCTTGTTTGGTTACTCTACTACTAGCAAGGCTTATAGAGTTTAGAATTTGGCTAGTGGTACTCTTGAGGAGGTTCATGATGTGAAGTTTGATGAAACAAATGGTTCCCAAGAGGAAGATGAGAATCTAGATGATGTAAGAGGCACTCAATTGGTTAATGCAATGAAGAACATAGACATTGGTGATATAAGGCCTAGAGAGGTGATTGATATTGAAGATGACAAGAATCAAGCGCTCTCTAACTCAAATGTGCAAGCTAGTGGTTCTCATGATCAAGTTCAAGCAAGAACTAGAGATGACAAAGTGCAAGATCAACAACAAGTGGCTAGTTCATCATCTCAACCAAGTGATCAATCAAATGCAAGCAATCAAGTGCAAGTGTTTCAACCAACCAATGTTGCAAGAGATCATTCATTGGACACTATCATTGGTGATATTTCAAGATGTGTGCAAACTAGATCAAGATTGGCTTCATTTTGTGAGCACTTCTCATTTGTGTCATCTATTGAACCTAAGAAGATAGATGAAGCTTTGAAGGATGTTGATTGGGTCAATGCTATGCATGAAGGGCTAAACAACTTCACAAGAAACCAAGTATGGGAGTTAGTTGAGAGGCCTAAGGATCATAATGTGATTGGAACCAAGTGGGTCTTTCGGAACAGGCAAGATCAAGATGGGATAGTAATAAGGAACAAAGCAAGATTAGTGGCTTAAGGTTACACTCAAGTTGAAGGTCTTGATTTTGGAGAAACATATGCCCCGGTTGCAAGATTGGAAGCAATTAGGATCTTGTTAGCCTATGCTTGTGCCCACAACATCAAGTTATACCAAATGGATGTGAAGAGTGCATTTCTCAATGGGTACATCAATGAGCTTGTGTATGTTGAGCAACCTCCCGGTTTTGAAGATGAAAAGAAACCCAACCATGTTTACAAGTTGAGAAAGGCTTTATATGGATTGAAACAAGCACCAAGAGCATGGTATGAGAGATTGAGGGATTTCCTACTCTCTAAGGGATTCAAGATAGGAAAGGTTGACACCACTCTCTTCACCAAGAAGCTTAGAAATGACTTGTTTGTAATGCAAATCTATGTCGATGATATCATATTTGGGTCAACAAATCAAGATTTTTGTAAGGAGTTTAGCAAGATGATGGCAAGTGAGTTATGTCTATGATTGGAGAGCTTAGTTACTTCCTTGGTCTTTAAATCAAGTAAATAAAGAATGATATATTTGTGAGTCAAGACAAGTATATCAAGGACATGCTCAAGAAGTTTGGAATGGATGATAGTAAAGCTATTAGTACACCAATGGGGACAAGTGGAAGCTTGGATAGTGATGCTAGTGGCAATATGGTGGATCAAAAGATGTATCGGTCTATGATTGGAAGCCTACTCTATGTGACCGCATCAAGGCCGGATGTGATGTTTAGTGTATGCATGTGTGCTAGATTCCAAGCCTCACCAAGAGAAAGTCATTCGAAAGCAACAAAGAGAATATTGAGGTACTTGAAGCATACACAAAAACATTAGATTGTGGTATCCCAAAGGAGCAAGATTTGAGTTGATTGGATATTCGGACTCCGATTATGCGGGGTGCAAAGTTGAGAGAAAGAGCACATCAGGCACATGTCAACTATTGGAAAGATCACTTGTGTCTTGGTCATCAAAGAAGCAAAATAGTGTAGCACTTTCAACCACCAAAGCGAAGTACATTTCGGCCGGTAGTTGTTGTGCTCAATTACTTTGGATGAAGGCTACTTTGAGTGACTTTGGAATTAAATTCAAGCAAGTGCCATTGCTATGTGACAATGAGAGTGCCATAAAGCTCACCAACAACCTAGTTCAACATTCAAGAACAAAGCATATTGATGTCTGCCATCATTTCATAAGAGATCACCAACAAAAAGGGGACATTTGCATTGAAAGTGTAGGCACCGAAGATCAACTTGCCGATATCTTCACCAAGCCACTTGATGAAAAGAGGTTTTGCAAGCTAAGGAATGAATTGAACATACTTGACTTCTCCAATATGTGTTGATGCACCCCCACTTATATGACATGCCTCTCCTTCGAGCAATCCAAGGTAAAAGTTGATTGGCATGGCATACATCCTTGCTAAGGATATGTTTAGTGCATCTAGACATATTTCACATTTGAATAGTCTCATTCATTAAAATCAAATGAATTTGATGCTTGTATGGTACCACTATTGCTTGTATGTTTGAAATGATCTAGTGGTAACATATGACATGTTTGTGGGCTTGTAAACCTAGTATTTGATCTAGAAAATAAGCTATAAGTGTTTAACTCAACATGGTATAAGATAACTCTTATTTAGAGGTGTGATGAAGCTTGTCCTTGGATCAAACCGAGTTAAATATCTTTTGCAAGTGATCTAGATTGAACCAAATTGAGAAAATGATCCGCATTTCACATGATTTCACCTCAACCTATCTATAATTTGAGCTCACCTTTTGTGCTAATTGTTGACAAAGGGGGAGAAAAATTCACAAAGATAGTAAGATAGGAGGAGCAAACAAATGAAATGACATTGTAAGGGGATCAATAAAAAATGCACACAAGTAGGGGAAGCAACCTCATAAACTTGTATGTTGTATTTGAATGTGCATTTCATATATTTGCTTGCATGGCACAAGTTTTAAATTTCAATATCCATGCTTGTGTGGTGTATGCTAGTTATATGCTTGAATGGTGAAATAAAAAATTAGCATGCATAGGCTAAAGTAACTAGACTTATGTTTATTTTATGGAAACTAGACCCTTGCTTGTAATGTTGATCTCATGGGGTATTCTAGTTTTTGTGTATGTATAGTTACTAATGGTGCTAAGGATGGTATATTGGTGCACTCCGATTGGTATCACGCTTCAAAGGTCCATCTCTTATACCTTAGCATCATACGGTAGAAATTATCTCCTATATTTCCTATCTAAGCATATGTGCAAGCTACAATCCAAACTCTTAGCACATATATAGGGAGAGTAATTGCTACCATTTGGAGTTCATGAAACTTGTCCATATTCTTTTACACATGGTAAATATGCTTGGGCAAGCAACATGGATTCAATTAAATCTCAATTCATATCTTTGTGTAAGGGTTGTCATCAATTACCAAAAAGGGGGAGATTGAAAGCTCTAGTTTGGTTTTGGTTAATTGATGAAACCCTAAGTGCTAACCTAGTTTATTAAAGTGATTATGAGATAGGTAGCACTACTCCAAGTGATGAAGCAATGGCGAAGATCATGATGATGGTGATGGCATGGTGATGATCAAATGCTTGAACTTGAAAAGAAGAAAGAGAAAAACAAAAGGCTTAAGGCAAAGGTATAAAAGTAGGAGCCATTTTGTTTCGGTGATCAAGACACTTAGCGAGTGTGATCACATTTAGGTTAGATAGCCGTACTATTAAGAGGGGTAAAACTCATATTAAAATGCGGTTATCAAAGTGCCACTAGATGCTCTAACTCATTGCATATGCATTTAGGATCTAGTGGAGTACTAACACCCTTGGAAGTATTTGTGAAAATATGCTAACACATGTGTACAAGGTGATACACTTGGTGGTTGGCACATTTGAGCAAGGGTTAGAAACTTCACCGGCGGAGTGTTCGCCTATAGAGTGTGGATAGTCCGACGGTGCCACCGGCGCCCTAGACAGAAAAGACAGGGGTTCACAGAGTGACCGGACGCTGGTGGTGTAGTGATCGGACACCGGGTTCAGAGTCTGGTCAGTAACAGCAGTAAGCACGTGTCTTGGTCTTGTGACTAGACATCGGTGCAAAGAGTGACCGGACGCTGATAGGGTGCGTCCGGTTAGTGCTGACGTATGCTGACGTGAGGCGCACAAAGGAAACGTTGAGTGACCGGACATCGGGTGAGTCTGGTCAAGCATGACCGGACACGTCCGGTCATGAAATTTTGTGTTTGGAACCTTACTGGAAATGACCGGACGCTGGAGTCCTACGTCCGGTCACTTTCTAACTGACGCATTCAGTCATAACTTGATCGTTGAGATCGGGCGATCGGCATTTAAAGCCGATGACACGTGGCAAGCATCAGGCGACCGAACGCTGGGGTCCTGCATTTGGTTGAACTGACCGGAGCGTCCGGTCACCCCGAGTTGTGCCCAGTGAAGGGGTATAACAACTCTATTTTGTGGGGGCTTCTATTTAAGCCCCATGGCTGGCTCAAGCTCATACTCTTGGCCATTTGCATTGACATAGCGACCTTGTGAGCTTAGCCAAAGCCCTCCCACTCATCTCCATCATCGTTTCATCATCATTGTGAGATTGGGAGAGAATCTAAGTGCATTACTTGAGTGATTGCATCTAGTGGCACTTGGCATTCATGTTTCGCTATGGGATTCAGTTGTTACTCTTGGTGGTTGCCGCCACCTAGACGGCTTGGAGTAGCGAGGATCATTGAGCGGAGGTTGGTGATTGTCTCCGGCTTTGATCATGGCGATTGTGAGGGGTCTTGTGTCTTCCCCGGTGTAGAGCCAAAAGGTAACTCTAGTGGATTGCTCGTGTCATTGAGTTACCTTACTTGTGGGTAGGTTCTTGCAGTGTCCAATTGTGTGGATGAGGTTCGTGCAACACCTCTTAGCCGCCGAACCACTAAGTGTTGGTCGACACAACGGGGACTAGCGTGATGGCAAGCATGTGAACCTCAGGAGAAAAATTGGTTGTCTCTTGCCCTTTGGTATTGTCCCAGTGATTGATTTAGTATTCATCTTGTAATTGGTTCACTCCTCTACACGGCGGTATAATCACCCTACTCACTTATTTGTATTCTTCCAAACTAGTTGTGGCAAGCTCTTTAGTGTAATTAGAATTGAGAGCTTGCTTTGTTATTTTAAGTTCATCTAGTGGAGCTCTTTAGAGTAGCAAGATTGAGAGCTCTTAGTGAGTAGTAACATTGCAAGTTATGTGCCTAGTAATCATTGCAACTAGAATTGTTGGATATGTGGCTTGCAACCCTTGTAGAGCTAGAGCAAGTTTGCATTTCGCTATTTGTCATACTAATCAAATTGCTCTAGTTGATTTGTAGATTTTTAAATAGGCTATTCACCCCCCTCTAGCCATATTAGGACCTTTCAATGAGGCACCCATGGTTTTCTGGAGAAGCTGATCATGGCCACTGGGACTAGTGTTTCAGTGACCCAAGACCTAATGGTCTATGGGCTGCTAAAACCACTGAGCCCAGAAAAAGGTCTGAGCACCTCCCTGGCCCTCTCCTGCTCTCAAATCCCCTTCTAGCACTAGCTGTTGAAACGGGTGACATTGGCTTCGGCCATCACAGGTGACCTCTAGTGGGACGCATAACAGGAGCCGCATGGTTCTCCTCAAACTTCCCTCTCTCTCGTTCCTTCACCCTCAACATCTAGCCTTTTAGGGAAATCTAGGAGGACTTGCAGTTATTGCCATGAGTGGTTCAAACAGAAGGAAGGCCTATATTTATAGGCCCAAGGGCAAACTGAACAGCCAGAAACCCCCGCACCATGTGGTGAGCCACGTGAGGCCATAGCCAATGTCAGATGCCCGCATAAGACCGGAGAAATCAAGACCTTCTCAAAGACAGGCCCGGTACGGCATCAATGAGACCTCTAGGACTCGCCTAGGTCATGAACCCCAGTACGCAGCACACTAACATGGCAAGGCTTAGCGGTCATGTACCATATTGCTAGGGCATCCTGACGGGGCCGAACACAACGACCACCTACCGCATTGAATGCACCAACCCGCAAGGGGTCGAGCAATGAAGCTCGAACAAGCCACAAACTACGAACCCGCATTCGATCGCAACAGACATCTCAACGCTTTTGCGATCACTATATGAACACAAAACACTCAGGGGCTACTGCTAGGGTTATAACCCCAGGGTGTCTCAAGGCACCAATTAGTCAGTGGGCCACGTGGCCCACAATATATTAGCTAGCAAAGGCCCAAACAACTAAGGCCTAGCCGATCTAAGAAAACCAGGCCAAGCGCTAAGGCTGGCCTCGACCCCTTCATCAGACTTAGCCGCATAGCACACAAGAAGACGCACGACCTCTCCACCTTCCTAGCCCCTAGGAGGAATGGGGAGAGGTCGTGCATAGCCAGGCATGCTCGCTCTGACAAGGACAGGCACGCCACTCTGACCCACAAGGATTGAAGGGACAGCGATCACCTCGGCCCGATCAGATGCCATCCCTATGCCACGTGGTGCAGACAAGACAACACCGCATGGCGATGACAATTGGTACGGTGATCCACTGTCCAAATATGATCGACAGGATGCATGTATGATTCTACCCACCATGGGATGGGATCCATGATGAAGGCCTTAACTTAGAAGCCATCCAACCTGGCGGGAGCCATGACCCCAACAATTGGGATGTGGCCCTCAGCCCCTCAAACTAACAAGGCAATCGATGACCCAGAGGTGGCTACCAACTCTTGTACGATGCCCCCAGAAACCAGAAGGCGATGACGAAGACCACGACAAGGACCACATCGCGTAGGATGGCTGGCGAACCACCACCATGCCTATAGTGCCGCAATGGCCGACATAGTAGCACAACATCACACCATGTCACGACGTGGCAACAAGACCATGACGACAACCACGCCCAGACGTACTCCACAAGATGGCGTAGCTTGCAAGCCAAGTTAGCTAGGACCTCCCTCAGGCACATGACCCTTCAGTTAGGAGATCCTTCTTCCTTGTATGCGTCCTAGCCCCAAACTCTATATAAGGGCAGTTAGGGCACCACTCTAGGGATCCATCTTTTATTCAGTCATTCTTACACCATAGAAGGGCTCTTGAAGCTTTTCTTCGGATAGCCCGTCTCCTAGCCCCAGGTCTCCTATCTCTTTCACCATTCTTGCACTCCCCATTGTAAGAACTTTAGAGCATTCAAGTGAGAAACACGCACTCGATCATCTCTGAGACTGGATGTAGGGCTCTGGCCTGAACCAGTATAAATCCTCCTATCTTTTGGATGCAACCATCATCTTTCTAGAGCAGAGCGACAATCGTATAAATTTACTAGTCTGGTTTACAAACACCAACAATATGCAACATACAGATAAAACACTTTTGCAACATTGGTATAAAATAGGTGAAACTTTGAAATATACACTTGCAACATGCATGTATAGCCACTACAACATATGCAATATCTAGATAAAACACTTGCAACATACGTTTTAAACAACTGAAACATTTGAAACATACGCGTATAACCATTGCAACATATGCAACACCAGATCTACTTTTACAACATCCTGATAAAACATATGCAACACACATTTAAAACACATGAAACATACGGTTGCACCATGTGCTCATTTATTTGCTGTCACCCAATGGAAGCTAGTTGATGTGGCGTAGGCAACGCGCGGCGCAAGGTGCGAACTTTATAGTCACGGGCGAGGTGTGCGGCATGTAGCGTGAAGTGGGTCATGTGTGATCGTGCGAGGCACGAGGCGTAGGGGCGCACGACACGAGGCGGGTCCGAACTAACACCCTGATAGGAGCATTACCAAAAACATAAATATTTAGAACATCAAATAGGTATTATTAGATCCAGAGGCGGAGCCACCACTAGGGCAAGCTAGAGCGTTTGCCCTAAGTCCCCTTGGCCGGGCACCATATACCCACCCCTAGAGGACACCGGAGTCTGAACAGAAGATGGTGGAATCGTGGCACGTAGCGTGGTGCTTTTTCTTTCTATGAGGGAGAGGCAGAGGGCAGAGGGCGGCGTCATGCATCATGGGCCGCGGTCACACACACATTGGCCTAGCCCAGGCCCGACAGTAGTTCAGGTGGCCAGTGTGCAGTTAGGGTGGGCCATACGTCGCTCGCTAGACTGTGAGACTCCCCGCTCTACTCGTTGCCTCCATGGCTCTGCCTTCCTCGCCGCTCGTCGCTCACCATCGGCTGCCTCCACTACGGTGCCTCACTGCGTGCCCCACCCAGCCGCCCAAGCCGCTGTCGCTCATCGCCGGCCAACAGCGAGCAGCTAAAGCTCCCATGACCTAGGTGGTTGCTGTAGTGCCGCCTCTTCCCTAGGCCCTAGTCGGCAGCCACTGGCGCTTGGCCACCAGCCAGGAGGCTAGCCCCAGCCGACCGACCCTTAGGTAGTCAGGCTCCTGCCTCTGCCTGCAGGGCTGCTACTGCTGTGCCGCCTCTTCCCTAGGCCCTAGTCGGCAGCCACTGGCGCTTGGCCACCAGCCAGGAGGCTAGCCCCAGCCGACTGACCCTTAGGTAGTCAGGCTCCTGCCTCTACCTGCAGGGCTGCTACTGCTGGGATTTTGGATTTTGGTCATTTGGTTTTGGTGATTTGGTAATTTTGGTGATGGATGGGGGAGCAGATGAAGCCGTTGTGGGTGGAGTTAAAGAAGCGGCCCTGTTCGTTTGCTGATTTGTTGTGAGAGAAAAACACTGTACCATGGCTGATAAGTTCAAGCAAACAGGGCCCAAGTTGGAAATGACTGGTTCCTTACTTCATTTGTCTAACATCTATCATTGATAATTCCATTATTATAAGGTAGCATCTTGATTCTTGTTGATTGTTCTAAATTTTTGCCCAAAACATGAAAATTGTCGTTGGTAGCTAAAATTTTAGAGTATGAGTCCGCCCTAGGTCATTTCTCGAGCTAGATTTTCCACTGTTTAGATCTGCCATGAGATATAATTTCATAGTGTACTTATTAGTGTTAAAAGCATTAATATTTTATCTATATATATTTAGTAAAACTTTGAATAACCCGAGAGTGCGGGTGCATCTTTTTAAGGACTCAGAGGGAGAAAATGGGAATTTTGTCCTCATCCCAAGTGGATTTTGCTAAAATGCCATCGAGTTCGTGGGCTTCGCTAGAATGCCTTTATGAAACATGTACTCAACGCTATTTTGCCATTTCATGATTTTAAAAATTTTGGAAATCTTTTCGGCCCAAATTTACACTTGCTTTGACCGTTTTACCCTTACCTCCATCAACCTTATCTTCTCGTTCTCTCTCTTCTTGTCACAGACGGTACCTCTGTCTCGTATTTCCTGTCTCTCTTCTCTCACCGGTCGGGAGCATGCCCCAAGCGCGCCGCCGAGCTCTGCGCGGAGCTCGCGTTTCTGACCTCGGGCATCGAGGCAGGGGGCGCGGACACCCTCATCCCTAACTCCATGCTCAAGGCAGCCATCAGCACGACGGCACCTACGCCACCGTCCGTTGAGGCGACGCGGCAAGCCGTGCTGCGCGCTATGCCTCCGGCGGCCGCCAAGTCCGTGAGGACCACTGCAAGGCGCGTGACGGTGATGGCCGTGAGCACATCGAACTCGTTCTACTCATCCCCGGCGTCCACGTCGTTGTACGGGTCAGCCTCGGAGATTATTGTGGTGGAGGATGAGGCCAAGGAAGACACACCGCGAAGGAGGATGGTCAAGGATATACGGAACCGCCAGCGGCGCCGGTTGACACGCTAGAGGACGACGTGGTAAGCAAGGTGATGGACACGGACGACAACGGCGTGGAGCGGCGGCGCGCGCTGTGGGAGGCCACGAGTGAGGGCGTGGAGCGGCGGCGCGCGCTGTGCACGCCACGCCTCCTCGGCGCACTGTGCCACGTGTTGCTGCTCCCCTGGGGCCGGCATGGGTAGGGAGCCATGGGGGCGTGGGCGCATGGGTAGAGGGTGCGCCTAGGGAGCAGCGGCCCGGGGGCGGCGGCCGCCGGCGTCGTGCTCCCGGCCAAGAGATCTCTCCGCCGGGTGAGACAGAGACGGAGAGACTTCGGTTCGTAATGGGGGAGAAAGAGGACGAGGGGATAAGGTAATGGAGGCAGGGGTCAAACGATCAGAGCAGGTAAACAAATTGGGCTAAAAAAATTTCAAAGTTATTTAAAATCGTGAAATGGCGATTAGCGTTGTGCACCCGTTTCATAGAAGCATTCCAGCAAAGCCCACACACTTATGGTATTTTAGCGAAAGCCACTTGCCGTGAGGTCAAAATTCCATTTTCTCACTCAGAGGTAGTACAATGTTAACGGTTTACGTGGCGGGTTTTCAAAAAAAAAAAACGGTTTACGTGGCAATTCTACAAGGTCGAGTCGTAAGTGGAGTGCCAACGGTAAATAGTTAAATACTATCCCTCCCCTTCCCCGGTGTCTCCTCCCGCAGTCCGCTCCCCTCCGCACTGTCTCGACTCTCGAGCGTGCCGCTGGCCGACCTTGCCCGCGCAAGGCCGAGTTCCGACGGCGCCTGGAGGCTGGAGCAGCAAGCGGCAGCTGGCCTAGGCGAGCCTTATCCGGGATTGACGGCACGGTGAGCTTCGGCCGGGCGGAGCAGACGACAGGCAGCGCGCCAAGTCAGATCGACGGCGACTCAGGCAGGCCCTACCCGGACCCGCAACCTGCCTTCTCTTCTTCCAATCACCACCACAGCGTGCGCTCTCTCTCTCAGAGGGGCCGTCGCTGCAGCCTCCGCCAGGTGCCCAGATCTTCTTCGGCCCCTTCGCCGGCGTCGAGCACCACCAGGTACGCCCTCCTTCCCTGCAAGTTGTGCGAAACCGTGCACCCAAACCCTATCTTACTATTTGTGTTCGAATCTGACCTAATTACAGGTGTATATGCATTCATTATAGCTACTAACTTCGATTGCCTTGCAGAAATTATAGTGTTTACATGTGTACGCTCATGTCCTTTACTGGTCCGCCCCTGATGGTTGCTATGTTTTCTTTGCCATTTTGTAGGTTGCTTCAGAGACTAAGATGATGAAGCAGCCTAATTGGGTCTTCGTTGAGAAAGAATCGGTGGGTTTTTTGCTGGTACAGAGATGTCAAGCTGAATTTCCTTACTTGTGGGCTGTGGCTTGTCTTTATTTGAATCAGATTCAACCATTTATATGGACTGCTCAGTTCCATGGCCTTGGAGGGCCTTGGCGTTCACATCTCGTTAATGTATTGCTTTTGCGTAATTGCATGAAAAACATTAAGAAGTTAAAGATAGACTAGCAACTCCCACAAGGCGCATTAGCTTGTTCCTCATGTATGCATGCTAATTGTTTGGTCTTTTAGGCGAAGGAAACTTTACCAGCCACTGAAACGAGGTCTGGCTCATTCATTGAGTAGGTGCCCATGACATGCTAACTGATAGCTGTATTGATGCAACTTTCTGCACTTATTTAAGCATTGATAGATTAGTGATGCTTGGGCCATCACTGGAAGCACCTAATTGTTCCCTCAGCATGTAAAAACTAATCACTGTCTTAATGATTCTCACTGGCATGGTATAAACAGATGCTGAAGCTGTGAATTAGATGGATATGCTTCTTTATTGTAGCACTGAACCAAATCTAGGAATTGAGCATGCAGTATATTTGTTTGCTAAATGTGGATCGAGTTAGATGGTTGTAGATTGTCTTCAATCCTATGGAATAACTCCTAGTTTGGTTAACCGTACCAGGTAACTGACTTAAGAGAGCAAATTCTCCAACTCATTGAGCATGATTGTCACGATCAAGAGGTATGTTGTGATTTGGTAACAGCTTGGTGGTACTGAATCAGTGTGTTTTCTTGTCTATTATTGTGTTACAGCATCTTTGATACTGGAGATGGTATTGACTTGATAACAGGAAAAATCACGGGCAGAGCTACTGGAGAAGCTCAAGAGCTGTAAAAGAGATACGCTAATCGAACTGTGTCGTTCATTTGATGTCATTGGCTCAAGAGCTAATAGGAAGGTTGGTCCAGCTTAAAACTTGAATTTTCTATTCTCACCTGCCTGATGGTGCACATTACAAAACAATTTTGTTTCTTTTTCAGGAGGAACTGGTATTGTATCTGATGGAATTCATTAAGGATCACTGTTCTGGTGATGGCATAAACTCTGATAAGGTCCTAAACTGCAGCTTACTTTGGCCATAACAATTTTTTAGAACACTTATCTAGAAATGATAGCAGATGTTGTTGTTTTAACTTCGTAACTTAAGCTACTGCCCTATCATCATTGGTGCTGTAATTCTTTTTCATGTGTCTTGTCTATTGTAGAAATTCAAGAAAAGAAGGCGTGTAAAAGAAGATGAAAATTTGTCTACTGGTAAACCTTCAAAGGTAAACTGTCTTTACACATTCGTTTAGAATTATGTTTGTATGCTTCCAGCCTTTTCCTTAGCATCACAAAAGTTCCTAATTTATTTGAAGATATTATGATTATTAGGGTTTTATATATAGCATGGTCTGCAAAATCTTCCAGCCTTTTCCTTAGCATAAATTACTTTTACTTTATATAATTATTTATTTTGGACTACCCAGAAAAAGAAACGAGAAGGTGAAGAGGAAGCAGACGAGAGGAAGGGTGTGGAGGATAGAGGAAAACATTCTGACTGTGATTTGATGGACAACAAATATTCATGTGCTGATAGTAAGAATGGATTCCCAAATGAACAGACCAACTTTGAGCCTTCTGAGAGGATAAATGACTCTGTGTCAGAGAATTTAGATGGAGCATCACTCAGCGAAGCGCCAATTCCTACAGATGAACAAGTAATAATAATCACACCACCTACAAAGTTTGTTACAGCTGCTGCGGGTGACAGTACTGACGTGAAGGCTTTAAAAAGGAAAATGTCTTATATAACCAAGAAAAAAGCAACTCCTAAGGAAGATTGCAAAGTCAAATTGTGTGGTATGCTTCTGGATGACTTGCTGCTACTTATGCACCTGTGCCTGCATGTGCTGTTTATCTACATGTGGATAAAACACTTAAAACAAAGAAAGCTATGTTTAATATTCAGGAATGCGCATTGAATAATATTTGCTTGGACTGGTTTTTATTGATTTATTGCTATTGTGGCTGGAAAAGGTACCCTAGATAACTTTATAATGTGGTGGTGTAACTGACCACCTATACTTTATCCATCCACCGAGGGACCTATAGCAGAGGCACTAATGGTGTGGTGATCAAGGGAATTTCTCTCTTCTTGATCAATTTTTTTATTAAGAGACCTGTAGTAAATTAATCTTTTTATTTCTGAATTGGTAACAAAGAAACTAGAACATGTTCCACAGCATCCTTCAAAGTCAGGCAACAATGTTTAGAGCCCAGAAGAATCTGCAAAAGTTCTTTACTAAACTACTACTATAACTACAAAGAGATTTATATGGTGTATACTTATTCCAGAAAGGATCATTCATGTAGAGTGGAGTTTAAGTGCTTCATTTGATACAGGGGTTCATAATCAAATGTTTATGGATATGAATTATTAGGTTAGAGTAAAAGAGCTTGTACAAATCAAGAACATTCAAATGTATGAAATAATTCAAGTGCATGGCCTGGAAAGTACTTTTTTAGAGAAAGAAACACATGAGCAACATAAATACAGTAATCTGTGTGCTTGCCTAACAAAGGATTGTGTAGTTGATAGTACTTATATTATATTGACTACAGAACTTCAACAGAATTGGTTTTAACTATAGACCGGTTTAAACTTTCAAGTAATAGCTAGTTTTGCTGAGGTAGAAGGAAAAACTGTGTATTTTTTGTTTGAAGGAGAATGAAACTTGAAACCAGTCTTCAACACCACCCACCACTGCCTCTTGTGATCAACTGGTTGCTTAGGTGTTCCTACGATATCTTTTTTCTTACATGATTATGAAAGCTTAATGATCTTCTAACAGGTTGGATGACCACTAGTTCCTCATTGTGAAAACGCTGTATTCTTTTTCCATTGAAGGTAAACAGGAGTCTAAAGGAGACACAAAACCTCGAAAACAGGCAATCAAACCAAGTAAGGATGAGCTGAGGGAAGCTGTCTTTCTTATCTTGGATACCGCGGACTTTGCCACGGTGAGATACATTGTACATCATTTATCTTTAACTTGCGTGTTGTGTTGTTGAGTTATAAGATACAATAATTGTTTTGTGATATTCATCCTATAGTTAACATTTGTCTGTTTCTTTTCTGTTCGCCTTTTTCAGATGACCTTTGGAGATGTTGTAAAAGAAGTCGGTATGTCATTGCTTACCTTTCCAGAGGCCTTCTATATCTGATCCTTGCAGATATGTTTGGTCGTGTTTTGAGTGAAGGCATCTATGAAGCCTGAACGTTCATTGCTTTTTAGCTGGTTGAGCTTTCTGACTTGCTTTCATATCTTCAGACAAATACTTTGGCAAGGATCTGTTTGAGAGAAAGCCATTAATAAGGTGCCTTATAGAAGAGGAGCTCTTTAGGCTAGCAGACGAGGCAGAGAAGAAGGAATTGGAAGAGTCGGAAGCAGCAGAGGCGAAGGCTAGAGCTGAGCAAGCTGCCAAGGAGATGGCACAAGTTCAAACAGTTGAATCGGGTATCAACAGGCAAAATGTACTTCAAGCTGGTCGAGATAGCAACACTAAAGGCAGTCTAAAGAATGCAAATGACAGTACTAACAAAACATGTATTGGTGGTGGGGCTTCTGTGGAGTCTGCTTTCAAGAGAAACAGCTGTTATGCTGCTGAAGGTTCAGAAGGCCACAAAGCTGACACTGATGCAAAGAATACAAACATAACTAAGGATGGCAATGGTGAAAAGGTTGCACTTTCACCCATTGCAAACAGTGATTGTACCTCACAACTACAAGATTCAAACAATGTTGAGGCTGAGATGATGAAGAACAACGATGTTGAAACCCTAGAAGGGTCAAAAGATGGCAATGTGAAAGGCGCTAGCAATGGAGAAGACGACACTGAAGATGGTAGAAATGAAAAAATTAAGATTGGGAATGTTGGTAGCAATGCAGAAGCTGTCAACTGTTGTGAAGCTGAAGAGTCTGTCAATCATGGAAATAATGAACGTGTAGAACACACAGAAGATGACAAAGCTCATGAAGCTAACCATAATGAGAACAGTGCAAATGTAGAAATCCATGGTGATGGAGACGGCGAAGCAAAAGAAAGCGATATAAATGCGGAACAAAGTCAAGCAGATGGTGGCAGCAATAATAAGGCTGAAGATGCTGAGCACAATGAAAACACCAAAGTTGATGATGCCAATTCAAGCAAGAATGGTACTGCCGAGAATGGAAAGACTGATGTTGATGTGAAAGGCAACAGCGATGGCACAGCTGAAGGAAGCCCAGCGTGATGAGATGGATGTAGATTGCAAGAGAGTTCGAATAGGATCCCGCTTATGTAGATTGTAAGAGAGTTGATGTAGGGTCCCACGTGAGAGATTGTCACTGATGCCCTAACTCTTGTATGATACTGTAGCTTATTATGCAGAGTCATGGGAAGTGTAAGGTCTGGCCTGAAGGAATGGTTAGGCTAGTCAGCTAGAACCTAGAGATGGCCAGATTGTTTGTTGTAAATTATGCCGGGTCTAGCTTGATGTGTATAGCGCTAGACTACTGGAAACTGGAATAGTGTATCCAGTTACCCTGTTGTATGTTGGAACCAAGAAATTCAGAGCAGGACGTGTTTCCAAACAACAAACATTACCTTGTGTAGTAAATTGAGCTTTATAATTCAATCTGCATCAGAAACCCGAATGGTTTTTTTTTGGGTGCTTTCCTGTTTCCTCGATTCATCTTCTGGTGGTGGTGGGCTCTCAGTCTCACCTGCACTGAGTGCAGTGTCCTAGGTGGCAAACCGGGCCACTTGCGCACCTCACGGACCAGGCGCCGTCCCACGTGTTCCCGGGCCCACTGCGACGGCCTGGATGGATCCTACGTGGCGAGCATCCACGGAGGCGGAATCGCCAGGTGGCACACACTTATCAGCAAACGAACGGCGGGAGGCGCGCACCACGTTCACAGCTGGATGCGTTCTTATCCGCGCGATCCGACGGACCCGCCTATTCCCCACAACCCTCCATTGCTCTTGCTCGCTCTTCTCTTCTCCTCCAGCTTCAAATCCAAATCTCTTTGTCAACACACTCTCGCCAAATTTCCCTCCCTCCTTTTCGTTGCTCCTGTTCTCCTCTCGCATCCATCCCAGGTGGTGTCCCTGGTGATGCATCATCAGCTTCCTCGGTGGCCTTGAGCTGAGGCAGAGGACTAGAGGAGGAGGGAGCTCCAGCATCCAGGGAGGGACGGCAGGCTCGGCCAGCCATCGATGCCGGACTCGGACAACGACTCCGGAGGGCCGAGCAACGCGGGCGGCGAGCTGTCGTCGCCGCGGGAGCAGGACCGGTTCCTGCCGATCGCCAACGTGAGCCGGATCATGAAGAAGGCGCTGCCGGCCAACGCCAAGATCAGCAAGGACGCCAAGGAGACGGTGCAAGAGTGCGTCTCCGAGTTCATCTCCTTCATCACGGGGGAGGCCTCCGACAAGTGCCAGCGCGAGAAGCGCAAGACCATCAACGGCGACGACCTGCTTTGGGCCATGACCACGCTCGGCTTCGAGGACTACGTCGAGCCGCTCAAGCACTACCTCCACAAGTTCCGCGAGATCGAGGGCGAGAGGGCCGCCGCGTCCGCCGGCGCCTCGGGCTCCGCCGCCCCGCAGCAGCACCAGCAGCAGCAGCAGGGCGAGGTGCCCAGAGGCGCCGCCAATGCCGGCGGGTACGCCGGGTACGGCGCGCCCGGCGCTGCCGGCATGATGATGATGATGGGGCAGCCCATGTACGGCTCGCCGCAACAGCAGCAGCAGCCGCCGCCGCCGCCGCCACAGCAGCAGCAACATCAGCAGCATCACATGGCAATGGGAGGCAGAGGGGGTTTCGGCCATCAAGGCGGTGGCACTGGCGGTGGCGGCGGTGGCTCCTCGTCGTCGTCAGGGCTTGGCCGGCAAGACAGGGCGTGAGTTGCGATGATACGTGTTCAGAATCGCTGATACATAGAGTCGTCAGTCCATATATCACCCAATTGATGACACCCTACCTCGTTCTACCTGTCGATGTATTGTTTACTAATGAAAAAAAAGTCCAAATTACTCCCCTCAGATTTGGCATAAGTCCATAACTTATATTTGGTTCAATTTATTCCCTACAACTATTTCAGTTGGTCTAGTTTACCCCTTAACATGATTTGTTATTTTTGTTTTTCCACGTATTAGTTGAGTCTTAATATCAACTTTTGTGATATGATAGAGAACATCATAAGTTATGTTAGAAAAATATATCTTAACCTTTTGCCACTATTTTGATAGCTTAGGAAATTTAATAATAAAATTAACACTAGAGATACAATATCGTATAAGACATAATCGGCCTGTTCGCTGGTTGGTTTCTGAGCTGGTTTAGGCTGGCTGGTGCTGGTTTGTTGTGAGAGGAAAACACTGTTGGCTGACTGGTTTGGGCTGGCTGAAACCAACAAGCGAACAGGCTGAATGATGAAAAAATCATAGTGCATTTTTTCTAACACAAAACATAATGTCCTTTATCACCTCACAAAATTTGAAACTAAAATATAATTTGTACAAAGAGAAACAAAAAAGAAAAATCTCTTTAAGGTGTTGGTTGCACCGACTTAAATAGTTGGAGGGAGTAAATTGAACAAATGTTAGTTTGGGGGTTATTTAGACATATGCCAAACTTGAAGGGAGTAATATGGACTTTTTCCTTTACTAATTGCTGTAAATCTGAGGCTCCATTTCGAAACGGTGAACTCTTCCCGTTTCATACGAGAATTGAACTTCCTTTCAGTAATTCAGTTTGATATCTTGAGAGTTCGAGGCAGCCGCCAAGTGTTTTCAGAATTCAGGCATAGATGTGAACTGTGACACGTCAAACTACAACAGGATATTTGTGTCACCTCCTTGTCACGGACATGGTCCTTGAAAACACCAAAAGGAGTGCTGCGTTTGAGCACCAGACGTAGCGTATTCATCAACCAACAGTGTGTTGCTTGTGTGTCTGACGAGAGATGAGATGACTGCTGGGATTGGGATTAGGAGGTCCACAGCGCGTTTACCACATGCAGCTATTGAGCTATGCAAGTTGATCGACAGAGCATTTAGGGCCCTCGCTCTCGCAGGTTGCAAATCAGGCTCTACTTTTGTACTTTGAAAAGGGTGTGTTGTACTCCTTTTGTTTGCAGTTTTCACCTGACAGTGCGTATTGATGGTACTCCTTTCATTTCAAATTATAATTCGTACATATACAGTAAACTCTATGTGTTTAGATATAGTACATATCTAAAAGCCAGAACAACCTATAATTTAGAACATATAGAGTAAAATATATGAGAGAATTCCTTATTTGACACTGGAAAAATGAGTCGTTCCTTTCTTGGCCCTGAAATTTTCTTCGTTCCCTATTTGACACTCACTTCAACTTTCATCCCTAATTTGACACTACCGTCAAATCCGTTAGCTAACGGTGTTAACTGGCTGTTAAAAAGACGTTTTTGCCCCTAGAAAAAAAGCAGCGAAGCAAATTTGAGAGGAAAAAAAACCTGCACCTTTTTTTTTTTGCAGCTGGGCGCATGCATCAGAGGCGGGCGCAGGTTTTTTTTCCCTCTCAAATTTGCTTCGCCGCTTTTTTTCTAGGGGCAAAAACGTCTTTTTAACAGCCAGTTAACACCGTTAGCTAACGGATTTGACGGTAGTGTCAAATTAGGGATGAAAGTTGAAGTGAATGTCAAATAGGGAACGAAGAAAATTTCAGGGTCAAGAAAGGAACGACTCATTTTCCCAGTATCAAATAAGGAATTCTCTCGTATAGGGGAACAAAGACTACGTACATGTTCACTGTAGCTTCAAGTTGCAACCGCTACAAAAGTTTTTCATTATTATTATATGGTACTGCTTTTCTCCCATTGTACTTCGTATTTTTCTCATATTCACTTGCTATCTGGCACCATCACTTCATAGGCTTCTATGCCAGTTTTTTTAATAGAACAGGAGGGATTGCCCCCTACTGGAGATATATTAAAACACAAGAGGATACATCCAAAACCAGTTCAAGAAACAAAGAAAGCTACAAAGGAAATAAACAAGATTACACATATGCTTCTAGCCATTGACTAATGAAGGGTTTATGTTTTAACTTTGCTCTTAGCGTAACTTGAGCAAACTCTCCTTCCTGAAAATGTTCTTGCACAGAAGTATTGTAGATTGAATACCTGTGAAGATTAGACCATCTGTTTGGATCCTTTAGGGGCCAAAAATTAGTCAGCTAGTTATTAGTCCCATGGATGCAAACAAGACCTAAGTAATTTAGTGCTTCTTAGAGCAACTCCATCAGGAACCCTCAAATCAAGTCCCCAACTTTTGATTTGAGGGTTCCCTTACTCTTGAGGTTCTTTTTTATTTGCATCTACTCCCCCTTAAATCAGGGCCCTCGGATCATTCCAATCGAAACTGTCATATGAAACATATTCGTCATTCGGCCATGCGAGCAGCATTGAGGCACGAGGAGGGGAGTTGCCGGGGGAGGGGGTGTCGAGCACTCGTCGGCAGGATAAGAGCACACATTGAATGGGTCTCGCCAATAAAGACGGGACTGTGCGCTGGGTCAAGGCGCTTCACTGGGGGAGCTGCACCAGGGGAGGGGAATAGAGCGCCACGCGGGTGATAGTCGAGATGAAAAAAATAGACGCAGGGGTGAGTTGGTGCAGGGAAAAATATCTCATGAAGAAGTAGGGAGCTCCCTACGCACCCCTTAGATCAGATGGGGCGGCTGAGGGGGGTGATTTGGGGCTCCATAAAGTAGGGACTTAAGTCGGGACCATATTGGATTTATATATTTTTTTGTTTGGCACGAAAGAATAGAGTAAGGTCAAACAGGGTCCATACTGAAGATGCTCTTACTAGCTAGTGAAACCTTGTCCCCTAAATTATCCTCGTTTAATTTAGTGACCAGTAAACAAATAATAGATTCTTTGTCGAAAGAATTAAGTAAAAATAATAAAGACAATACGCTTTAGGGCGTGTGCAATGTGACCGGCTCATTTGGTAACTAAAGAAGTATTGGGGATGCAAAAGCATTTTAAACACATATGCAAGTGTGATGCAAAAGCGAAAAACTATATTAGGGATGGAAAAAATATATAGAATAATTGGGTAACTAAAGAAGTATTGGGAGAGAAAAATTACCCCCCCTACACACACCACAGAAAAACGTCCAGATAACCCTCCGGACTAATCTTGTGTTGCATTTACACCTCCAGTTCTTTTAAATGGTCAATTCTACCACTTAATAAGATTTTGTCTTTTTTTAATTCTCCATGTACAAAGTTGAGCTCTAAGTTTAAATTTTTTATAGTGATAGAGAATATCATAACTTATGATGAATTTTCATTATTATTTTTCATATAATTTTTCCATTATTAGATATCTAAGCTATAAAAAATAATGATGAAATTTCATAATGCGTTTTAAGATAAATTACAATGTTCTCTGCCCCCCTGCAAATTTTGAACTTAAAAATCAACTGCGCATGGAGAAACAGAGGGACAAATCTTAATTAGTAAAGATTACATTGGACTAACTGAAAGTTCCAGAGGGGTAGATTGAGCAGAAAAAAATAGTTTAGGGGCTATCCATAAAACGTTCTTAGGGAGTACATTACTTTTTTTTTTCCTCACAAGTGTATTACAACTTACAAGTGGATAGATAAAAATATCTAGAATTTGAACAGATTAGAAAGAGCAAGAGCAAGCCATTTCTATTAGGTACGTGATCCCAGATTAATAGATTTATCTATGAACTCTATCATTCTTGAAACTACTGGCCGGGGCAATTATAGACTGGTTTATTAAATTCTAACAGTAATATCTGCTTGAGCGTGTCTAGCTCTACCGTGAATGTCCAGGTCACCTCTTCTCTGTCGGGGACACATTGTGCCTATGATGAATCGTGCGACAAGTTTTGCGGTACGGTCAAGTGAAGTTGAAATGTACATACAAGCTGATTTTTGCAACCATTTTTTCCCGGTCAGAGACTCAGAGGCCCATAGAGGCCAGCAGAGCCATTGTTGGATCCACGCTGACGAGACCATGGCGCTATACATGGCCAACCAGGCCGCACGGCACGGCACTGGCACGGACACGGCCAGGCACGGCACTATGCGGCACGGCAGCTTAGCCATGCCGTGCCTGATAGTGCTGCCGTGCCGCCGTCTTGGCCCAGGCACGGCACTACGGCCTTTTAGCCGTGCCGTGCCGTGCCGATGGGCACGGCAGCCCACCATACCAGCTCGAGCACCGCCGCCGCACCGTCGAACAGCAGCCGCGCGTCGTGGAGCGCCGCTGTCGCGCTGTGGAGCAGCAGCAGCACGCCGCGCGGACGCACGCCGCCGCCTCTGTGCAGCCGTTGTAGCTGTGGGAGGCGAAGCAAGTGCCCAGATGCCACATGGAGATGAGATGACACGAGAGCGAGCCGCAGCAGGTAACAGTAAAGAAATCTCATCTCAGAAGGAAAAAATGCAACAGCGAACTAGGCCTCGCCTCCTTCCCGGCGCGGCCGCGGCAGCAGTGCGCCACCACCGTCGTCGCCCATGGCTGCCAGCGAGGAACAAGGGAAAGAAACAGAAAAGGGGAAGGGAAAAAACGGCCTTTCCGCGTCCGGCGACGAGATCCCCTCGAGAACGCACCCCAGAGCGAGAGGGGGTGCCCAAAGATCCCGTCCCACCATTCCAGCGAAGGAGCATTGCGGATCCTGCGCCTAGGCTCACCGTTGTTGCGCCGCCGCTGCAGATCTCGCACGGATGCGCCCCTGGTCGAGCGGCCATGGGAGTACTGGAGAAGGGAGTTCGTGCCGCCACGACGAGGTCGCCACGCCGTCGAGCCGCCATGGGGAGTACAGGAGGAGGAGGAGGAGCCGCCATGGGGACCGCCGGGGCAGGAGGAGTCGAGCATGGGGAGGACAGGAGATACGACCACAGGGAGGAGTCTACAGGAACTGATTTGGGAATTAGGAGTTAGGGTTTTGGTCATTATATACTCTCATCCGATGGCTAAGAAATCCCCTGAGTCATCCAATGGCCAGGAATTATCGGGCCGCGTCGTGCTGGCCCAATTTCCGTGCCGTGCCTGGGCCGGCACTACGGGCCGGTGTGGCGGCCCAGGCACGGGCACGACGTCGGGTCGGGCCAGGCACGGGCACGAGGCCTGCCGTGCCGCACCGGGCCAGGGCTGTGCTTTTTCGTACCGGGCCCGTGTCGGCCCAGCGGGCCTGGCCCGTTTGGACAACTATACATGGCGCCATGCATGATGCACGCATGCATATGTTCTTTGTCGGCTAACGATAAAGACCAAGGGTTCTTCACACTTGGCACGGGCGGCAAAGGGCAAACTGCTCGGCTAACGATAAAGACCAAGGGTTCTTCACACTTGACACGGCAAAGGGCAAACTGCTTGTGATTCTTCACCGTTTTTATTTTATTTCATGGAGGCAGGCAGAATCATAGCGTGCCACAGTCGTAGTCCGCCATGGCGACTAGC
This sequence comes from Miscanthus floridulus, assembly GCF_019320115.1. Lineage (NCBI taxonomy): Eukaryota > Viridiplantae > Streptophyta > Magnoliopsida > Poales > Poaceae > Miscanthus > Miscanthus floridulus. The sequence continues at coordinate 136,337,435 of NC_089580.1, read as the reverse complement.
GTCTTGGCCAGCAGTCCAGCCAGGAACCTGTCCCTGACGAACCTGACCACGGCGTTGTTGCTCTGCTGGATGAAGCCGACGGCGTAGGCGGCAGTGATCAGCTGGATGCTGCGCCACCGCCTCGCCTCCGCGTACTTCTCCAGCGCCGCCTTGACGACCCGCCCCTCCTGATCCTGGTCGTGGCTGCCGAAGCGGGCGACGGCGAAGGCCTCGCCCAGGCACCGGGCCAGGACGACGCCGTCCTCGAGCGCGGCGCACCCGCCCTGCCCGAGCTCCGGCGTCATCGGGTGCAGCGCGTCGCCCGCCACGCACACGCCGCCCCGGCTGATGCTGCCGCGGACCAGGGCCAGCGGGGACCGGAACCGCAGCGGCGACGACGCCACGTCGTTCATCTCGCTCCGCTCGATCACCTCCAGCGCCTCCGCCGGGATCTTGGGGCCCCGCAGCTTGGCCACCACGTGGCTCCGCATCTTGGCCACGCTCTCCTCGGCGTCCCCGTCTGCCGGGGAAGGGCACCAGGTGTAGCCCCAGTAGACGGAGGTGTCGGAGCAGGGCAGCACGACGGAGCGGAAGCCGTGGCCGATGAACTGCAGGATCTCGGGGCCGAAGCCGTGGCCCGCCGGGTACTCGGCGAGGCCCCTGGTGGCCCAGCGGCCCGAGAGGACCGGCTTCGGCAGGCCCAGCCATTTCGCCACCACCGAGTTCACGCCGTCGCACCCTATCACGACCTTGGCCTTTATGATGGAACCATCTGCCAAGTGCAGGGTCTTCACGCTGCCGTCTTCCTCCATGGCCGCAACCTTGGACGAGTACCTGATGGTGCCCTCGGGCAGCTCGTTCGCGAGCGTCTGCAGCAGGAAGTCCCGCTTCACGCACCGGATTTCCTGTGGCCCGCTGGTGTGATGCGAATGTCACAGTAAAATTGTACAGAAATTGGTCAGTTATCTGCTCGTAGTAGTTGTAAGATTATGCACACACAGAAGTACAGAACCGAGTGAAGCATACTCAGATTGAAAGTTTTAACTACCTTTTGCCCTGAATCTTTAAGCTTACTTCTGTAGCAGCTTCACCAGTAGCTGCAGAGAAGGCAATCATCCTGTCATCGTCAAAAAGAAAAAAAAAAAGTAAGACAAGTGAAGTGGGCAGGTGGTCTTGCCATTTATAGTTTCAGGAATGGGCTAGTTAATGAGCTGCCAAGAAAATGGGGCTCGACTTGTACTCGTAGTAATGTTATGTAGCCCGGCTCAATAAAGCCCAAGGTTATGTCCGGCTCAATAAAGCCCAAGGTTGTGTAGCCCAGGAGAGCCCACAAAGGAACAGCACAGGTTCGTTGCCATTTTGCCACATCCACCGACGACCAAAGGTATTTAGCGGATGACCTTTAAAACAGCTATAGCGGAGGCTAAATGGTGCAATAGCAGACTTTAGCCGTTAAGTTCTATGTAAACGTAAATAGCTTCAAACAGCTATAGCCGAAAATTTAAAACCTCGCTGACAAGTGACGACGACCTACGGCTGCTACTGGACCTAGAGTAGAGTACCACTACCAATACTACTAGGAACTAGGAAGGCTGAAAATCAATAAAAAAAAAAGAACTAGGAAGGCTAGAAGCGGCAACGAAGGAAGATATGAATATGAATATGATTGTTTGCTCACCGCTCGTGGAGCAGATGGTGCTCCCGGATTTGTCCCCAACGCCGAGGGCGTCGAGGGCGCGGAAGGCGTTGGTCCACGTCGTGAACGCGAACCCCGACGCGCGCAGCGCCGGCGACGATTCCAGCACCAGGCACCTCACCCCCTTCCTGCACGACACGAGAGACGAGACCACCAGCCCGTCCGTCAGCTCGGCATATACATGCATGCTTCTAGACTGGCCATTGGACAGCAACGGCCGCTTACAAGACCGGTCGGTCAGATTGTTGAATTGTGCAGGGAATCGGAGTAGCTAGCGTGCTTGCCTGTGTAACCCGAGCGCCGTGGCGAGGCCGGCGAGGCCCGCGCCGGCGATGACGATGTCCTCCACGGCCTCCTCCATTGGTTGCGAGCGCTGCGACGTGGTTTCTGCTTGGTAATTGCGCTGCGACGTGGTTTCTGCTTGGTAATTCGGAGTAGGACGAAGGAAGAACTGAACAAGGCAACAGGAGGACCGCGAAAAAGTTCAGAGGACTCACACACAGGTTAATTAGGTTCTGAATTCTGGTGGAGCTGCGGGAGCTTTCTCTGATACCTCATTTTATAGCAAGACGATGTGTGCTATCTAGGGGCCTGTTTGGTTGCCAAATTTTTTGGCGAAATGTTACTGTAGCATTTTCATTGTTATTTGGCAATTAGTGTCCAATCATAGTCTAATTAGGCTTAAAAGATTCGTCTCGTGGGTTTCGTCTAAACTGTGTAATTAGTTTTATTTTTTATTTATATTTAATGCTTCATGCATATGTCTAAAGATTCGATGTGACGAGGAATCTTGACAAATTTGGCAAAATGAGATGGAACTAAAACTGGCTCTAGATGAGGGTGGCGAAATCTGCCGGTATGGGCACGCCGCACGCGCAACTTCGCCGATGCATCAACGGTTCAACGCTTCGGATCGGTTTCTTGGGAGGGTGTATGTATGACCAAAATCTGCAAGGAAAAGTTGGAATTTGGTTCGGCGAAGGCGAGAGCTTCCGTTACGTCAAACTGCACGTGCCGAAAGAAGCATACGAGGCCGTCGGCCGTAATGACTTGCTTTAATCTAGGCTTTAACCACCACAAGGCCGCTGCTTGTGTGACTTGTGTCCACTACTCTGCCGATTAATGTCCACGACAAGACAGCTTCTGGCTTTCACCGTGCACCACAAGACATATTTGAGTCACCATCGCTCGTTTGCTAGTTCGGAGATGCTTCTCTGGTTTTCTTTAGCGCGCCAAACTTTTTTAATTTTAACTAGGTTTGTAGGAAATACGTGAAACATTTATATCTCTAAATAAGTTTATTATGAAGGTATATTCAACTATCTATATATAATTGGTCAAAGTTAAAAAAAATTAACTTCTCATGAAAAATGAGAACTCTTTTATTTTGAGACCTACAGAGCAGCTTGCAGAAGAGACGGTAAAGCTGGCAAAAAGCATAGTAGATTACGAGAGAGAGAGAGAGAGAGAGCCAAGGTCCTGCAACAGGCTACAGAGCACCAGCAGGCCGTGAACATTGATGGCTCTATCTTGTGTAGTCTACTCTCTCTAAAAAAAAGTTACGTTTTTGACATTCAGACACCATGTAGCAACTCCTCAAGTTTCGCTCCGTGCAGTGGGCGGCTCCACTTTCAGGGTTAAGCAATATATATTCTTCGTTCTTATAATTAGTCAACTGTTTATGGCTTGTTATCAGCTATCTTTTCTCAGTATTACTGCATAATTTTTTTTTTATCTATTTCTTCTTTTTATTCATTACTTTTTATTCAGTTGTTTGCATGTCATGCTTTACGGAACATCTTTTTCATTACAAGTTTGTGTAATCCAGCTCTTCTGGGTTGCTATCTCGATCACCGAGTGTAGTAGAATTTCACTTTGGTTGATGTGCACGGCCATTCAGAAAAAAGAAAGCCTAAAGGTCGTTTTGCATAAAGTACATAAACTGTTCCCCGTGTAAGTAGCTGCCTTAGAGCGAGTACAACAATTGGCTTATAGCCAAGCTAATCAATATTTTTTTGCTGATGTGAAAGAAAAAAGGTAGAAGAGAGAAGAGAGCTTGACTCTCATACAAGCAACAAGTTGGACACGGAAGCATAGGCAATAGTGGGTCCTAATAGAGATGTGTGTGAGAAGGAATAGGAAAGAGAATAAAAAACATTTAATAATAAAGAAATTTTGTAGACAAATATAAGACTAACCATTGTATAGCTTGTCTCTTATAACTTAACTTATAGCGAAGCACTTGGCACTATTATTAAGCTTGCTCTTAGTGTTTACTACTACCTCCGTCCTAAAAAGAATGCAACTATGGGTTACGTGCCATGAAAAGTGGTTCACGTTTGACCAAGTTTTTAGTGAATAATTAATTTATTTATTTATTATGAAAATATATTTCGTAATTAATCTGATGGTATTTATTTAGTATCATAAACATAGATAATTTTTTATCTATAATTGGTTAAACTTAATGTACTAAAATATGACACCGTACTAGAATTATATTCTTTTGGGGACGGAGGTAGCACACGCCCTTCAAGACCTGCACTGTAGCATGCTAGAGATCTAGCTCTAGATGTACCTGCCTTAGTATATTACCACCTCAGAAGTTACAAAATAGTTGGACAATTGATTGAATTGATAGCACATCAAAACCAAACATTAATCACATATTTTCTGCTAAAATCTGTATAAATGTCAGATTATTAGTACTTGGTGTCTTCCTAGACTGGGTTAGTATATAGATTGAAATACATTTGATTCACCAGTCACCACGGGTTTATACTTTGGTTTATATATTCCCAGGCAGAATCCCGCAAGGAAGTGTTTATACCCAAGATGGAAACACCAATTTGATATAGCATTTATTAGTGATGATGGCTTCCTATCTTGGATTAGCAGATTGTAATACATTTGGTTCATCCTGGGTTCATAATTTGGTTATGCTCAGGCAGAATCTCAAAAAAAAAAAGTTCACCAAATTATTTTAATCTTAATCTTCAGTGTTTGCAATAAGAATAAATGTTGCTCCTTTAAAGTATTGCAGATCTCCAGGTATGAATATGAGTGTACAGACTACTGGAGTTAGGAATTTTTTATAGCTTTACATAATCTTTGCCTTGACTAGGACCTATTAGAGTTAGGAAATTAGAAGTATGTAATTGATAAATAATCTGGGTAGACAATCTTGGTGTCTGTTCAGTTAAATCCCTAAAAGTACATTGTACACTATCTGTTTGTTTCAGAATTTTAAAATCATGTTATCTATATGAAACATGGCAATGTCCAGATTCTGGATATATAGTGGTTGTTATATCCTTTTCATGATAAATTTGCAGAGCACATGTTGGTATTTATTAGATAATTAACATATCAAGATTCCAGATATATGTTGGTCTCTAGGAAGAGTTATGTGCCATGCATTGTCCTGCAGCCTTATATGGTGGTTTATTTGTTTTGTAGGAATACGACTCCACTACTTTGCATTTCTGAAACGGTATGCCGTACAATTATTCGCATTTGTCTATCTTTGAAACATATGGTTCCCATTTGATGGATGCATTTTCTATTTCAACATGATATATCTAATGGAGCCACAAACAATTTAGTGTTGGGTGGGTACATACAGTTTTTTCTCTCAGAATGGCACATACTTCCTCCGTTTACAAAAGAATGTAATTTTCGCTTTTCGAGAAGTCAAACGGTTTGAATTTTAACTAAATTTATATTAAAAAGTACTAGCATTCTTAATACAAAATAAGTATCATTGAATTCGTTATAGGATATATTTTCATAATAAATTTATTTAGAGACATAAACGTTAATACTAATTTGAACTAGTTTGATAAGCATGAATCTTATAGTTGCATTCCTTCCCGGACGGAGGGAGTATTAAAACTCAGTTGCTATACTCCTCTCCCGCATTCAGATCTTGCCATGTACATGGATGGAATTGGACGAGAAGGTAACACAGAGACCCTGAGAAAGTTGCCTGTCTCAAGCAACAATCTCTAACGTCTGATTTTGATTGCTTACAGTCAGATAGAGTTTTTTTTAGAGGAAGTATTACATAGAAAAGGGTTTGATATAAAATGGATTCAATGGATGAATAAAGCTGTTAGAGGGAGAGGGTGTGCATTGATCTGAATGGTGAAAGAGGGGATTACTTTAGAAGCTTCAAAGGTCTCAGATAAGGTGATCCCTTGTCTCCACTGTTGTTTAACCTTGTAGCTGATGCCCTTTCTGCTATGTTATCAAGAGCTTGTTCTGCTGGGATGATTAAGGGGCTTGTACCACACTTATTTAAAGGAGGGTTAACACACTTACAGTATGCTATGCTGACGATACTGTTCTACTCCTACAATTTGATTTGCAAACTTTGCGAAATGTTAGAGTGATTCTTTCTTGCTACTAGGCTATGTCAGGAATGAAGATCAATTTTGAGAAAAGTGAGATTTTCTCAGTGGGACTATCTACTGTGGAGAAGAATGTTGCAGCAGAGATGTTGGGATGCAAAATTGGTGTTCTTCCGATGAAATACCTAGGAATCAGAGGCGGACCCAGGATTTCAAAGTTGGGTATGCCCATAGGAAGATTTTTGCAATTGACAATTTGACATTTGACAGAACATAGTAAAGACAAAAGGGCAAAGCGGGATTTGATTACCTCTGATTCTCTGAAAGGAACAAATCAAATCGGCGATGGCGAGGACGAGCTCGAGCTGCCGGAGTTGGTTAGGATGGATGGAGCCATGGAGGCCGTCAGCCTCGGCCGAGGCGGCGAGCGGGCGAGGCCAGCCGCCGGTGACACGCCGAGGCTACCGAGGGCAGGCCGGCAGGGGCAGGGGCGCGGGTCCGGCAGAGCCACGCCGCCGTAACGGCCAGGGTCCGTGGCAGGGGCGCAGTCGCGGCTGCCGCCAGGGCGGGGCGGGGGATGGGGGTGGCACGACGCTGCCAGCGGGCTGCCCTAGGGTTCCGCTCGGCGCTCGGATTCGGCGATTCGCTCGCTCCGTCTCCCATCTTCGTGTCTGGAGGAGTCGAGATGAGGTGAAGCCACGAGGGAAACTTGGGGAGTGGGCCATGGGGAGTGGAAAACGCCAAATGGGCCATTGGGTGTGGGCTGGCCTGTGGGCTGCTTTGCGTTTGGAATCAAATAAGAAGCAGAGAATAACATAGAGTATCAATTTGAGACTTTAACTTTATTATACATGTATATACATCTACAAACTACCCACAACAGTGGGTCCGCCACTGCTAGGAATGCCGGTTAGTTGTCACAAGATATCAAAAGCGCAATTGAGTTATATCTGTGAGAAGACAAAGAAAAGGCTGGGAACTTGGCAATGTGAGTATTTGTCATCAGGGGGAAAATCCACGTTGATTGATTCTTGTCTGTCTAGCATACCTATGTACATGATGTGCGTGTATCAATTATACGAAGGCAATTTTCAGCGGTTGGACTCTATTAGATCTAGATTTTCTAGGAAGGTACAAGCAAGAAAAGGAAGTACCATATGATTAAGTGGGAAGCTCTAAACAAGCCGAAACAGTTTGGAGGCCTTGGATTTATGGACGTTAGAGTTATGAACACTTGTCTACTTGGCAAATGGATTGACAAGCTTGAAAGAAGGGATAACAGTTTATGTTGTAACATATTGAGAAACAAATACCTGGGTCACAAAAGCATTTTTCAAGTCAGAAATAGGAAGGGCTCACAATTCTGGAAATCTTTGTTAGATGTACTCCCTCTGTCCGGTTAAGGATGCAATTCTAGCTCCTTGGCCTTGTCCAACAAAGAATGCAATCTATACTTGTAGGTGCATAGGGTAGCCAGGAAGTGGGTCCAACTTTCACGTACGTCCACAGCTGCATGCCTCTTCTCAGCCACACACACCTCCTCTCCGCCCACCTTCTCACCTGCAATTTTATTGACATCGATGCTCGTGTACCGATAGTGCGCCTGTGAGCGTTTGCCAGCGGAATAAAGTAGGGGCATGCAGGTAATCTTGCTCGGTCACTAATCTGGCCTCGGTAACATAGAATTGCTTTCTTTGACGGATGGAGGGAGTACGAAATTGGTTTCAAATGGGAAGGTGCATTAAGATAAAATCAGGGTTGCAAACAAGGTTCTGGCATGACTGTTGGTTAGGAGACTGTGCATTGAAAGTAACTTTCCCTAATCTTTTCCACATTGCTGTTCGCCAAGATTTAGAGGTGGTAGAGGCATGTGTGGAAGGACAGTGGTCTTTAGAGTTTAGAAGGCAGTTGAATGGAATCCTGTGGGAGGAATGGAAAAATCTTATGATGTTGTTAGATAAAGTTTCTTTGTCAGATGGTAGGGATGGGGTGTTTTGGGCTTTAGAGAGATCTCATAAATATTCGGCGAATTCACTTTATAATCTGATGACTTCTGGAGGGGTTCAAGATGTACAGATGATGCTCATATGGAAATGAAATATTCCTTTGAAGGTTAAAATTTTCTTATTGATGGCCACACACGATAGAATCCATTGTGGTGTCCAATTGAAAAAGAAGTGGTCTGGACCGAAAGCATGTTTCAGCTGCGATAAACTTGAAATGTCGGACCATATACTGTTCTAATGCCCCATTGCAGTATTGCTTGTGGTCCTTCTTTCGTGAATATCTCAGTTGGCCACTGTCGCCAACAAGTTGTTCCTCGCTATTTTTAGAGATCTTGACCAAGTATAGAGGAAAAAGACAGCAGGTAACGTCGTTCCTATGTGCAGGTGCGTTATGGACTATCTGGAAGGCACACAATGATGTGGTGTTTAACAAGAAGACGATGACTTCTTCAGTGGCAATCATCTGCAAGACATTGATGTTGGTGAAATCCTGGCGTCCGCTTTTGAAGCCTAAACTGAAGCCTGTGGTGAACGAAATGATAAATCTAGTTGCTTCTAATGCACTGTGGCAATGTAATTCTGGGCATGTTTGTCTAGTTTACCGTCTACTGTTCATCCAGATGTTGTTTGGTTCAAACTTGATGCTTTGATTTAGAGGTCTGGTTTTAGAACCTTTGTCATGCAGTTAGTAGAGTTCTATGGACGGTTTAGTGCTCAAACTGTAAGCTGGTATCCCCACAGGATCTTGGGCTTTCGTTAAGCTTTCAATAAAGCCGGGTGAAATGCCTTTGATAAAAGAAAAACGGTCGGATAGAGCTATCTGGCAGGCAACTTTCCAAGGGCTCCAACAAAAGCAGGCCCACGGTATTTCAACAGGGCTGTGATCCAATCTGTGCAATCCATTGGATGCCTAATCTGTAATCTCTTTTCGTATGCCTGAATGCATGGTTTGGTTGACCCACTTACAGGGGAATTCCTATGAAGATGTAAAAAGATGTGATGGTTGCTCCCACATATCAATTTCTACTACTATGTCCTGAACTGGAGTATCGTTTATGATTAAAAAAAGTTATTTTATATTATGAGATAGTGCATGGCCCAACTGATTTTTTGTATCTAAATTAAATGAATTAGTGCAGTGTGTGTAGTCACGATCTCAGTGTTTTTGATTGGTGTCACACGGATTAAATTTTGTGACAGCCGGAGCCAAACATAAAAAGTTTGAACAAATTAGAGACATGCACCATCACCATCACATGTAGTAGGTACAGGACGCAAGAAACAACAAAATCCTAGGACGATGCTGTGCAGTCCAGCAGCCTTTACAAAAAAAGAAAAAAAGAAACCTATGTTTTCGCTGTTTGTCTCCTGACACGGCAGGGTCCCAAAACTGTTGTCAGGTCTCTCAGTCTCAGGTGTGAGATGCGGCGAGCTCAGGCCGGCAGCTGCAGGCGCAGGCAGATGAGGCTCGATGCGGCGCTCAACCCGCTGTGGTCGCAGCGCCAAGACGTGGGCTGCTGCCTCTGCCTGACGAGCGGCTCCAGCCCGAGCGTGAGCTCCAGCCCAACCTCCTCTTCCTCCTCGACGTCGTCCTGATCAGCCTGCTGGCTGCTGCTGACCGGCTCGGGCTCGGCTTGGCTCACGTGGGAGTGGGAGTGGGAGTGGGAGTGGGACGCCGCCTCCACGTCGGTGTCCTCCGACCCCTGCTGCGCTTGCAGGTGGTGGTGGTCGTCGTCGTGGCTGCCGGCGGACTCCTCGTCGTGCCCGTGGTCGTGCTCAACGACCATCGGCACCGGCACTGGCTCCTCCTCCGCCTCTTCTCCTGGCCTTTGCCTGGAAGGATCGTTGTTATTGCCGAGCGACACGCGCTTGTTGCTGCTGGGCTCGGAGGAGGTGGAGGACGAAGAGGCGCGCTTGCGGTTGCGTCCGCGGCCGCCGCGCGCGACGCGGAGGAGATCGGCCGCGGCGGCGGCGTCGGGATCCCTGGCGACGTGGCGGATGTCGTACCTGCGGCCGCCGAGCAGCAGCGGCGGTGCCGCGGCGGCCTCGGACGCGGCGTCGACCTGCACGACGGGGTCCCCCTTGAGCACGGCCTCGACGGCGGCCTGGCACGCCTGCCACTGGCCCGACCAGAGCAGGCCGACGGAGCCGTAGACCGGGTTGACGATGCGCCCGCACGCCTCGTAGAGCAGGGAGCGGAACACGGCGGGGCGGAGGTGGTCCTGGCCCGCGGGCGGCGCGGCCAGCAGGTTGAGCAGCCCCGCCCGGCCGTAGAACTTGGCGAGGAAGACGGTGGCGTTGGCCTGCGCCTCGGGGGACTTGATCCACCCCAGGCAGGGCCGGATGGTGCACGCGTCGCTGCAGCCCTTGCGCAGGACGCGGCAGCCGTTGCAGCTCATCCGCATGTCTCTCGTCTTGTTGTGATCGTCGGGCTGATGATGATGAGCTTGGTTGGGACTTGGAGGTGAGGACGTAGGTGATCGAGGTGGTTGGTCGGAGTTGGAATGGTGCCGTGATGGAGCGCGGCGGAGGGGGAGACGGCGGGCTGTTTTATAGGCACAGCGCGGCGCGGAGACTGGAGGGGAGCAGTGGCCAGTGGGCTGGCTCGGGCGCCTGCGGTTTCGGAAAGGTAGGGGAGAAGGCGGATTCGGCGCCGCGGGACGAAGTGGATTTGGATGGATGGACTGCTAGGGAGCTAGCGTCATCGCGGGCCCCGCCGCGTGCTCTCTCTCCAGTTGACAAGAAGCCGCGTCCGAGGTTCACATGGATTCTACTAGGGGGTGGGGTGGGGGTCCCTAATGTAAACTGTAGGCGGCCGGGGGGTTTACTCCGGGGAGATACTTATTCCGGTATACTACCATACTTGTACTGCTACTTATTCTTCTGGTATACATGTGCACCTAGTATAGATTTGGAAAGTTAAAACTTTCAACTTTGACTAGCAAACATAATAAAAATATACTTATATCATATAATAAGCAAATGAATTAATTAATATATCTCCTACAACTAGAAGAACAAACCGTGGATATTTTTTTTCGTGCGACATTTGTTTTGGTTCGTCCATCTGCCTACGCCTGCGATCCCACGACATATCCCGCATGCTGCGTCCTTTGGTGCGAAGAAAACACGGAAAGTCTTGACCCTAATTTGCATGCGCTACAAATACGGAAAGTCTTACCCTGATTTGCATGTGCTACAAACACGGAAAGTCTTGACCCTAATTGCCTCAAACAAGGAAAGCGATCACCCATGTCTCACGCTCGATCATACCGCTCTCGTGCCACAAATATGAAATTCTTGACCCTGATTTGCATGCGCTACAAACACGGAAGACCATCGTCGCTCGTCGCTGCACGATCAAACACGTCTTCTTGGTAGGACTCAAGCGCGTCACTGATCGCTGCACGGAGACGATCGTCGCGCACCCCATTCCTCAAGTCCTTGCACGATCGAGCCGCCCCTACTTCTTCCTTGTCGTGTAGTGGAGAAGCAACAACAATGGATCATCCACCGTCTGCCTACCAGTGGATGCACCTGTGGCTACATCATCGATTGCCGCAAGGTCACCGCAAGATTACCTCCCCGTGCGATCTATCTTCCCCGTGCGATCTCCCCTCCACGACCTGCTCCATCGTCTGGTCTATGCGCCCGCGCCGTCATCCTCCCCGTGTGCCACATACACTGCTACGAGGACGACGTCGCGCCGTCGTCCTCGCCGTTCACCCGCATCGTGCACCTAGAAACACCGCCGCCTACACGACGTCCGCGCCATAGTCCTCGCCGTTCGCCCACGCCATGCACCCGAGCCATCGTCCTCGGCTACCGCGCCGCTACCTCGACGCCACCTGAGTCGTGCACTCGAGCCGTCGTCTTCGCATATGTAGACCGATTGACGTCACTCGTCCTCCATCGCTCGCCGTTCATGATGTTACACAACCATAGTTCATGATGCTGCAGATGTTCTTGTTATATAGTTAATCATCCATTTTTCGATATTGTGTGCCTGCACATTGGATGCCATTGTTTTTTTAGCATAGTTAGCCCTTTGTCTGTACCAATCTCGTTTCAAGTAGCTTGAGCCTTATTTATTTACTGATAGTCTCAATTTATGAGCTTGGTGTACCAATGTTAGATACTTTTCTCTTGTCAACTTTTTTTATGGTCACTGAATTTTTGGATTGCTAATTTTTTTATTATACTGGATGGTATTCAGATATTTGGCATCATGCCTTTGCACCTCTAGATCTCGCTCGCTGAATTGGTGTTCCCGTAACAGCAACACCAAGCCAGGTCATAAAGTTATCTCAGCACTGTAAAATATCTGTGGATTGATCTTTGTTTATTTATGAACAATCTGATGTAGGCAGGCAAGAAAAAGAATGATGATTTCTCACTGAAGTTAAACCTTGAAAGAGAGGGATTTATCACTGAACTTGCCCTGAATTGTTGCAATTTATTGTCATGGCTTACATTTGTAAACTCTAGAGGATGAGTCAATGGTTGGCATTGATACACTGATGCTTGATGCGATATTTTTTGGTGCGACATTTATTTTGGTTCGTCCGTCTGCCCACGTCTACAATCCCATGACATCTTAATTACTGATTGATCGTGTCATTCTCCTTGATTGAATATTGTCTGTCATGTGATAGAGGAATCACGGCAAAATAAGAAGTAAAAAATTATTGTGCTATCCATATACACATTGCATGTTTGCATGCACCAGCATACATGGCAACGAGCAAAAGAAAAGAGAATTAACACAGAAGGAAAGAGAATTAAGACAAAAGGAACATCTGCATTTCTGAGAACCTTGTCAAATCTGCCTACATTTAATTACTTTTCCTCTTTGCATTTGCAAAAGGGATAGCTTTTTTCTCCTTTTATTTGGTTTCACGCTCATGTGTTTCATCGCCCTCGCTTGTTGTTTCGTGTGTGAACCATAGTTGATGTCATCTGTCTTCCATGGCTCAGCCTCCCAATCCTAAGAGAAGGTCCCTACCTTTCTCTGACTGAAGATCCGGCCTGCTAGAGGATCTCCTCGAGTCCATCGGGCAGCGTCTCATGTCAGGCCACGACACGACGTCCTTTCGATCCTCTTGCTCCCCATGGCGCTCCGCCATCCCGTTCGCGACCTTTAGGCCGCTCCTGCTGCTCCTGTTCGACCCCGACTCGGACCGCGTCGGCTTCTACTGTGTCCTAGAGAAGAAGGTCTTGTCCAAGACGCTGCCCGACGTGCGCGGCAAGGTGGCGTGTGGCTCCTCGTGTGGGTGGCTGGCGCTCATGGATGAGGCGGCGTCCGTGACGCTGCTGAATCCATTCGCCGGTGCCCGTACCCCCCGCGTTGAGCTCCCGCCAACAGACGAACACGTCGCGGTGGCGTCCTCATCGGAACGCGTGTCTAGGGTCCACGACTGGTTGGTCCTCCATCCTACCAACGACTACGGAGACGCGGATGTCGTAGGCAGAGCCATCAAGCTAGAAGACATGAGGGACGTGTTCTTCCATGAGATCGTGCTCTTGGAGTCGCCTGACGCCGCCGGCCGCGAGTGCGTGGCCATGGCCATGCTTGGGTGCTCTACGGAGGTCGCGTTCTGCCGGGTTTGAGTCGACAGCGCATGGATGCTACTCGACACCAAACTGAAGTTCTCCGTGGGGTCCATCGTCTACTACCAAGACAAGTTCTTGGCGATCGATTGCACTGGAGAAATCTCCGTCTGCAGCAGCAACGCCGCCGGCGCTACTCCAACCGCGACGCTGCTGCCATCGCTGTCGCCACCTGTGGGGCTCTGCCACCGCAGCTACTTGAAATCAAACGGTGAGCTGCACATTGTGGGTGCCATGGTGAGCACATTCTACGAGACACATAGCTTCACCTACAGCAGCGTGATCTACAAGTGCAACCTCCACGATCGTACGCCGGAGTGGTCCAGGGTGAGGGTCATCGGTGATCAGACACTGTTCGTGTCTAAATATTTCAATGAAAACTTCAGTGGAACAAGTGTATCCAAATATAAGGAGAACAAAATCTACATGTCTAAGCCATTGTATGGGGATCCATACGACTTGGTCCATCGACTAGAGATCGTTGATATTGCTACCGGCGCATCCGAAGTGAAGCCCGTCTAGGAAAAGATGCAGGGTTCCGAGGCTCTAGGTTGGATTCGACCCAATGTCTAGAAGCTCTAGAGTTTGTGAGTCTGCGACGCCGCGCACTCCGTGACTGTGTTAAATTCATAAACTTTGCCTTTTAGATTAAATGTCACTTTAATGTTGGTATTTAATTTAACAGTATTGTTATCTTATCGTGCGATCCGTGTGTTTTTAGTATAAATTGTTAGTTATCTCGTAGCAACGCATGAGCACGCTATCTAGTATATATCCGACATGTTCGCCGGTTGGTTTCTGGGCTGGTTTGGGCTGACAGATGCTGGTTTGTTGTGAGAGAAAAACACTGTTGACGGGTTGAATAAGCCTGGCTGAAAACAACAAGCGAACATGATGATCTATGGTTAAAGTAAGAAAGAGTAGATTAAGAACAAATATAAAATGTCTTGCATGGCGGGCGGCACAAGAATCCAAAAGCGCGGGGGAAGGAGGCGCCCACAGCCGAGCGCGTGGCCTCCACCTCCTGCCCCTGGCGTGGCCCGTGGGCAGCCCCGCCGCGCCCACCAAAAGTATCGGAGAGCCAGACCAGGCGATTGGAGGTCTCCCGGTTTTGTGGAAATTGTACAGCGACGGTCCCTGTTTCCGCTGCCTCTGTGGGCGGGACGGCGGGAGCCAATACCATGGGCGGCTTCTGGATTTGGCCCCTGCATTTCCCACCCGGCCCGTCGTCCAGCTGCCGGAGTCCGGAGAATCAACCATTGAAACGAGCCCCCACGTGGCCACGCGTGTCCTCCATGGTTTTTTTTTTTTTGGCTCTTGAGCTGCCCCCGCCCGCCGTCGAGGGGTTTGCTTCCAGGCCAAAACAATAACTTAGCCAAACACAGTTAGTAGTAACAAAAGTGTCGCTTTTGTCGTATGTTACGTATGTTTAGGAGTTGGCTTCGAGGGGTTTGGAGGATTAAAAACCTTTAGTTCTACTAGGGACGATAGCTTTCTTGTTGATCGCTTTGGTTTTGCATAAATGGTTTGGTGTGTTGAAAAAACATGCTTATTCTCCTTTTTAGGTGGTACATCCTTGCTTGAGTCCTCTAAAATAATTTGAATTGATTTGATATATAAGGGCAATACGGTGAGCCAGTCACTTGAATTATTGTTAAATTTCATGCACTAATTAATTGATATTTTTTTTGCTAGCTGGGCACTTGCTTTTTAAAAAAAGTTGGACCTCAAGTCACACTGTGTAGGATTTACCACGAGCATGTTTATTTACGTAGACCGCGGCCAGGGATAGACCCATGGCGTGCAAATGGGCTTGTTTGTTTGCCTGGACCACGTTGCTTAAAGCACGGTGGAGCCAGGGTCCCAGAAAACGAAAAAGGACTTTAGTTTTATTGGGCTTGGCTCTCTTACGGCGCGAGGTCTCAATCTTGTTACCTCCCAATTCTTCCCTCGCTCACCACCACCACCACCCGCACCTTCACCTCCATCATCTTGACCGCCAGATCCCACCGAGACAGCTCCGCAACTGCCACCCCGTCGTTGGGTGTCCCTTGGGCCTGCCCCGTCGTGGTAGAGGCGAGGGCGAGGGGGCGACATTGACCTCAGAATGGGGCCATTGCTGTTGCGGCGGGAGTTGTGGCCCCAACAGCGGGAAGCTGGGGAGGATGACATTGGCTCAAGGTCCGGGGAGTTTGACGCCGTGCTGGCGCGTGGCGAGGTCCGGGGAGGATGGTGCGGTGCGGTGTGGTGGTGGTTGTGGTTGTTGTCAAGAGAGGTGGGTACCGGCAGCTTCGACTTGCGGTCGTGGTTGTCCAACGAGGCGAGCTAGGGTTTCGCCTCGACAGTGGCGGAGGTGGCAGATAGAAGGAGCGAGACCGAACCAGCCGCACCCGAGCAGTGGAGATGAAGGTTGCCGTGGAGGATGGCGGCGTGAGCAGCCATAGAACGGCTTGTGTGTTCAACCAGTTTGTAAAAATGTCTCAAACAAGAGAAGGGGAAGAACTAGGTCGTAATTATACCAAATGCTAGTTCAAGGTGCCTACATACCGCAGTGCAGACAAACAAACAAAATCACTATCTAACCTGGCTCTGCAAGGGAATATACACAATAAACTACACATTGGACTGGCCTTTACCTGTCTTGGCTGAGCTCATACGAACCTGACAATGCCGTCAAGGCCCCACATATCTCTTCTCGGTGAGAATTACACAATAACGTAAACACCCGCAACATGCACGCACACTCACCCCTATAAGCATATGTACACAAACACCACCCCTATGAGCACCTCCGAAGGACTGGATCGATAAATCTCGAGATTCATGAAGTCACCACGAGCGCTTCGCTGTTGATGGAAACGTCACGTACCACTAAAAACATAACATCGTTAAATCCTTAAATAAATCCAGAAAAATACGAGCATCCATATTAAGTCGAGAACTCTAAGCCTGGTGGATAGATTCTATCACAGGAAACCTGACCAACCAATCAGGGCCTATCCATTGGGGGTGGGGGTGGTGTGTGTGTGGGTAGGGGTGTGGGGTGTGGGGTTGTTTCCTTCGAGGCTTGGACTGTTCGACTCCCTCACGACGAGTCACGCGAACGCGGCCAACGTCTTCGGCGGCCTTCCTGCGCGTGCGGCGTGGCGGCGTGGTCGTCTGCTCGATGACTGACGCAAACGCGCCAACGCTGCAGTGCTGCACGTCGTCCAGGACTACAGGTTCGCAAATCGCAAATACAGTCACACTATTCTCTACCGAGATCTCACACAGCCACACAGGGCCCTGATCATTGATCTCAGGTGATCCGCTCGAACACTCATCCGCAGAGCCGCATAGCTACGCGACGACATATTCCACTTCCAGTAGAGCAGATGGGCTGTAGTTAGTATTTGTTTCTCTGAATTTTAACAGTATCATGTCACCAAGAAAGTAAGATTCTGACGATTGTTGGATGAGATTGATATTGATACCATCACCGATGACTTCGCATCGAGAAATGTTAGAAATTTTTTTAAGGTAATTTAATATGTATACAAATTGTTTATATGATCAGTTTACCCCAGATATCTCTTCACCTTTGGCTAGAAATAAGTAGTGCTAGTAATATTATCATGTTATATAAAAAGGTCTAAAATTTTAATTTCGTTCTAGGTCCAAAAATACTCAGGACCGGTACTGCAACCGATTAGTCGGCTTACAGCCTAAGCTAGTTGTAAACTTACAAACCGCTTCTCCTTTCTCTCCTCTCCTCTTTTTTCTATCTCAGCATTTAGTCGGTTTACATCCTGCTATTATACTCGCTCTCCAACTAGGAGATCTGAGGGAGACAGACGGCGTCGATCGGTCCTCTCTTTCCGCTGCCAACAACGGGCGAGACCTGGGCAGCGCAGCAGTTTGCGTGAGGAGGCAGCCAGCCACTCACATCTGCACACCTCGTGGCCAGCGGCGACCTTTATTCCCAACGGCTCCCATTTCCGTGGTTTCTTCCCTGCAACCTGGAATGGACTTATCCGGTGAAACCCAAACCCAGCCACGATTGGCCACCTGATTTCATCATTTTGTCTATAGTTGGTGGATGACTAGATCGCGGATGACCCGGGTCCAGCCATGGAAATCTTTTGAGCTAGTCGGCCACTTGCCGGGGCCAATTTAATCCATGGGCAGGGTCGGGGTAAGGACACGCGGCGCTTCCATGGTTCGAAAGAATCCAAACAACCCCAAAGCCCATTTGATCTTTCTTATCTTAGTTATAATATTGCCTTAGATTAGATTGATTATATGCTTCCTCAGCTATAAAGAATAACACCCTTACTCCTTCCACCATGTTTAATTTGCTCAATTAATCATGTGGCTAGAACTGAACCTGGTAATGTTTCTCGCTTGCTTGGTGTGCTTGGTTAGGAAGATTATTTAAAACCATTACCTCTGCTAGGGACGACCGCTACTTGTCGATCACTTTGGCTTAGCAAAAGTGATTGTCTTTAAAAAACATATTCTTTTGTGCATGATATCTACTCAAACCAACTGGCTATGTACTTAGCCAGTTAGCCTATCCTGTATAGCGAAATTTTTGCATTTTGGTCCCTTTTGAAAACATTTTTTTATAAAAAGACCTATGGCAAAACATTTGCTGAAAATAGACCATTTTTAGGCGTCTTAGGATATGACACCAAGGTATGAGGGTCGGCGTCGACTGACACGACGCCGAGGTCTTGCCACGTCACAAACGACCCCGGTCGACGGCGACACGATGGCGCATGGGGTCCGACACGTCGGCGTTGTGTCAGCCAACGCCACAGGCCCAACCTCGGCGCGGTGGGACTACACGCCGAGCTATTGGCACCATCCGGCGCGCGGCCCAGGCGGCCCAACAACGCTTTATGGCCCAATAGCTCGGCGTGGGGTCACTTAACGCTGAGCCTCCAGACTCGGCGCGGCCTGACTCAATGCCGAGGTCTGGACTCTTGAAGCCGCGCCGCGGCCCCCTTCTTCTTCCTCCTTCCATTCTGAAAGCGCCAGCTCTCTGTCTCCCAAATCCCCCCACGGTCCCCACGAAACCCTAACCCCCAAATGCGACCCTAGGTGCCCGGATCTCGTCTCCCGAAGCTTCCTCGAGGTAATGGTCCCTCCCCTCCTCCAATCTATCCGCGTAGATATGCTTGCATTGTCTCTAATCATGTGGAATCATGGGTGTATGGTGTTTTGGTATATGTGTATTTGCATTTGCAAAATGTATGGCTTAGGTTGATTGAGTGCATTGTTGTTTAACTGTTTTATGTGCTGAACATGTTAGGTTAGTTTGGTTTCTAGTTATTGTGGTCATTAGGGTTCTTTGTTTATTGTAAATGTCATTAGGGTTAGTTATTTGTTGGTCATTAGGGTTAGTATGTATTTTAGTTATTTGTTGGTCATTAGATTTCAATTTGTTATGACTAGAACGTTTTGCCAAGGTACTCCTCTTTCCCCTCTTTCATTTCATCCATTTAGATTCAGTTGTTTGTGTTTTTTTTTGAACTTGGCATTATAGATTTGGTTCATGTTCATGTCATTCGTGCAATGTATGATGGTTCAAATGATTGAATAACCTAAATATATGGTTGTTGTTGTTGTATATGTTCTGGTTTATAATCATTGAGTTAAATTTTGTGTTTGTTGGGATTCAAATTTGCTTAGGGTTTATAATGAAAAGCTTATTTGAGAGGTATGGCGATTTAGTGTTAGTAGCTTTACATTCGTTGCAAGGCACTTTGGATTAATTTTTTTCTACGTAATGTTAGGATGCCAAGGCGTGGTAAAGCTCGTATTCCAAGGTAATCCTAATGTTTATTCATTATTTGTGCAACAAATAGAAAACCCTAGGTTTAGGTTTCGTTCTCCGTTAATATGACTAAATTCTTTCAATTATAGCTATGGTCGCCAGAGGGCAAATCTCTACGACCTAAAGTCTCTCCCTGAAGGTGTTCCTCGACCCATGTACTTTTGTGGTGATCCTTGCAAGGTAGACATCTCTGAAGATGAGAAAACATATAGACAGAGGTACTGGATGTGTCCCAATTATGCATGGGAACCTACAAAGCAACAGCGCCGTGCATCGATTATGAGGAATTTTTATTGTGTGTTAATTAATTTTCTTGTGATATTAAGTATTACTTATTTATTTGTTTTGTAATAATTTGTTTTTCTTGCAGACCGTTCCACCACTGTGTGACTTTGAGCAGTGGATTGACACTGAGATCAAGGAGTCGGACAAGCAGCATCTAGAAGGCCTGAAGGAGTGGGATGCGGAGGTTAAGGAGAGGTTTGAGCAGAGACGCAGACAGGAGACTATAGAAAAGGAGCATAAGGAAGAGGAGGAAAGGAGGCGTGTTGCTACGTACAGGGCGGAGAGGGAGAAGAAGCTTGAGCGTGTGCGCCGAGCTAAGGCAGCGATGGAGGAGAATCCCGATGCCTAGAGGAAGGGAAAGTGGCCTCGTTGCACTCAGTAGGTATTTGGTTTATTCATGAGCGATGTCGTGTAGCCCTAGAATTTTTTTACTATGTTGTAATGCACTCTGTTTTTATTTCAGATGAACTTATTCCCTGGACTTTTTTTTATTATGTTGTAATGCACTATGCTTTTATTTCAGATGGTCTTATGCTCTGTACTTCGTTAACTATCCTAGACTGTAGTGCTACTGTTTGTATCACTGAAAAAGCTACTTATGCTGTTGCAGTCACTGAAAGGGCTACAAGTACTGTTGCAGTCAACGAAAAGTCTATTTGAAAACTCACTGAAAAGCCTAGATTTGTTTACTGTTGTATCCGTATACACAATGAATTAATATCAGAGTGATGTACTGCATTTAGATGAAGTGACAAAACACAGGTATAGACTTTTTAGATGAAATGACCAGTCATGGTTGTAGGCTTTTCAGATGAAGCATCTAGCCTTTGCAGATTCAATAAATGAGTACGCACACAAGTTTTTTGTCAATTAGCATTCATGGTGAACCTGCCTTCATCTCTATATATAGTGCTCCATATCTTGCTCCACATCCACACAACTTGTTTTCTGGTTTAGTTTTAGCAAATATCGAGCGGAGGTTCCTCGAGTGGAAAGGGTTTCGGCGGAGGGAGAGGAAAGGGGGTGAGGAAGGGACCTCCGATTGTGTGGGAGGGTTCTCTAGGTTCTGATTCTTTTGAAGAACCAATAGAGGAATTTCCTTTGGAGAGGAAGAGTGACTTCACCCGTGAGAGACCTCTTAGATCATACGACAAGCGCATTGAAGATTGGCCAAAATACCGCCACAGTTTGGATTGCGTTGTGCAGATGTACAACGACTGTGACGGTGGAGGCCGTCGTTTCTTCAGATACCCGTGAGGATTTGTATTTCCTTTGAACTCTCTCCTTTTTTAGATTTGCATTTAGTTTGTAGTAGTACTTATTGGTAGATGGGTTTTCAGTATTCAAGCTGTCTAGATAACTGTGGCTTCACTAGATGGGTCGACCCTCCTCCTATCTATCCCCATCAACAGTACATCATATATCTACAGGGATGCATCTTTGACCTAGAGTATGGCCCTAGAAGTGGTAACAGGGACAAGTCGGACGATGACAACAACAATGATGCAGAGAAGGCACTATGCAATAATCCGTACTACCAGTGCCCGTACCATAAGAAGCACAGGCCTCCTTCTCCACCGCCACCGCCACCGCCGCCGTCAACTGGAGGATACTATGGGGAAGGCGCAACTCAATTCAATATGTGGGAGCATTATTAGGACCAACCTTTGTTAGTCAATCCGAATGTGGAATGCTTATATGAGTTGTTCTTTTCAATCTCCTAAGGCATGCTAGGTTTAGTTTGCAACATGCCATTGTTAGTTTTCATGTGAGTGTGTAATCGTAGTACCTTTGCAACATCTGTATCACTTATTTCTTTCAATCCCCTAAGGCATGCCAGGTTTAGTTTGCGACATGCCATTGTTAGTTTTGATGTGAGTGTAATCGTTGTGCATTCACTATTTCATAAATTGCAGTTTACCTATCTCTAAGTTTCATGTACTATGGTTGATTCCTAAACTGAAAAAAAGATTTGACTCTCTCTAAAAATAGGGGATTGAAATCGAACCAACCTTCGGTTTTTCCTGCAGGAACAAACATAAATATAGCATGTCTACTCTTATTAGGATAACTCGTGTTAGTAGAAGAGGAATCGTTGAGAAAGATTTTTCATTTGAATCATGCAAATAGGATTTCAACCTATACCAAAGGTGCATACTCTTATGATTTATAGGCTCGACGTCAAGTCAGACGATGCCGAGGTAGATGACCATGGCGTTGATTCGGCCCACGCCAACCCTAGGGTTTGGCTCGGCCATTTACGTGAAGTGTTGGGCTGAGGCTCGGCGCTGAGTCGGCCCACGCCAACCCTAGGGTTTGGATCACCACGGCCCACGCCAGGTTTGGGCCAAACCTCGGCACTGAGTCGGCCCACGTCAAGATCGGACAGCTAGGCGCCGAGTCGAGCCATGCTGACGTTTGGGCCACGGGCATCGTCGGTCAGCCCACACGCCTACCTCGGCGTTTAATATTTTCACGCCGAGATTAACGGGTCGACGTCAATTTACGGAACACCGAGCTTGGGCACCTCATCGCTTCGAGGCAAAGGATTCCAGTATGCACCAGGGGTCGACGTCAATTGACTAAACACCGAGGTGTCCACCCTCGGCATGTGTTCAATTGACGCCGAGCTCCTGGGTTCACCAAAAAACAATGAACTGAGCATACACATAACACATAATACACAGAATACATGACAGAATACATGAGCATACAGAATTTCACATAACAAATGACCACACTGACATACACATTCATTCAACATCCATACATACATAAGGTCCAACACATTCAACATCCAACATAGTCCAACACATTCAACATCCATACATAGTCCATACATATGCTTCATCAATCATCCAACATAGTCCAAACAAAGTACAAGGTCCATACATAGTGCATTACATAAGGTCCAATGCATACATAGTTCATGCACAAAATATAGCATATGAAGTCTTTGGATCTTTTAGCTCGCTCCTTGTCTAATGCTCCATCATTTTCTCCTTGTCTCTCTTTTTTCCTACAGTAGTCCATTTTCACAACTTTTAGCGGATATTGAGCTAAGTTAGAAACCATTAATGAGACTACCTTCACATAGCTATTTGGTGTTTGCTAAAATCTAAGCCAAGTATCATGATTACCATATCAAAAGATGTACCTTAACATGGACGGCGAGCGTAACGCTTTCCCCTCCCAAACGGATAGGTACCTGGAGTGTACCTGTCCACTGGTCTGAGTGTCCTCTATGGACGTCTAGAACCAGAGGGGCCTTGAGTTCCTTGGGGTGCATCTTCAAGCTAGGACATGCCAATCTCATCATACTCATGCTCATAGTACTCTCCCTGTCCTTCATCATCTTCTCCCTGGTGTTCTCCTTCATCATCATAAGGACCATGTCCTTGACCACCCTCTACACTAGTTGCTGCACCATGTGAAGAAGAAGTCCCGCCAACATGTGCACCATGTGAAGATGAAGTCCGTCCAACATGTGCAGTAGAAGGTCCAGCACCAAGCTGTTGTGGGACTGCCACATCCGGGGCACGTCTACATCCAAGGCGTGCAGCTACCTTTCGGAGGTGATGCATGGCACGCTACATTTTGAAAGCACTATTAATAAGTGGGGTTGGTTGCAAAACTATATAAAGATGTAACATCAACTGAATGATAGGAGACTACCTGAATTTACTGTCGTAACATGGAGGCCTCATCAGGATCGCCCATAGGAATCATCAATGCCCTTTCTTGCTCGGCCACTGTCCTCATTATCTCCGTGCTCTATACAACAAAAACAAGAATTTAAGTCTCCATCACAGTAAAGACCTCAGAGATGGAAATAGTTGTATCACTTATAGCTCTGACTAACGCAGGGGTGATCTCAACTAGCCTGCCTTCTCAGGTAGCTTGGTCATATGGGTTGTTGCCCTCATCCTCGCTCGCAATGTCAGCAATGTCTTGCTCCATCCAAGCGGGCCTCAATTGAAGCCTTGTTCGTTGACCAAGCCAAACAAGGTAATCATCGAATGCCTTATCACGATGGACAGCGTGGATGCCCATGTTGTTCTGCTCCATCAACATCCACTCATCAATGTAGCGCTGGTGCTCCAGCTGCCAGTTGGTGATCTTCTTCTTTTTTGTCTGCTGAACCTGCAAATTTTACACCATAGCGGCAATATGAAGGCCTACTCAATGATCCATTCATGTGAAACGAACAAAATATTGCGTGTTACGTACTTGTAGAGCTGCCAACTGGTGGAGAAATCCTCGGGCGGAGAAGGATGCCGCCTACCAAACTGCCGTGCTACACGGTGAGGGAGATGGTACTCCACTGCATAGAAACAAATAAGGGGGTCCTCATCGTCCAGACGTCCTCGTCTGCCATGCACAAGGAGCTCAAGTTGAGATCTGTGACTTGCCTCTGCCGATATGGGTGCCATTCAACCTGTACATAACGTCATCATCAACTAGTCGACGCTCAATTTATGCACATATCCTCGATTAGGCTAAAAGGGTGGGAAACTTACATGCTGTGGCAAAAGGGTGTCCAGCTCATTGGTGAAGCTGATGTATGTGTGGCGTGACACATGGTAAGTTTCGTGGGCTCGCTCATAGAGGTGTGCCATAGTAGGGGCGACAACTGTGTCTCCTTGAGGAAACCAAGGTTGTGGGGGATCAAGCTGATGCG
The DNA here is from genome assembly GCF_019320115.1 of Miscanthus floridulus. Classification (NCBI taxonomy): domain Eukaryota; kingdom Viridiplantae; phylum Streptophyta; class Magnoliopsida; order Poales; family Poaceae; genus Miscanthus; species Miscanthus floridulus. The sequence goes on along the minus strand of NC_089580.1, from coordinate 136,313,005 downwards.
GTCTCCCAACTGGAAGCCTCTCCCACATCCAAATCTATAAAAAAGAGTGGAAACTTACATGTTAATCACTTTTGTTAAGAAAAAACATTGAATTGTAGTGGAAACTTGTACAACTTTGCTTTATTACCTACAATAGTGTGATGCACCCTGATATTGTAGCATGTGCGCCTCCAGGACGGCGGTAAGCCTCACAAAGCTAATGGTACAGGAAGGCAAGTATAGCCGAGCCCCAACTCCTATTGCCGGCATCCTCCCAGTTCCAAAGGCACAGGATGTACATCTAGGACACCGTGTCTCCAGTGCCGTCAGGGAAGAGGGCCTGACAGTAGTATGTCACGGTCTGGGCATCTACGTTGGGTGGGAACTCTCGAAACTGCTGACGAAGCCACCTCAGGGACACCCCACTGCTGCGCCATTTCTTGCCAGCCTCAACTGCCGCTAGGGGACACCCCAAGAAGTGCTCAACCCGCTGCTGCCATCCTTCAGACTCCGTGTCTCCTATCACTAGGAATCCTCGGATTTTGACTCCAAGGATCATGGCAACGTCCTCGAGAGTGACCGTCATCTCCCCGCATGGTAGGTGAAAGCTATGTGTCTCTAGATGCCACCGATCTATCAACGCCGTCAGCGCCGCTGGGTTGAAAGGTGGCGTGCCTCGACGACAAACACGAGCAACGGTAGCAAGGTTCGCCAGCTTCAGGAGGGGCGTGTACCTCTCGTCGTAGACCATGGTCGTAGAGGCCTCATGTGTCATTGGCCTCAGCACATTCAAAACCTAGAAAAAAAAGACAAGCATGAAAAAGTATTAGTTCATGTCACTTTATAAAGAGCATGGACTATAGAGCAAAAGATGAACAATGCACTGTTTCTTACGAATTATTGAATATACCTCTCCGTTCTCGATCCTCCGAGCCCGGTGGTGCTCATCGAACCTTGGATCAAGAAGGGGGAACCGATCCATCCTACAATATAAGGAATGCCAAAGCATTAGTATAAGTTAAAGCATGTATATGTGGTACGAAGTAACATAACAATAAAAAAAACAAAAGTAAACCAATGCACTATTACACAAAGCAATTCAAGTAGCTAGCTTGGTGGATACCTGTTGTCTAAGTAGTTCAGGACATTTTCTCTTATTGTGGCCCGTCTTATGGCAACCAGAGCAACGACTCTTTTGGGTGTCCTCTACAAAATGTGTCCCAACCTTACTCGTGGTTGATCTACCTTTCGTGGCTCGGTCTATGTCCATCCTAAACTGCTTCCACCGCCTAGGTCCTCTACTCTTCCAGAGTAAATCAAGATCAGGCACATACTTGGGGCCATCATAAGTAGGCCATTGACTCTCATCAAGAAATGGCTCGAACTGAGGATTCCAGGTGCTCATTAGGTTCCTCAAAGAGAACTCTGTAGCCATACGGGGAGGGACCTCAGCGTCAACACGTCTAAGGCGACAGACTATAATCATGTGGGAGCAAGGCCTATGGTATATGGTCGGTTTTTCACACGTACACTTGTTCTCATTGATCACTACTTTATGTTTTCGAGCACCCTGGTCTTCACCACCAATGTTAGTTCCACCACCCTCTAGAATCTCATATCCATGGTTGATCGGATCGAAACATGAACCCTTCTGTCGTTTAGACTTTTTCTTTGAGAAAGCTAGTTCCTGAGATGCTAAAAGTGGCCAAGCTTTGCTTGCTATCCATGGAGACCTTGCATGCTTCTTCCTCGAAATGAACCAAGCATTCAACTTGTAGAAGGTGAATGAGGCAATAGCAGTCACAGGCAGACCACGACAACCTCTTAGAAGGCTATTGAACATCTGCCATGTTACTAGTCATGAAGCCCCATCTCCAACCTCCGGTGTCATATGCAAGTGACCACTTATCCTTTGACGCCATCAACTTGCTCAAGAATTGCTTGCCATCAACATTTGTGGCTAACTTCAGGGCATCTAGCTTGTCTTTGAATAATTGAACCTCTTGCTGCCTACAAACCTCCTCAAATAATTTGAAGTTATCCTTTGTGTGATCATGCCTTATAAGATTCTGAGCAAGGTGTCTGGTGCACCACCGGCGATGTATTTGGCCGTAACCAGGAATCTTTTGTTCTATGGCATTCAGAATGCCAGCATGCCTATCGGATATCACACAAACATCACGTCCCGGACCAATTACCACTTGTCTTACTAGCCTGAGAAACCAACACTAACTATTCATGTCCTCCTTTCGAACAATCGCAAAGGCCAATGGCACAAGCTGGTCTTCTGCATTTGTCCCAATACAAACAAGCATTGTGCCTTCAAATTTCCCTGTAAGAAAGGTCCCATCAATTGAGACGACAGGCCTGCAATGCTTAAATGCTTCGATGCTCTGCCCGAACACCCAAAAGGCTCTTCTAAATACCTAGCTACCATTCCTTGTTTCACCCTCCTTAGGTAAATACTCGAAGTGCATCCCAGGATTTACAGCCCTCATTGCGTTCAACATTACAAGGAGGCGCTCATAAGCTTCTTCCCAATTTCCAAATATTATTTCCAGTGCACGTTGCTTTACCCTCTATGCTTTTCTATACTTGACATAGTAATTGTACCGTTAGAAGATGATCTCAACCAACGCGGACACCATAATGGTTGGCATATACTTCACCACGGGGCATAACTGCCTTGCAATGAACCTAGAATTGAGCTGCAGATGGTTCTCTTTTGCCTCAGCAGTGGCACAAACACGTGGTTGCTTCATTGAGGTAATCTTCCATTTGCCTGCCTTCATCTTCCTAGCACATACTCTCCAACCACACTGTTGTTCTTCACAAGCAACAGTGTATCTCTTCTCATTGAATGAATTGATGACCCTAAAAGGTCGGTTGTGTATAATGGAGTACTCTTGCAACCATGTTTTCAACTCATCCATGGTAGCAAACAATATGCCCTTCCGTATGATGAGGCAACCGCTAACATCAGGCACTATTGTATCACTTGGCCCATCATCAGCTACTGCCCTGTGACCATGGCTAAGGTCCTCGAAATCACCAACTAGTGGATCTCTCCAAGGTAAGACCCTAGACAATATCTCTATTTCCTTAAAATTGAGACGACCAACAGGGCGTTCGTCATCAGAGTCTTCGGTTTATCTCCTCTACGAAGGATTCATCATCTCCAGCTATCTCCATGTCAAAATGGTTCATAGCCCTAGCATCACCAAAGTCTTCTTCATCACTAAGATCATCTTCGTCGCTAAGCTCATCCTCAATAGAAAAGTCTCCGCTAGCGTCGTCCAAACCTTCTTCTGCATCACCAATTACATAATCATCATCCTCTTCATCACTATCATGATTGCCCTCACCATCGGCAACCGCATTTTCCTCCTCATCTCGACCACCCTCAAACCAACCTCCATCACGCTCGAGCGATCCAAACACTTCACCACCACCATAGCCTAGTTGTGTGACAAGTATTTCTTCTTCAGACAAAGGACCATAACCTATGTGAGCAAGGGAAGATGGGCATGCTTTGAAGTTATCATTTCCTAAGCCGGACTCCTTACTTACTACTAAATCCAAAGATCGCACTTCTGAGGCCAATACAACTGCCTTGTAATCATTCCATTCAGACTCACTTGTAATTTTGAGCAACCGCTTGATCCGAGGACCCTTCAACGACCCAACATCTATGACACCTTCAAACTGAACATGCACGTCTCCTTCATTTCAGCCTAACTTAACCTTCACTCACTCCACTAACTGGGTCAAAGATGGTGTTTCAGAAAAAATTAACAACTCCTCACACATGTCCAGAAATTCCAAACTATCATCTCTTGTCCTAACAATACGGCCTCCATGATGCAACCTCACTAATTTATCCATCTACAGCCATCACACAACAAGTAGTGTCACATATCAATATATCATGCAAGTTTCAATCCAATAAGTAGAAACTAAAATATATCATTTCATCTTTTTCAACCCCAACAACATAATCATTTCTAGTCATAAAAAATTGAAATCTAATGACCAACAAATAACTAAAATACATACTAACCCTAATGACCAACAAATAACTAACTCTAATGACACCTACAATAAACAAAGAACCCTAATGACCAAAATAACTAGAAACCAAACTAACCTAACATGTTCAGCACATAAAACAGTTAAACAACAATGCACTCAATCAACCTAAGCCATACATTTTGCAAATGCAAATACACATATACCAAAACACCATACACCCATGATTCCACATGATTAGAGACAATGCAAGCACATCTACGTAGATAGATTGGAGGAGGGGAGGGACCATTACCTCGAGGAAGCTTCGAGAGACAAGATCCGGGCACCTAGGGTCGTATTTGGGGGTTAGGGTTTCGTGGGGGCCGTGGGGGGATTTGGGAGACAGAGAGCCGGCGCTTTCAGAATGGAGGGAGGAAGAAGGGGGCCGCGGCGTGGCTTCAAGAGTCCAGACCTCGACGTTGAGTCGGGCCGTGCCGAGTCTGGAGGCTCAGCGTTAAGTGACCCCGCGCCGAGCTATTGGGCCACGAAGCGTTGTTGGGCCGCCTGGGCCACGCGCTGAATGGTGCCAATAGCTCGGCGTGTAGTCCCACTGCGCCGATGTTGGGCCTATGGCGTTGGCTGACACAATGCCGACGTGTCGGACCCCATGCGCCACCGTGTTGCCGTCGACCAGGGTCGTCCGTGACGTGGCATGACCTTGGCGTTGTGTCAGTCGACGTCGACCCTCATACCTTGGCGTCATGTTTTAAGACACCTAAAAATGGTCTATTTTTAGCAAACGTTTTGCCATAGATCTTTTTGTAAAAAAATGTTTTCAAAACGGACCAAAATGCAAAAATTTCACTCCTGTATAAGCCATCTTCAGAACACTTGGTCGTGATAGTCTCGCAGCAGCAGTTGGCGTAGGTAACCAATTTTTTTTCTCCCATGAATATGAGTGGCGATCAGTTCGCGCATTGATAGTCACAATGTTCTGAGCGCGCAATGTTCCAAGACAAACTGCGAATACAACGTCGCAATGTTCCAAACAAACATAAAAGAAACAGACATACAGTCTGCAAATGATCATCTGTTCGCTTAAACTTATCAGTCATGGTATAATGTTTTTCTCTCACAACAAATCAGCGAATGGTACTTTTCAGCCTGAACGATCAATTTAGTCAACAGAATTTGGGCTATCTCTGCACATCCATCTTCTTCAGCCACCAAGTTTCTGAGCCATTATCACACGCTACTAGGGTCCGCGACTTCTCTTCAGCTATCTTATCTTTAACTTCATTCGCTCCTTAGCCTCCTTAACCAAGTTCCTCAATAATATTTTTTTCTCATTCCTAACTTCGTAGGCAGAGACCATTTCTTTGAAGGCCTTCAAGGCAGAGTTCCTACCCATCTCACGTGCATATTTATGTGCATCATCCGCCAACTTTGATCGCTCATCTTCTAAAACATCTGAAAGAAACAGTTCAGCACATGAGTGACGAAAGTCTCATTGACAAAAGCCTCCATGGCGGAAAACTCATTTACAGAAGTATGATGTACCTACCTCGTGATAATCACCATCTTCTTCAGGGCAAAATATCACCTTCAGAGTAGTTCCAAGTTTCAAGGAGTTCCAATCATCAGTGTCAATGCCAGACACATCTTTAATGCGGCGAGAAAGAATGAACAAGACCATACTTCTTCTCAGTGTAGTCACACTAAAACAACGCGCATGCCTAATCTGCTCGTTGACCTAGATACAAATAGCATTGCTTACTTCAACTTGAAACAAAATATTGGATCCAAAACATTGGCTCACCGAAATGAATAAAATAAAATAACACACAGAAGTGATCATGAAGCGTAACACTAAACGAAAGGAAGCTATATTGCAGAAAACATTCCATAGTTTTACTCACCATCTTTGGTTCGACATCATCAAAGCCATTATGACTCAGGACCTTTTTTAGTCCATGACTCATCGGGAGGCGGTCCTCCTTAGTCAGCCGTCTTTCTCCGTGCAAAAAAATGTTGGCCCATAGGATCAGTGGCTCAGGTGAGTGAACCACTCACCAGTCTTGTCGAGCACCTGCTAGTGTTGCCGAGCACCCATTAGCCATGCCGACCACGAACAAGCGTTGTTCGTCCTCACATACTATGGCTGTAGCTAGAAGAAGAAGGGAGAACAAAGCAAGCACACACAATACAAGACACCAGCGTTGGCCGAAGCTCTGTCTGTGAGATGGCAAATCTGAACTCTCTTTACTGAGTTACCGTGGTGGTCTATTTATATAACTATATCCATCTAGTCCTAGTATAGCGCACATGCTGTAACAGTAAACTAGATAACATACATGGCTGACTCTATGCCGACCACTGCATGTGCCTACAGTGCTACAGGTGAGCTGTTCGACGCCTGCACCTGCAGCGACTATAGTATCACAGCAGGAGGCCTTTACGGTGCCGCCTTCCCCTTGCTGTGTTCACACAAGGTAGCAGTAGATTATCTAACAATCTTCCCCTAATCCTACTGCTAAGCCTTGTAACCCCTCCATGTCGATCATCACCTTTAGCTCTATGAGTCAAAGACGTCCGAGCGGCTTGGTGAGGATGTTCGCGAGTTGCCGACTAGTTTCGACAAACTCGATGACGATCTGCCATCCATCGACACAGTCCCTGAGGAAGTGAAACTTCACGTTGATGTGTTTACTCCGGTCGTGTAGAACCGAATTCTTTGCGAGGGCGATGGCAGGCTGGTTGTCCACCATCAGTGCTGGCGGGTGAGCTTTCATGCTGGTCAGCTCACCCAGCAGCCGGCGTAGCCACACAACTTGGCATGCCGCTGTGGCCGCCGCTACGTACTCTGTCTCGCACGTAGATAGCGCCACCACCTTCTATTTCAGCGACAACCATGAAATTGGGGCTAATCCGAGGAAGACGAGCACGCCAGAGGTGCTCTGTCTTCCATCGATGTCCCCCGCCATGTCTGCATCGCTGAACACAGTGAGCTGCAGCCTACTCTCGTCGGTCTTTGGGAAGATGATCCCATAATCCATCGTCCCCTTGACGTAGCGTAGTAGCCGCTTAACCGCAGCCTAGTGATCCTCTCTGGGATCCTCCATGAAGCGACTGACGTAGCCCATGGCGAACGCAATGTCCGGCCTCGTGTGGACTAGGTAGCGCAGACCACCGACGATGCTCCAGTAGAGTGTCGCATCCACCTTTGTCGCGGCGCTGGCCTTCATCAGCTTCAGCCGCTCCTCCATCGGAGTCATGCATGGCTTGCACTCAGCCATGCTCCTCTCCAACAGCTTGGAGGCATATGTGCTCTGACCGAGCGTGAGTTCCTCCTTCCCCTATCTCACCTCGATGTCGAGGTAGTAGGAGAGTGCGCCGAGATCGCTCATTCAAAAATGAGCCGCTATCTCACGCTTGAAGCTGTTGATGTCCTCCGTGCACGCGCCGGTGATGATTAAGTCATCCACATACACGCCGACGATGAGCTCCTCCTTCCCCCATCGCCACATGTAGAGCACGTGCTCGGTTACACACCGCTGAAACCCAAGCTCGCCCAGCGTGGCGTCAAGCTTGGCGTTCCATGCTCGGGGGGCCTACCGTAGCCCATAGAGTGCCTTACGCAGTCGGAGCACCCTGTGCTCCTCTCCCTTGATGGCAAAACCTGGAGGTTGTCTAACGAAGACCGTCTCCACCAGTTCGCTATTGAGGAAGGCCGATTTAACGTCCAAGTGATGGACGTGCCAGTCCTTTGCTGCTGCCAAAGTATGTAGCAAACGGACCGGCTACATGTGCGCTACTAGCGCAAAGACCTCCTCAAAGTCTATGCCCTCGTGCTAAACAAAGCCTCAGACGACGAGGCGCACCTTGTGCTTAACAATGGCATCAAGCTCGTCCCGCTTGACTTTGTACACCCACTTTAGGCTGATCGGACGACATCCTAGAGGTGGATCGATGAGCTACCAAGTCTCATTTTCCTCGATCGCCTTCGTCTCCTCCAGCATCGCCCGTCGCCATTTTCCATCGCGCTCGGCTAGTGCGAACGTGGGTGGTTCCTCTACACTGACGAGTAGTAGCTCTACGTCGTTGAGCAGCCTGCCCGCCAGACCTAAGGGACCTGTGCCACCGATGATGTTGTCCAGCCTGTGGAACCGCACCTCCTTACCTTCGTGGAAGGCATCCACGAACTCAGTGATGTCACTAGGAGGTGAGGCGAACTCGATCGACGTCGATGGGTTCCTTGTTCCGCCAGAGTGCTTGGCACAACACCTTGAGTGCTCGGCACTACTTCTGGATAGCTCGTCATAACTCCTATAGTGTTTGGCCACACTGTAGGAGTGCCCAGCTTTAGTCTTGGAGTGGTCGGCACCACTACAAGATGTCTTGGCTCTGCCACGGGAGTGCTCGGCACCCGTCCTGGAGTAGTCGCCACCACTGCAGAACCTCCTGGCACCAATCCTGGCGTGCTCGGCATCTCTCCAGAAGTGCTCGGCACTCCTCTAGGAGTGCTCGGCATCCCTCCCGAAGTGCTCGGCACTGCCCTAGGAGTGCTCGGCTCTACCGCCAGAGTGCTCGGCACTCCTCTCGCAGTGCTCAACACCTCTTCCCCAGCATCTCCACCACCGTGGATGACTAAGTGCTCGATGATGAAGGTGCTAGTGAAGCCGCCAGCTTCCCCCGTGCTCGGACTGCTCTAGTCCCAAGCCGCCTCCTCGTCAAACACAACATCGCGCGAGACAAGCACCTTGTCTCTGCGTGGGTCATAGAGCCGGTATGCCTTAGTACCCTCCGAGTAGCCTAGGAACACCATCGGTGTGCTCTTATCCTCTAGCTTGGTGAGGTTCAGCTTCGTCTTCCTAACGTGGCCGATGCAGCCAAATGTCTAGAGGAAGGACACGCTCAGCTTCTTCCCATACCAAGCTTCAAATGATGTCTTGCCTGTCAGGGCCTTGGTCGAAGCATGGTTGAGGATGAACATTGTCGTGATCACCGCCTCCCCCTAGAACCTTGACGGCATGCCTTTGGCCTTCGTCATTGATCGGGCCATGCCGACCACCATCTGGTTCCGTCGCTCCACCACGCCATTCTGTTGTGGCGAGTACGGCGCGGTGTGGTGTTGCCCCACACCCTGATCCACGCAGTACGCAGCGAGCTCCACCGAAGTGAATTTGCTGCCACGGTCAGTCCTCAGCATGCAGAGCTTCTTGCCACTCTTGGCATCCGCGCGCATCTTGAACTTCTTGATCGCCGCCGCCGCTTCGTCCTTACTCATCAGGAGTTGCAGCCATATGTAGCAACTGTAATCATCCACTAGCAGGACGAAGTACCGTCGACCACCGTTTGTAGCATTCATGATCGGCCCATAGAGGTCACCATGAATGAGCTCGAGAGCGTCCTTCGCGCGATACTTGGCCGCCTTTGGGAAAGGTAGCCTCCTCTGCTTTCCAACCAGGCAGCTGTCACACAACTCTTCTCTGTGCTTGATGTGGGGTAGCCCTCGGACCATCTTCTCCAGCCGACCAAGTGCGTCGAAGCTGAGATGTCCGAACCAGGCATGCCACATCCATGGTTCCTTGGGGTGCCTTGCCGCTAGGCACACCGGCTGCTCTACCTTCAGGTCGAGAAGGTACAACCGTTTTAGGGACCTCTTCACCTTGACAAGAAGTCACTACTCTCGGTCCCTGATCCTAAGGACGCCGTCCTTGATCAGTACCTCGCTACCGCACTCATCCAGCTGACCAATGCTGATAATGCTAGAACACAGCTGTGGGATGTAATATACATCTGTTAGCGCATGGTGCTCCCCATTCTGGCATCAGAAGATAATGGTGCCGTGCCCTTGGATAGCCACCCTTGAGCCGTCACCAAACTTCATCGTACTAGTAACATCACCGTCGAGCTCAGAGAAGGATGCCTTGGAGCCCGTCATGTGGTTACTGGCACCAGAGTCCAGATACCACCGCTGCTCCTAGTCGGCGCCCACACGTCCGAGGTGAACTTGGGCGCTTGGTTCATCGAGGTTGATGGTCTTCAGGGCCTTCCCAGGTCCTTCCACCATCGTTGCCTCTTCCCTCTCCTTGGCCTCGATGTCGTGCAGTGCACAGAATATTGCCATCAGGATAGTGGCCTCATCCTCATCATTGGCTTGTGCCAGATGAGCCTGAGCCTTCTTTTCCTGCATGCGGTTTGGGAGCTCCTATGCCCAATGGCCCATCTTCCCGCAACGCCGACAGGCGTTGGGGGTCGACCTGCTTCTTCTCCGAAGAAGCCTTGCCGCGGCGCTTGCCATCGCCACCGTGGCTGGAGGAGGCTACCTTCCCAGAGTTCCTCCGAGCAGCCCACTCCTCTTCTGTCAGCAAGAGTTTCCCGCTGTCCTTCATTGTTGTGCCTGCTCCAGGCGCTCATCTACCACCCGCAGATGGCCTGTCACATCCTCAATGGTGAGGGTGGACAAGTCCAGCATCGTCTCTATGGAGAGAGCGATCTGGATGTACTTTGCCGGCACGGAATGGAGTTACTTGGAGACCGCCTCCTCTTCATCGATGGTGACACCATGGCTCTTCAGCTTGCTAATGAGCATCTACAGGCAGAGGGAGAAGTCCTCCACCATTTCACCATGCTTGAACTTGAGGTTGGCGTACTCCTGCTTCAGAAGCTGGGCTGTCGCCTTCTTTGTGCGGTCGGAACTGACGCACATCGCCGCAATAGCCACCCACGCCTCCTTAGCAGAGCTCTTCGTCACCAATGGCTCCCTGTACTCCGCCGGTACAGCAGCGAGGATAGCCTCTAGCGCTGACATGTCATCCGCCTCATTATCGGTGCCCTTGTCAATAGCATTCCAGAGCCATCGGGCTCTGAGCTTGACATTCATGGTCACCGACCACTCTCCGTAGTTGGTGCGAGTCAGTGTCGGCCAACTAGTGCCACTGACCTCTCGTACCGTGCGAACAACGACCTCCGGTCGTGGTTGGGCAGCCACAGCAGTGCCACTGCTGTCGTCCATCTCCGAACTGTCCATCATCACCAGCGGTTAGTCTGGCGATGACGCTTGTACAACTCTGATACCACTTGTTGGCCCACAGGATCACCGACTCAGGTGAATGAACCACTCACCAGTGTTGCCGAGCACCCGCTAGTGTTGCCGAGCACCCACTAGCCATGCCGACCATGAACAAGCGTTGTCCGTCCCCACACACTATGACTGGAGATAGAAGAAGAAGGGAGAACAGAGCAAGCACACACAATACAAGACACCAGCGTTGGCCGAAGCCCTGTCTGTGAGATAGCAAATCTGAACTCACTTTACTGAGTTGCCGTGGTAGTCTATTTATACAACTCTATCCACCTAGTCCTAGTACAGCGCACATGCTGTAACAGTAACTAGATAACATACGGGGCTGACTCTGCGTCGGCCACTGCATGTGCCTACAGTGCTGCAGGTGAGCAATTCGACGCCTACACCTGCAGCGGCTACAATATCACAGCAGGGGTCTTTTCGGCGTCGTCTTCCCCATACAGTGTTCACACAAGGTAGCAGTAGATTATGTAACAAAAAAACGGTGCATAAGATTCTGCAGGCCCCACATTGCCTCCATCACATTTTCACCACATAAGCAGGGTATTCCCTGAAAGAAATCATAGGGAAGAAAAAAATGGCGCTCAGAGTTGTCCACGGTTCTAAGCATGTAAAGAGTTTGGACTCACCATGGTGTTTTCAATGATTATTTTATATTCATGCTTTCCAACTGCCAATTTCTGTCCATGCCGTCGATGCCTTAAGATCATATTCTTAAGGCTTTCACTAACACCAGTAGAGGAGTTAATGGCGCTGAACTTGTCATCAAAAGTTTGAAATTCTCTCATAGAAGCAATCTGATAAAGAAACAAACAAGCATGTCCTTGACCAAAAAGGAACAAGTAATCAAATAGTATGACATGTCTCGATCAGAAGAAGGGGCCAATTCAGTACTTGTATTGCAATCGTAAATGATTTAGCCCAAATTCAAATTAGTACTCCTTCCGTCCCTAAATAACTGTCGCTTTTGATTTTCATATCGTAAATTTAACTAGATTTGTAGAAAATACGTGCAACATTTGTATCTCCAAATGAATTTATCATGAAAATAGATTCGATGATCTATCTAATGATATTAATTTTGTACCATAAATATAATATATATATATATATATATATATATATATAGCTGGCTACTGAATATACTCTCCCTATATATATATATATATATATATATATATATATATATATTTATTTATTCAAAGTTGTTTCTTAGGAAGCGAAAACAACAGTTATTTAGGGACGGAAGGAGTATGTGTCAAGGTACTATGAAGCATTTTAAAATGAGAACAGTGTAGAAAGTAGCACAAAATCAAGGCTCAGGTATGTTTGGTGGAGCTCGCAGAACATCACTTCTAATTAAGGGAGCTCTACCAAAACAGATCCTCAATCATCTATAGCTCCAGTTTTAACTAGGGATAGGATGCTCTATCACAATGTTTCTTTTAAGATTATTAGTTGGACGGCAAGAGCAACCTAATAAGGAAATAACAATCAGAAGAGAAGGAAAGAAGGGGGGCACTAACTTGTCTCGGCCTAGCTTACACAGCACAGTTCACCCAGAGATTCTGGAGAAGACAAGGACATAAAAGTTAGGCAGATGACATAACAACAAGAGAGCAAACACTCAAAGGAAAAACAAAGCACCTCCATGGCATGTGGTTCATATAGATAGATACCAACAAACGAGAAAAGTGCCAAGCCAGAGGGCATCTCAAACAGCAGCAAGATCATCCCATAATTGCCCAGATGGGCAGCTGCAATGCAATGCAACACGAAGTCAAAATACATCAGCAAGCAGGACTACCATACCTGCGTACCAGGGGGGAAAACGTATTTTCAACTTGGATGGTGGGATGGATCACGTCGGACGACGAGTAGCTCACCTATGGAATTGACGATGTCGGCAGACAGCTCCGGGATCTTCAGACATGTTGGGATTGCAGCGTCGGGAGGCTGCATGCGCCAGCAACCTGTTTGCCCCACCGGCGGAGGACATGGACCGAGACGACTCTTGCTCCGTTGCTCTCGGCCCCCGTGGCGCCATCGTCGGATAACGACGGGGAACAGGAGCCATATTGTGTCCGACTGTTCGTCCTCGCCCCCGGCTCCGCTCCATCTCTGGATGATGTGGGCGAGGCAACATCGCCGCCGCTTCGTCGCTCCATCGCCGTGGCCCTATCGCCGGAGGAGGATGCGTCTCGCTTGGTCGCTCCATAGGCTGAGGCCTGAGCGGGAGCAAGAGCGCCGCGCCGCGGGATCGGGGGATTGCATGCAAGGGCAACAGATTAATATGTAGTAGACCTGTCGCCGTAACAGGTGACTATCGAGCCCAACAAATTAATGGACCGGGCCGGCAGAAGCAAACCTGAGTTACATACAAAGCGGTCACAGAGACCAGACCGATAAACAGACAGGGTAACAGAGTTTGGCTTTGGCAAGAACAAATCAGCTACCTTGTTCGACTTGTAGTGGCCTACGACTCTGTCACGAACAATAACAGATCATCGGAGGCGAGGATACGGGATAATATGTCCGTTCATCGGCAGCGTACGTCTTCGTTGTTGGACGGGTAGCAGCATCAGTGGCTCGTTGCACAGGCCCAGAACAGGCCTCCATGCGCGGCCCCCTGAGCTCAGCGCGCAAGGGCTCTGGCGTCCGTGCTGCTGGAATTAGATGAGAGCACGGGTGGGCCTAGAATTGCCCTGGGACTCGGTCCAGTCCATGGCTTGCATGGATCGATTTGCACTAAAATAAAATTATAAAATTTTCCATTGTGCGACTGAAGGCTGAAACTCTGGCATGTTGGCAGGCCCGCCAGTCGCCACGGGATGAGAGCCGCTAGAGGGTGGCAGCCTAGAGTGCGGCATGCACATGCACATGCACATGCACATAATAGTCTTTTCATGCTCCATTCATCGTCCTATAGCTGGTTAGATAGTCTTTCAAGCCTTTGCTTGTCATTGAACTCCTTGTCGTGTGCTTCTTATCTTATCTTATCTTGCAAAGTAATGTCTCGACGCTATTTGCCAATACGGTTAGACCAGTGACGCGTTCTACAAACATTGTTGTCAAGTGTGAGAAGCATATGGCAAGGAGTTCAATAACGAGCAAAGGCTCGGAAGCCTATCCGACGAGCCACGTGATGATGAATAGAGTGTGATCGAAGAAGTTGTTTTAGACCGGGATTGTAGTGCTTTACTAGGGCAACAAACTCCTCAACCAAGTCTAGACTCATCTGGCGATACGAAGTCAAGATATATAATTCCCCAGCCTGAGTTTCTGAATCACCAACCAATGTGAAAGAAGGCCTTCGACAGCCTTCAAATGCTGTCATATGTGAAACCAATGGTGAAGCACGGCATTCATTGTTCATTTTCACGTCCAACACATCTGAATCACTACAAACCCGGTGGTAATACTAAAACTCCATCCAACGAGGCCATTTTGGTGCCTTGGTGGGCACTATGTTAGGAGTCTCACGAAGTTTCTTTGGCACAAAGTTACATGACCCATATCGAGCTAGTATCATCTCGCTGCTAGCAGGATCCTTCACCTTCTACTTTGCCAGATGAAGATTGTAAAAATGTGCGAAACAATCAGCGCTTGGCACACAACCACCCATCTTCAAGGCCATAGCAAACACGCTTAAACAAGCAAAAGCGTTTGGGGTCCATTGATGCATTTGCACCTTGAATTTCGCCAAAACTGCTCCAACAAACTCCTTGCTTGGAAATTGAAGTCCAGGCTTAAGCCTCTAAAACCAAAAGAAGCTTCGTAGGCACGAGGCTTCGAAACTTCCTCATCCCCTGGAGCACGCCAGTGACCTTGTTGTCGTTATCCAACAACTCGTCTCGCATAAATTCCTTAAACATCTCATGATCCATGTGCGATTGTCCAATGCGAATTGTGTGGCGGAACCGCCTAATCTAATGTCTCCCAGGAGTGCTTGTCTTCCATTAGACCCTAAGCACCCAAAGAAGAACACTAAATTACTCGGTTTCGTCGGGCACACCCTAGGGGAGAACCCGAAAGTCCACATTTTTGCCATCAGGATCACAAATGAGAGAATAAAGCTTACATCATTCTGAACCATTTCTTATATCACTTTTAATACAACATCAGAGTATAATATTTATTAATATAACAGGGGAATGAAATCATATTATCAGAGTGATGAACAATTGAATTGAACAGCGGAATATAAACATGTGATCAGAATTACAGCGGAAATGAATATCTAATCATGACATGATAAAGTATTGATATATAAACTACGACAATAGATTATGAAACTTTCATTTATAAAAGAATTTGGTGAGATTTATAAATAACAACTACGATCGCAGCGTAAAGGAATCCTCGCTGAGCTCACCAGAAGGTATCCACACACAAGGGTTAGCTCTAGCATCCACCTATAACCTGCAACAGGAGGAATAAAACCCTGAGTACTCAATTGTACTCAGCAAGACTTACCCGACAGGAGAAAAGAAAAAACTAAAAGGATATGCAAGGCTATCTGGCTTGTGGGTTTATTGCATTTGCAGGAAGCATTACTAAGCGTGCGTCCTTATATTCGATTTTTATTAATAGCCGCATTGGTTCATTAACTAACCATTCCATGTAAGCACCTGTACTACTTTCAAGCAGGTGGTAAGCAATCAGATTTCCTTTTCTTTCCATCTTCCATCTTTCAGTTCTTACTACGGTGCTAGGCATGAAACAAGCCGTACTGGATCGTCCGGCGATTCACGAATCAATGCCCCTAGCTGGGTACCTCGAAAACACACGCCCCGCTTGTACCCAAGGCATAAGCAGGACTAACCCATCACTCTCCTGTCCTAGGGCCCTAGGTTCCCGTCCAAACTAGGACTTCAAGCCCCCGCCCCTGAGTCCTGGACTCAGTGCGGTGCAAAGACCTCCTCCACCAAAACAAAACCCTAACAGTCGGCCTAGAAAGAGCCGGAACCCACGGCAAGATAGCAACAAGTCTTCCAAGCGCCCATACCCAAGTATGTGCTCAGGATAATAAGTTTGTGACTTGCCTCGATGGCTTATGCAACGATCGATCCTTAATCGACACAGACAGGGAAAGCAGTGTAACTAAGCCATGCCCCGCGTCTACGGCGACACAACCTCTTACACCTACCAATACCCAAACTATATCCCTGCCCGATCACTATTTTTCCTTTCCACTATTTTATATATTCCAAGTGATAATCATATAGTAATATTTTTTCTATCTCTCGCGAGTGACAGACAATCACTCGACTTCTACCGGAGTCCTGTAGCATAGCATTCTACACGATCCTATAATACTAGTAAGACTCATAGGGTAACGATATATATATGCAAGTGGGTTTCATTCAACTCCTTAAAACTTAATGCACAAATATAATTTAAACTGTCGAAAAGTAGGGGTTATGCACCGGGGCTTGCCTGGGTAAAATATATTAAAAGTTAGTATTAGCATCTTCAGATCATCCACCATCATCTGAATAGAAAGCACATTGCATCATCTCCTGAAGAGAATACCATTACATCATCTTCGGATTCCCAATCATCCTTCAATTGATCCGTTGCTCCATCATCATACCTATATGATATGCATTGATGCAAATGCATAGGTGTAAATAATCAACGACAGCCGAAATGCCTAGAAACACGATCACGCCTCACAAGCTAATGAGCTCGCTCTAACGACATCCGTACTTAGGCTACATATCTATGTTGGCGAATAAGGCGTTATTTCCCAATAATTATTTTAGTTATACAAACCAAATGTGTTTCTATATTTCATTTATTTGATTTACTATATTTGAAATAGGACATCATTGTCTATCTAGCAACTAATTACTCTGGAGCTACAAAAATTACCACGAGTACCTAATATTGCTAAGAGCCTACTGTAAAAATTTCGGATTCAACACTATCACCGATTTATCACAATAATTCCTATAAGTTTATATTTTTATAATATTAAGTATCCCAAATTAATTATATAGCTCCTAATAATATCATCAAACTATGTGAAAAATATACTAACAGGTAGATCATGATTTTAGGAGCCTAACAAAATTGGTTTTACCGTTTATGGACAACTACACAGTTTTATATTGATTTTACTAGTTTATTTTCCAAAACTATTTTAGCAATTACTTTTCAAACTAAAGGACCAGCAACCACCCACTCCACCCACCGGCCCGCTGAACGTGGTCCCGTGGTCAAGGCGGCCCAGGTGCGGCGATTGGCCCAGGCGGGGCACAGCGACCGGCCGGCCCAGCAGGCGCAGACAGGCCGCGGCCCAGCAGAACCGATGCGGCCCACGGCGTGGCGGCAACAGGTCGGACCAGCGACGGCCCAAGGCCAGGAGGCCCGTGCGCGCCATCGTTTTGCAGAAACGACCTTAGATTTCAATGAAATTAACCCATAGTCCTTTCCACTATTGCTCTATTTCTCTGACGCTTTCACCCAGCCCCAAGACTTTCTCCTTATTCGAGCGCATCAGCCCCCCGGCGACTCCACGCGCGACGGCGCGGCTTCGGCTGGCACTGCCCCGCTGCGCCGGTTAGCAGAGTGAGGCGTAGACTAAAGGAGCAGGCCGACGAGCACCGCGGAGCCAATACGAGACCCTAGGTGCCGCTTAGGGACCGAACGGTGACTTCTAATGCTCTAACCACACTGACGGACTACAAGCCATGGCGGCGCGACTGTTCCCGCATCATGCGACCTTAGAGACTAAAACAAAAGGATGGTAGAGCAGCAGGACCTTACCCCGGACATGGCTACGGTATCGACTGGAGCAGAAACGACCCATGCTATGATAGCCACGTGCATGGTGAAGGGCGACGGTGCTCTAAGCATGGCGCGGCCGTGTCAGCTCGTCGCCGGTGAAGGTCCTAACCAAGCTGAGACGAGCACCAGATAGAGGAGGTTAAGGCGAGTTAGAAATTGCATTCGATTGAACTGCTACCGCTACGCTGGGCCTTACCCCCAAACGTGCTCTGTAACGAAGGCGGGCAGACCGGCAGCGACGGCGATGCTACGCGTGCGCACTCTGGTGGACGATTTTCATCATGGTTGACTGTAGTGGCCAGCTATGGACCTGGGGCACCAGCGAGTGCAAGGAATTGGAGGAAGGTGCTTTGTGCACGAGGCATTTTGGAGGAGAGGGAGGGGCGGTCATGGTGACTAGCAACGACGACACGACTTAAAAGGCGTAGAGCTGAGCGAGTCAGCAAGATAACTGGTCAGGCGATCAGGGCATGGGGTAGGGATGCAAGCGGCACAGCGTGGCTAGCAGGGCGCGTCGGTTAGTGCGGACAGCGCCAAGAAGATGTGCATGCACGCGGTCAAGTGCAACAACGGCGCGACAAGGAACATGACGACGTCGAGAACAGGGCGAGTTAGGCGGGTCGAGTAGCAAGGATGAGCTCTATAGCGACCAAAGTGATAAGAGGATAGGGGCATAGACCTACGCCGATGCAAGTGAGCAGCACCACGGTCGGCTACCGCATGCGCATAGCACGGAGCGGCAGCGACCCTACAGGGCCCGGCGTGCGGCCACAGCCACAAGGTTGGCCAGCGGGGCAAGGCACGAAAGGAGGGCAACCAAGTGACTGGGGATGGCAGCGCGGCGATGGGGCTAGGCACGGCCAGATGCTCAGCCAACGGCCAGGCCACGGCACGACCAGACACGGTAGAACGCGCTGAAACACGTGGTGACCGTGGCCAAAGGCCGATTGGCCAAAACCAGTGCCGTGCACGCTTTTTAAAGCGATGCCAAAGCTACCCAACAGTGCAGTTCAAGTTCGACCAACCCCACTAATCCAAAGTCCATGGCACCAGCTAGCTAGGGAAGCACTCGGCACGACCAGAGAGCGACTAGGGAAAAAGATACGAGAAGGCCAAAATGAGTTCGTCGAGCAGCGCCCCGGTTCACGAACAGAACACCGAACGTGGTTCTATGCGTGTTCTAAAGAGCTTCAAGCAAATCTTGGAATAACCCCGCTATGTTAGACCATTCTACGAACCACTCCACGCCAAAGTACTCACCAGGATGCAACTAGCGATACAAGAATATCGAGTTAGTGTTTAGGAAATTTAGCTAGAATTTAAATGCTAACGCATCATTGTCTAACATTTCTGACCTAGAAAATTATAATTTCAAGTCTTGAACTACATTCAAGAACTACTCGACTAGTTAGTTCAATATAACTCACCACGAGTGATACTTTTAAATATAAGTCAAATTTCAAAATCCAAGAAAATCGTTTTAGAAATTTTCTTAGGCCTAAAACGCGGTGCTAAATAAGCTCGTAACACCAGGGGTGTTACAACCAACCCCCCTTAAAAAGAATCTCGTCTCGAGATTCGAAGCTAGAACCAGAAAATGGAAACACGATTACATTTCATAAATCTGGGATTACACGACTTTGACTACTAAACCACACGGGGATCTAGGGATTCATGGTTAAGAGCAACTTAATACAACCGAGACTTAATCCAGAAGTCGAGATAGACGAGGACAATGGAGAAACAACAAGATAATGATTATCCAAAACATGGCATAGGTCCAACAAATCTAGAAACAGTCCTCTGAGAAGTAAAACATCGCGAAGCCTAAGACCAAACTAACCAAGAGAACTTGAACTTCTTCGATGAACCGGATCTTTCCTTCTTCTCAGATTACACCATCACCTTCGACTGACGAACCTAGCTTCACAATGTCGACTGGATCTTGTAGCTCTACTCTGGATGCGAGGAGAATGGGGATGAAGAAGAAAAGAAAGGACCAAGGGTATTTTATAGAGGCGAACAGAGGTGGGGCGCAACACACCGGAAGCAGATGCGGTGGGGATGGGATACATAGACGGTGCATGCTGTGGAGATAATGTCGGAGACATGGTGCGCTTCCTGCGCCAGTGGTAGAACAGGAAATAAAGGAGAGGAGAGGGGGTCCGCTCGATGAGGTAGGCGTGCGGGCTGTCGTGTCACAAAAAGAAGAAAGAAATGAGAGGGAAGGGGGGGTTCGGTACGAGGGATGAGGTGTGAGAGTCGAGAGCCGACTGGATGCTGGGAAAAGGAGAAATGCACAATGCACAAAGACGGCGAGCACGACATGATGCCGTGGCCACACAAAAACGGGATGCTAAACACCTGATACAGACAGCGTTCACAGGGCACACAGCGAAATGACCCAGCATGCGAAGTGCGGTCAACTAAACATAGGGCTTGGGACATGACGTCCACTCAAACTTTTCAATTACTCCCGACTACTCGAGATTAACTTTCCTTACTACTCTTCTTTTTCTTTCCTTTACTCTACCACATCCGTCTTTCAAGTAGACTGAGACCATGTCATACTTTCTTCCTCAAAAACCACCTCCTCTTGCTTACTTTGAGAGAACACTATGTCATCAACCTATTGTGGATTTCCCATTTAAACACCTAAACATTTCCAAGGAAATTATTTGTAGCAAAGCGGTATGGCAGTGTAACTTGGTAAAAGTACATGGTCAACAACCTCGATACTAGCACGAGCCGAGCAGCATCACCATGTGGCAGTTGTTCCATAGAGAGCCCTCGGTTTCATCGTGGCACCATAAGCTTTTAACCAGTCATCTACTACTAACTTACACGCCATGAAGGCAGTGGGGTCATTGACCACAGAATAAGGGGAGTATTGCAAGGGAAAATTCAAACAACAAGGGTTCCCTTCACAACAAGGGACAATGAATTCAAATCCAACAATGGATTTGTTTTTAAAGTGATTCAAGTGTTCTACTGGGACATCCATAATTAGTCGATATAGTGTCCAATAATATCCAATTACGGCTGATCTGCTGGCATCTAAATGTCAACTTCTCTTGTAACCCGCTTAATATCGCCCTTGAAAACTCAGAGGACGTCTAACGAGACTTAAAGTAGATGGACGTAATAAACACAGTGAAATAACACAATGCATATTCCAACGGTCTTATATAGGTACAACATATAGGCATTCAGGCTCCCATTCATGACACAACATTCGCCTATGGTAGTTGACTAGTGATTAGTTTAGTCTTGTTTGGATATTGTGGCAAAACCACCCAAATTATATGGCCAATGTGCATCTATCATTGTCCTAAAGACCTCTAACTACCGCACACGAGAGCCAGATAATCCTGGTAGTCTATCAGGTGTCCTCGGGGAACCCCGAATCATCCACATTTTACAACTCATATAGGATCAACATGGAGTTACCACAACATTACAACATTTGATACAAAAATAATTTACATCAGAGTGTGGAAGACTTATAATATTTAGATTACAAAACATGTTGAAGTAAAACTTAACTTAGTTTCAAAAAGTGAGTAGTACTACAGAAGCCACTTAAGTAAAATACCTAAGGTAGAAGAGGTA
Source organism: Miscanthus floridulus (assembly GCF_019320115.1). Lineage (NCBI taxonomy): Eukaryota > Viridiplantae > Streptophyta > Magnoliopsida > Poales > Poaceae > Miscanthus > Miscanthus floridulus. Next base: position 136,291,518 of record NC_089580.1, on the reverse strand, counting down.
GCCAGATCATGTCGAGCCCACTGATATGATCCTAAGTAGCAGCACAAGTCAGAACCTACAACAGGGGTTAACAAACCCTGAGTACTTGAGGATACTCAACGAGTCTTACCCGACTAAAAGAAAAGACTCCAAGGGAATGCAGGCTTAAAGGAAAGTTTGAAGCAAGAGTAGCTTTTGCAGAAAAAAGTTACTAAGGGTGAGTCCTTACTTTCAATATTTTAGCTTCGTATTAGGTTATCAGTAGTATCTAGTTTGCACCTGGTCAAAATCAATTACTTCATTAAACATCTCATCGCATCTCATCTCATCTTATATCATATCCATAAGTAACCATGTTCCATTGATTAACTACGATGTATGGTCAGAGGGTCGAGTCTCCATAACCGAGGAGCATGACAATTTGAATCGATTTGGCCCAGCTGGGGTTTCCATACCACATGACATATGCAGGTCATTGACCTACATATATCGACTTTCACTCGGATACTCCAAAACATGAATGTGTCCAACGCTACCTGAGAGCATAGTACTCCACCCACTACTAGAATCGTGGGATTTGCCTAGTGCCGTAGGCACTAGGCAAAGGCCCAGAAACACTAGGCAAACAGTTTGCCTAGTGTCACACTAGGCAAACAAGGGTCAGCAGAGGCGGACTAGGCAAAGAGCACTTTGCCGAGTGTCAAACCTCGGACACTCGGCAAAGTGTTTGCCTAGTGTCAAGGACATCACTTGGCAAAAGTATTCCACTGACGGTGGAAATCGTAACGGACGTTTTACCTAGTGTCGGAGGTCTGACACTCGGCAAAGTATGCAAGGTTTGCCTAGTGCCAGGCGTCCGACACTAGGCAAATATGTCAAGCTTTGCCTAGTGTCAGGCCGCCTACACTAGGAAAATATACCAAGCTTTGCCTAGTGTCAGGCCTCCAACACTAGGCAAACTGCCTACTTTGCCTAGTGCCAGTTTCCTGACACTAGGCAAAGCCTGTTCCCAGGTGTGCCACGTGTGGCCCCTTTGCCTAGTGTCAGACCCCTGACACTAGGCAAAGTAACCAGAAGCTGATTTTTTTATTATTCCATTTGCGACACAAATATAAATCATATTCAAACACCACAAATATATCACATGAATCATAAATAAGAACCACATGTTCACATATATCACATGTTCATACCAAAAGTCCAAATGTGCCACAAGTTCACAAGTTCATAAGTGCACAACCAAATTTCTTAACAAAGTTCACAACAAGCTGATCACGACGATTGTCAAGGGTGAAGAGGCCCATGGTTTGATGCTCCAGGCGACCCTTCCACTTGATTCGGCTCAAGCTGTGGTGCCGGCGACGCTCCAATCTGTGAAGCCGGCGACCCTCCAATTTGATTTGATGCCACGCCCGATTGATGCTGAAAAAATGAAAAGGATACCGTCAATAAAAAATTTCGACAGAACCTCCCCTGCACGGAGAGGTTTCCAAACCCTGCAAGAAAACAAATGGCACGATGACCGTCAAGAACATACATATCAATACACCGCCACCAACACCACCACCACCCGAACACCACAACTGCCACCACCACACCACAACAACAACCGCCGTCACCACCAACACCATATTGTATGTTTGAGATTGCATATTTTTTCTAGTGTGCCCTATGTCAGGTTGGAACATAATAAGTAATATATTGGTACTCACAGGAGTAGCTACTTAAGGAAGTGGCAAGACTAGGCTAGCTGGCATGGTCCGCCCCATAGCGGTGCCAAGAGTGGACACGAACCCCACCAACTCCTCTATCCTCTGTCGTTGGGCCTCCCGCTCTTCCACCACCCTCGCTTCCATCTCCTTGTGAAGCCTCCTTTCTTCTAGCAGTTGGGCCTACAACATTTGACCCCCAATGTTAAAGTAAGGCAAAGGTATGTAAAAATCAATAAGCAACAAATAAAACAGAAATTACCTGGAGTTCGTTGACAAGGTGTGAAGCAGTGGTTGGCCGTGGACGTATGGCCGGGCTTGCGCTCGTGCTCCGTGCTCAGATCTAGGAGAGGGTGGGAGTAGAGGACGTGTCGATGACACCATCACCCATCCAATACCGCCCATGCTTCTTGCCACCTCTCACCCTCATGACGATCTCTCCGTCAAAGTCATGGGCGCTCGGATCGTACTCTGGCCTATGGACCGCCCTTGCCATCTCAGTATACTGACTGAGATAGCTATGGACGGTTGCGTTGCTGTATGCCGAAGGAGGGTCATCCGGGTTGTAGGAGACGTTGGATTTTGCCTTGCCCTTGTGGGCCATGGCATATGCCATGAACTGGGTAACCGGCTGCCCACCATGCGACGATGACTGCGAGAAAAATAGCAAGATGATTAGAAATCATGCAACATACAACGTTATAATAAAAAAAATGGATTCTCGTACCCAAGTTTGCGCGTATCCGTTGAGGCTGCGGTTGCCTTGATGGTGTGGTACACCTATCATCTACAAATGGCGCTCCCGACAAGCTTTGTGCTGGGCAATCCATTCGGGGTCCAACCACTTGTCCACCATCATCTCCTAGCATCGGGGATCCCCGGAGCACCAGCACAAAACCACCTACAAGCCATGAAGTATATGACATATAAGAAGTTAAATTAAAGCTATCAGCACTACATTATTAATGTTCGAATACATTTACCTTCATGAACTCTTCCTTGGTCAGTGCCATATCTCTTGCTTCTTTCTTCATGACCTTCGTTGCAAGGTAGGACCCGTGGTATGTTATGATGGCCTGGACGCGTGCCTCGTAATGCAGCTACTTCACGAGTCTTTTACATGCTTTGGTTAGCACCACATCCGCCGTGTCCTCAAAGCCTTCCTAAAGTCTGAAGAAATCCTGCATATACACACAAAGTATTCATTCATTATTTCAAAAAATGTCCAATGAATGTGATGTATTGAACAATGTAGTGCGAGGAAGACTTACCCACAGCTCAGCCTTCACCCACTCCGCCTTGTTGGGCAATGTCCTGCCAAGCAGATCTATAGCATCGGGGGCGTTGGCATAGTGGGCAAACGTGTAGGGCGGCTCCTCTCTCCCGGCGAACTGGACCAAGCCAGGGAAGTGTTCCTTGACCAGAAGGCCAAGGATGCCACTGACCTTGCGTGTGTGACATCCTGCAGACTCTACAACTGTCCAGCCCCTGCACAAGTTATTAAGAATAATAGTTAGCTTCTAGTGTGATTTTTGAACATATCATTTGAAGTAGTGAAAACATGTTAATTTACTTACGTTTCTCCATCGGGTGCAATCTTTGGGCGTCTGTAAGAAGGTATCGGCCGCATAGGGAGGCTCGCGGGACCTCGCAAGTACACACTCGGCATACTAGAGGAAGCCAAACCCGCTGTTGCCTCCTCCTCGACCTCCTCCTCCTCCCTGTCCTCGTCCTCCTCCCGCTCGTCCTCCTCGTCCTCCACCCTCTCGTCCTCCTTGTCCTCCACTCGCTCCTCCTCGTCCTCCACTCGCTCGTCCTCCTCCTACGGCAGTGGCAACTGCTCCTCCTACGACCGGTGCTACTCCTCCTCCTCCTCCTCCTTTGTGATGGCATCGATAGGTCCTCATCTGCAGTGGTGTCTACCGGGCGTGTTCTTTGGTAGATCGAGCTGACCCTCCTATTTTGACGCCCGCCCGCCATCTTTGATCAATCACCTGCAATCAAAAACAAAAAAACAATGTTGTATTAGAAATAACATAATTACATAAAGGCAAAAGGAACAAACTAAAATTACAAAATAACATATTATTACATGTATTAAAAATAATCTTCATGATCGAGATTACCTGGATCATAAGTCTCATCATCGCTATCAATCATGTCGAAATACTCGACACTATCCGAAGGGGGGATGTTGTCAACATTATCTTGGCCTAACTGTAATCGGTCAAGCATTTGTAAGTCCTTCTCATTTAGCACCTCGTCTCCAGCGTTGCCTGCATCAACCCATTCATTGTCTACTTCCATTCCAATCACTTCGGTTAAGTCTATCTCAAACCTTCCTTCCAACCCCTCTTCTTGGAAGAATTCTCCATCATATGTGTTTGGGTTAAATGTATAATCTTCATCATTTGGCAAAGGTAGTTTACCGTGTGGCGATACCTTGTGCACAATATCCCAACCATTAAGATTCTCTTTGTCTTGGCATGCGTATGGGAGATAATAAATCTGTGTGGCCTGTTGGGCCACAACATAGACATTGTCTCCTGGTAAGACGGAATCTTGTCGAATTTCAACTACCCCAAGACTAGCCCAAGTCCGTCTCGTTACTGCAGGATCAAACCAATGGCATTTGAATATAACAAGATTAAGAGGCCTACAACCATGAAAACAGAGTTTGTATATTTCTTCAAGTCTTCCATAATACTCAACCCTATCTTGGCCGGCCGTAAAAACTCTAGTACTTGTGGTTTTTTTATTGGGCTGACTCTGCTCATAGTTTGATGTGCAAAAGCGATATCCATTCACGTCATAACAGGTAAATGACTTCACCTTATAAGCAAAGCCATTGGCAACCTGTCTCAACTCGGCCGTCATGGACGCATCGGTTTGGCCCTGCAAGCTCGAGCAAGATAGATCGTTTTATATTTCACATGTACAAGCAACTTAGAATGTGAAAGTACAAGATAAATTGGATGGTACCTTCTTTTTGAACCAAGAAATGAAGTCGGGGCTCCCATTTCTAGCACCCTGTCTAAGAAGGGTATCCCATTCCAGAGGGGTAGGTTCCCTTTGTCGATGCCAGGTTTGACGACGAAATTCCCTATAGCAACGAGACAAAAAGGGGTTGGCCAATGAGTGATGACGTTATGAATCAAGTTCGTTGAGAACTTACCCCAAGTATGGCTCAACTTCATCAAGGTTGATCAACACATACATCATGATACTACGCCACTCTTCAGGTTGCAACACTTTGGTGGTCGATGCACTTGCGCTTCCGAGTTGCCCTCGAAAAAGGCTGAGGTTCAATTCATTTTCCCTAGCATTGTAACGAGGGGGAGGATTATGGATGCTAGGAAGGTTTTCAGCGTAGTATGTTGTTGTAAAGTTTGACACCTCCTCCAGAACGGATGCCTCTGCAATGGAAGCCTCAATTCTGGCTTTATTTCTATATTTTTTTTGAAGAACCTTTAGACATCTCTCAATTGGATAGCACCAATGGAACTGCACGGGCCCCGTCATTCGTGCCTCATTCGAGAGGTGCAAAGTCAAATGCTGCATCGGCAAGAAGAAGCCGGGGGGGGGAAGATCTTCTCCAACCTATAGAGTAACAAAGGTGCCGCTCTCTCCAAGTCATCAATCACGGTTTGAGATAACTCCTTGGCACACAATTGGTGGAAGAAATAGCTCAACTCTACCAACACTAGCCAGACATTCTCAGGGACAAAGCCTCGAACCATAGCTGGAAGAAGCCTCTCAATCCATATGTGGTAGTCATGACTCTTCATCCCTAGGACTCGCAGAGTAGATAAGTTCACTCCCCTCCTTAGATTCGCTGCATATCCATCAGGGAACATTAACCTCTGGATCCATTCAAGTACTTTTCTCCTTTGGTCTCTGCTCAAGACGAAATCGACCTTAGGCCTTATCCATTTCTTGCCGCCTCTAGGAGGACGCATATGTTGATTTGGTCTATCACATAATGCTGCCAGGTCGACTCTAGCCTTAGGGTTGTCTTTGGACTTATCAGGAATGTCCATGAGTGTAGCCCAGAGTGCCTCGGCGACATTCTTTTCAGTGTGCATTACATCAATGGTATTTGGCAAGAGAAGATCATTAAAATAGGGGAGCCTCGTCAAGCCCAACTTATGTGTCCACATATGTTGCTCACCATATCCCACAAAACCACCTCCTTTGTTGGCCACGAGAGCATCTATCTGAGCATGAACCTCGGCACCAGTCATCATATGTGGTGGAGGATTTGTCTCTACGACACCTTTTGTGAAGTTCTTTATGTCTTGTCTAAAAGGATGGTCCATAGGGAGGAATTGACGATGTTTGTCGAATGACGAATACTTGCCACCCTTCTGCAACCAAATGAACCTCAGAGCTACCTTGCATACTGGGCATGGGAACTTCCCATGAACGCACCACGCGCTGAATATCCCATATGCCAAGAAGTCATGCATGGAGTACTGGAACCAAACACGCATTTTGAAGTTTCTCTTTGTAGCCTGATCGTATGTCCATACCCCGTCCTCCCAAGCAAGGATCAATTCATCAATAAGAGGCTCCATATACACACCCATGTTATTCCCCGGATGTCCAGGAATTATCAATGACAAAAAGATGTTATGTCGTTGAAGGAGGATGCCGGGGGGGGGAGATTGAGGGGGATAACGAAGATGGGCCAACAAGTGTATGGAGCAGACATCTGACCATAAGGATTGAACCCATCTGTTGCCAGCGCAACACGTACATTATGAGCCTCTTTAGCTTTGTCATTATGAATGCGATCAAAGTGGGTCCATGCTTTACCATTGGAGGGATGTACCATCTTGTCTGGATTATATCGTTTGCCCTCTTTGTGCCATCTCATCTGTTTCGCGGATTCCTCGGTCATATATAGACGTTGCATCCTCGGTAAGAACGGAAGGTACCAAAGGACTTTCAACGGGATAGAAAGCTGCCTCTTCTGGCCATCACCAGAGTCAACCTCAAGGTACCTGGAGGATTCACACTTTGGACAGTATTTTGCATCCTTGTGATCTTTCCTAAATAGGACACACCCCTTTGGACAAGCATCTATCTGGTCATACGGCATTTTAAGTGCACGAAGCACTTTTTGAGACTCGTACATGCTCTTTGGTAGAATGTGGCCCTCAGGAAGCAGGCTGCCAATGAGGGCCAACATACCATCGTAGGCTTCTCGACCTAGGCTAAACTAGGACTTGAACCCCATTACATGTCCAATGGCATCTAGTTGAGAAACCGTTGTCCTATCGTGCAGGGGTTTCTGTGCTGACTCCATCATGTCGTAGAATGCCTTTGTTGTTGCATCCATCTCCTCCAACCTACGTCCTTCAACATACTGTGCTTCGTGAAAGTCATCTAACATGTCCGCTACCCCGGCATCAGCATCGAAACCCTCCAGACGTGGTCTCACTACCTCCTCTCTCATACGATGACCTTCACCATGGTGGACCCACTGGGTATAGTTCGGCGTGAACCCATTATTCACTAGATGTTTACCCACATTCACCTTGTTTTGCCTTTTTCTGTTTGCACATTTGCTGCAGGGACACAAAGCTTTAATAGGTCTGCCACCAGCCTCGCCAAAAGCTGACTCCAAGAACTCATCCATTTTGCACATCCATTCTTTGGTGAAATCAACCTTGCTTCTGTGGCCCGTGTACATCCACTCACGGTCATCCATCCTCTAACATATGTATCAACGAGTAATATAAGCATCAATTGCATCTACACAGTGTTCCTACCATCTAATAGGTGAGGATAGGTCCTAATCCCACCCGCGGATGCGTAGATAAGATTAGTTTTCATGATCTACTCCTATCTAAGAATGAATTTCGACAGCACCTACCCGTTGTTCTCCAAATACATGTCCTAACAAGGAGAGTGTATCCGGAGAACAACAGGGAGGTGATACTGAAACTCTATCTCGGATAGGAGCAGACCATGAAAACTAATCCATCTACGCAGCCGCGGGCTGTCCAAAAAACATGGACAATTCGAAACACATACGGTTATCGATATGCAAAGATTTACATACCTCCAACCGTATGTATTTCGAACGGGAGATGCCTAACTGGGCTTCGCCACCTACAACCATGATACGGAAAGAGGGGTTATACCTAAGGTGGCGGTGGAGTCAGGCTAGCGGGGCCGTGGAGGGTCAGTGCAGTGGCGAGGCGACGCGGTGTAGGCAGACCGACACCGGTGAGGAAGACGATCGGGGTCGCCTCTGCTCCTTTCTCACCTTCTTTTTCCTGCAAATAAAAACAAAATGAATTAAGACGTCTAAAAATTTTGGCAGCACCTCCCCTGTACGGTGAGATTCTCAAAACCTGCAATGAACCAACGGCACGATGGCCACTAAACACATATATATCAAGGGAAGCAATTACATCTACTAACACAACAACAACTAGTACTAACACAATCACCGCCAACATCATCATTTATCCATCCTATGCATATTTGTACCACTACTTCTCGTACACCATGTATCGAATACAAAAGTGGTCGATGAACCTCGTGCGTGCTAGTCATTGATCAAAGAGATGGCGTGGTGTCGGACGGGGCTGCAGGCCGGCAGGAGGCGCATCGGAACAAGGCGCTGGCTTATGGGGCAGGGCACCAGAGCAAGACGTCGGTGGACGGAATGTCAAGCAGGGCACCGGCGGACGGGAGCAGATCGATGGGGCTTCCTCTTCTCTCCACCTTCCTCCTCTCTCTCTGTTCCCTCCTCCTCCCTCTCTACTGCTGCTCACCTTCTCCCTGGGGCCAGCCACGGGGCGGCATAGGACCAGCCAGGGGACGGCGCTGGGGGCTAGCTAGGGGCCGCCCGGCGGCCGTGCCTTTCCTTGGTGAGCGGGGCCGGGCTGGGGGCCGCAGCACCTTGCTGTCGGTCCGGCTGCGTGGGGGGCCCCGGGACGGCGTAGGGGCCTTGCGCAGGGGCCTGGCCACGGGCCGCCCGGTGGCCAAAGCCTTCCCGCCGAGCAGGCCGGGCTGGGGGCACCGGCGGCCGCGCGGCAGCGCCCTGGCGGACCGGCCGGGCGAGGCCCCCCGCGCGCGGCGGACAGCAATGGAGGGCGGGCGCGACGGCCGGAATGGAGGGCGGGCGGGGCGCCCCAGCTGCCGGGTAGGCGGCGGGTGAACACTGGCGGTGGGTGGGCGGCTTCCGGTGGCGCGGGCGGGCGGCTTCCGACGGCGGGCGGGCGGGCGAAATTTTTTTCGCTGAAAGAGCTCGCGCGCTCTGAGCCTAGGGTTCGGGTTCGGGTGAAAGGATAAGTTAAGTGTTGAATATTCTGCTTTGCCTAGTGTCCAGGATCTAACACTAGGCAAAAAAAAATTTCAACTGCAAAATTTATTTGTAAAAAGAGAGTAAATACCTGGCACACCTCACTGCTGGGTTTCTTCGAAGTGTCTCCGGTAGTACCGGTTGTAAGTACCGGTACTTCCGGTCTTCACAAAATAGTGGAAAAATGACCTAGCGGTACTACCGCTGTTTGACCGGTAGTACCGGTATGACCGGTAGTACCGGCTGACATCCGGTAGTTCGTACCCAGTGTTTTTGCTCAAAACTGACCTACCGATAGTACCGGTCGTCCACCGGTAGTACCGGCCTGACCGGTAGTACCGGCTGTACATCGGTACTACAGGTCTTCACAACTGAGCCAGTTTTTGACTTACCGGTAGTACCGGCCTGAATGGTAGTATCGGAAGTTCATCGGTACTACAGGTCTTCATAGTTGTGCTGGTTTTTGGCCTAGCGGTAGTACCGGTCTTCTACCGGTAGTACCGACCAGGTCAAGTAGTACCGGTCTTCTACTGAATTGCCTAATGTCCTAGATCTGACACTGGGCAAATATGAATGTTTTTGAACTATGAATTTTTTTTTAAAATAAAAAAACACTCAAACAATATAAACTGAAAATTAACTTTACCGAGTGTCGATAACCCAACACTAGGCAAACACTATAAAAAATAAGTTTGCCTAGTGTCTTCCATGAGACACTAGGCAAAGAGGCCAGTTTGCCTAGTGTCTAGCTGACACACTAGGCAAACTTATTTTTTTTTCAATTTTGGTCTTCAAACTTTTTATCGAGCCCCCCTACATAAAATGAGACTACATGTTGAAAGTTAAGGCACAATTTTATAAAATTTTGCTATATTTCTTTAGTTTATTTAATTTCTTTGAATTTTTTCGACAAATGCAAATTTGAACTGCAAGTGTGTCGAATAATGGCAATTCATGAATGCAAAAATGATATTCATGTTAGTAAGTGTTAGTTGAGGCCGTATCCAGAAACAGACCAAAAATTTCTCACATCTTCACGTCGAGACATGACCACGAACTTGCGAGAAAATAGTTTTTAAATTCTATTAAATGAAAACGGAGTCTGAAAAATTTAAAAAGATATCGCATGCGGGTGCCTTGATAAAAATTTAAATTCTATTAAATGAAACGGAGTCTGAAAAAGATTTCGATTTCGAGCACATCATAAAAAATTAAAACGGAGTCTAAAAAGATTTCTAGCATCATACGTGATGATGTGCTCGAAATATTTTTAAATTTTTATCATGGCACCCGCATGCGATATCTTGACTTGTCGACAAGTTTCATGAATTTCAGACTCCGTTTTCATTTAATAGAATTTAAAAACTATTTGCTCGCAAGTTCGTGGTCTATGTCTCGACGTGAAGATATATGAAATTTTTGGTCTGTTTCTGGATACGGCCTCAACTAACACTTACTAACATGAATATCATTTTTGCATTCATGAATTGCCATTATTCGTCACACTTGCAGTTCAAATTTGCATTTGTCGAAAAAATTCAAAAAAATTAAATAAACTAAAGAAATATAGCAAAATTTCGTAAAATTGTGCCAACTTTCAACATGTTGGTCAAGGTATAGTAGGAAAGCTACAGAAAAAAATTGGAAGCTAAAATCAAAAAAAGAAAAAAATATTTTGCCTAGTGTCTCTATAAGACACTAGGCAAACTGGCCAGTTTGCCTAGTGTCGTCCGGAGACACTAGGCAAAGTTCTAATTTTGTCGAGTGTTAACGGAAGACACTCGGCAAAATGGTAACGGCGATTGCCCTCCGGCAGCCTTTGCCGAGTGTGATGGTATGCCTAGTATTGACACTAGGCAAAATGGTCATTTACCGAGTGGATTTCTTTGCCTAGTGTCGACACTCGGCAAATCGTTATTTTGCCTAGTGCCTTTATTTTGCCGAGTGCTCCGGGGTCTAACACTCGGCAAACAAGCTCTTTGCCTAGTGTCCGACGATTGGCACTAGGCAAACCATTAAACACTAGGCAAATCTCGATTTTTCAGTAGTGACCTCCCTGCATTGTTTGTCTGTGACGGATTCACAGGATGTGTACACGCTACTCTCTTCATCTCTCCACTCCCAGTGTGCAGTTGTCCTTTCTCATAATGGAATAGCCGAGGTATTAGGCTTACCAGAGTATGTGGCCAGTACTTGCAAGGTCTCAACCACACATAGGCCTACAACGAACGGTCCTTAATCGACACAGACGGGACAAGCAAGACCAGGCAACCCTGTCGGCTATTCCACCATTGCATGGGGAATATATGGGGGTGTGACTCCATAGATAACCAGATTAATTAGGTTATTAAGCTAAGTTGGCCAATAAGTTAATATTTTAGTTTACCTTAGTTAATCGGAGGGTATTTGTGTCAAGGATGAGAAGCTTGTAGTGCAAAACAAGTGTGAGGTCTGCACCATTGAGCTTGTCTTGATTGTCTCTCTCCGCCGTTTCTGCTACCTGTGAACGGAAGAGAAGACCTGCAAGGCATCTTTCGGCAGGCATGGGCCGTCCTTGATACAATGGCCCTCATGTGTGCCTGCATGCATCATTGTTTAGCAGCCGCGCCGCGTGCTTTCTTCCACGGGAAATCGGTTCCATTTCTACCTTACCGTCCGCTAGCTGGCTCTCCGTCCATCCGGCCCGCTGTATGTATGCCAGGCCCTCACACCATCCGCCAGACCATCTCGCTCCCTCCCCTCCCTTCCTCTATATACAACTAAAGGAGGCATTACCTCTCACAACATCTCTATTTCTCTCCCTCCTCCAAGTCGGCGGAATAGCTTGTTCGTCCTGTGTACAGGACAAGATCCTCGGTCTTCCTAGTGTTCCGCGCTTCCGCAACAGGTTCGATTCATCGATCACCCTGATTTATGAGATTTGATGGATCTTTTGCTTGGATCGATTTTGTGGGTGTTGCATAGGCACATGTTCATGTATTTGTGCAATATTTTCTACAGCTTACGGAATGGAAGGAACCATGGACATGACCTCCAACACCAGCAACAGCTCTGCAGCAGCATCGGCTCCCCACAACCACCAGCAGGTACCTTTCGACGACCAGCTCCTTGCTTTGATCCGCCCTTTTCTACTTGCTACTTCCCTTCCATATACAGATCGATCCATGCTTGTTAACTTTTGTTGTGTGCGCTTCTTCTTCAATCGTTGATATAAGTTTGTTTCTTGCTCTTGATATGATTGCAAGTAGTAGTAGGAGTGCATACGTGTATTATTGATATGTATGCAAGTACTCGATCTAAAATGCACGCGTATTATCCGTGAATTGCCTACCAAGCTAACCTCCAGTTTTTTTTTTCTCCATTCCAGCTTTGGATTTTTCAGTCTAAAACGTGCATCATTAACAAGTTATTCAAAGAAGGTTGTCACTCGATTTTGGGGATGATGGAGAAGGTGAATAAGTCGACATTGGTGGGGATGGAGGGGATTAGGTCCCTCAGTGAACGGTTACTACTACTGAGCGTGGAACGTGATGTAGGTGAAACGCATGCGCAGACATGCACATTTTAGGGATGGGGCCTAGGCATGCATGGTGGTGTGACACTCGTGACCATAGCATATATTAGGAATAGTATTTAACTTGCTAAATCAGAAATTGGACCATAATTACTTACTAGTATATCATTATTGTCTGTTTGGCTAGTTAATAATGGCTCCCACAATTAAATGTAGTAGTATGTTGCTAATTTCTGCATGGTAATTTGTTTGGTGCAGGAGGCCGTGGTGTCACCCCCGACTGAGGCCGTGGTGCCATCCCCCAGGAACACCAAGAAGCCGCGGGCGGCGCAGCAGGCGGGCGGCAGCGTGGAGCCTAAGCCGCGGCGCTCAGCTGCCCGCGCTGCTGCTCCGATAACACCAAATTCTGCTACTACAACAACTACAACCTGAATCAGCAGCTCTACTTCTGCAAGGCATGCCGCCGCTACTGGACACAAGGTGGCAGCCTTCGCCTTGTCCCCGTCGGCGGCGGCTGCCGCAGGAACAAGCGCGCCTCCGGCTCCTCCTCGTCCTCGGCCGCCTCCGGCACCGCCGCCCCACCAGCGCCCAGATGGATAAGACCGTCACCACGCGGCTGATGCTGACGGCTGCCACTACCAGTACCGTGTCGATGCCCTCCCCAACGACAGGCTTGTTGCTTCCCAATGACAAGCTCCCGCCATTTACGCCGACAGGCAGTAGCGGCGGCCTCGACCTCGCCATGGACGAAGACCAACAGGGTTTCCTGCCCTTCGCGCCACTGTCTTTGTCCGACGACCAGGCGCCGGAGCTGTCTCCTGGAGGGAGTGACACGGGTTTCCTGCCCTTCACGCCGCTGTCTTTGTCCGACGACCAGGCACCGGAATTGGAGCTGGCTCTTGGAGGGAGTGACACGACGCCAACTCTGCTGGACATGCTGACAGGAGGGTATTTTGATGCCGGCGGCAGCAGCAGCAGCTACGACGCTGGTCTCTCCATGAACGGTGGCAGCAATGGAATGGACATGTCGTTTCTGTTGCCTGAGAACGATGTAGCAGGTGACCTCCAGTGGCAGTCATACATCAACGACGACGGTGGTTATGCAGCAGAACCAGCCGCCGGAGTGGAGCAGCAGCAGCAGGTTGCTGGTGATCCGCAGGAGGAGGATAACAACAAAGCGCGCATCGTCTGATCGATGTAAGTGCAGCAAACATCCTTCGTCAATGCAATCAAATCAAAGGTGGCCACAAGGAAGGGGAATAGGGGATGCAGCAGTTCACCATTCAGCACCAGTTCAGTTTTAGTCTTTTAGAGGATAGGATGCATATTCATGTTTGGTTTATTTGCATTGTGGTCATGATGGCAAGTCATCAGAGTTTACTTGCAGCAGTCTATCGCCGGCAGAGATTAGTTAGGTATCTATGCTTTGTTTTCATCAGTTCTGGATAATGTCTTTGTATTCCTCAGTTTCTTTGTTAACTAGTCTAAAACTTTTCATGTGTGGTACTTAGTTTGGATGGATCAATGAAGCGGGCTGTGTTAACCTGCGTTCTGGTATATCATTGGTGATAATAATTTGTTGCTGCAGATGAATGTCTTATCTTCTGGATGTTCTCTTACTTTGGGCATGTTCTTCGGTGCAGCAGCTTTCGCTCATCCAGCTCTAGCAACAGTGCTGCGCTAGTGTGTTGCGGCAGCTGAGATAACCAGAACTTCAGAAGCGAACAGGCCTAACTTTGAACTAGACAAACCAACGACCTGTATATAGGAGTATATCACTACACTGACAATTTTTGCAATCGCTTCGTTAGGCCCCTTTCGGCTTGTTGAAACTTGGCTGAAAAACACAGTTCTGGTTGAAATTTTGTGAGAGAAAAACATCGTTCCGGCTGAAAAAAAAAAACCAAACAAGCCGAATTTAAGGTAAGCCGAACGGGGCCTAAACCGCCTCTACAAATTATGTGCTGCAGTGTAGCTTCCGAACCGCTCCTAGAATTCGATTTCCAGTTGACATCAAACTACCATTCTTAGAAATCATGCCAACCATCACTAAAATAGGTTGATTTTTAGGATACTCTGTAGAAATCAATTTTCTTTGAGGGCGGTTGACTCCTGAAAATAGCAGCTAAGTAAATGAAATCATAATATTTTAGTCAGATAAAGATATACTTTAATTTATATCACTACTAGCAAACGTGCCTGTGCACTACAACGAAACCTAATACGTCTTGAAATAGGACGTCGTTTCATCGCTAGACACGAGTTGTTTAAATTCATATGAGCATGGGTCATGAAACGCAGAGGACAATAGGGCAATTTGGGAAGTAAAAATATTATAACAGAAGAAACTCTCCGCTCTTTAATTAATATATTATATAGATATACATATAGATATAGTATATATATAGAAATAAATATTACTACAGATACATATATACATATAGATAGATATATCAAGATATAAATTTTCTAGAATAATCTTAAGAGCAACTCCGAGAGTCCCTTTATACCTTATCTTATTTTACTCTAATTTTAAACCAGGAAGCGTTTCTTAGTCGGTTCTTTTTCTATTAATTTATATTCTGAATAAGTCTATCATTTATCCCAATATAAATTCGGATCCTTTTCTATCTATATGTCCGCATGTTTCTTTCTACGTTTTTTTAGAGTCAAGCGTTTTTTTCTAAGCATTTTTCTTTTTTTTTTCGTGTGTTCGAATTTTGTCGTTTTCTTTTGCCTATCTCCGTCTGAGGTACAGTCTGATGTCTGTTCTGAGTTTTTTTATAATAAATCTATATCTCTAATCTATATATCTATATATCTATAATTTAATATATCTACTCTATATCTATCTATAATATAATATAATATAATATAATCTATAATCTACGTATTGGTATATCACACTGTTTTATTGCTAGACACGTGTTGTTTAAATTCATATGAGCATGAGTCATGAGACGCAGAGGACAGGAGGGTTGGAAAGTAAAAATATGAGGATAGAATAAAACTCTCCACTCTTTAATATTATATAGATATAGATATAGATACAAATATAAATATAGTTAAATATTGATGCATATATAAATATAGATATAAATACTGATACAGATGTAGATATAGATAGATATTAATAAAGATATAAATATTCTAGACTAGAATAATCTTAAGAGCAACTTCAAGAGTCTCTTTATATCTTATCTTACTCGGTAGCGTGTCCGTGCATTGCTACGAGATAACTAACAATTTATACTAAAAACACACGGATCGCACGATAAGATAACAATACTGTAAAAATTAAATACCAACGTTAAAATGACATTTAATCCAAAAAGCAAAGTTTATGAATTTAACACAGTCACAGATTTTGGGGATGATGGAGAAGATGAATAAGTCGACATTGGTGGGGATGGAGGGGATTAGGTCCCTCAGTGAACGGTTACTACTACTGAGCGTGGAACGTGATGTAGGTGAAACGCATGCACATTTTAGGGATGGGGTCTAGGCATGCATGGTGGTGTGACACTCGTGACCATAACATATATTAGGAATAGTATTTAACTTGCTAAATCAGAAATTGGACCATAATTACTTACTAGTATATCATTATTGTCTGTTTGGCTAGCTAATAATGGCTCCCACAATTAAAGCCTCCTTTGGCACGGCTCATTCAAAACGGCTTCACCGGTGAAGCTAAAGCCGGTGAAGCTAGAAAAACTAGCTTTTCCCGGCTTCTAGTTCATTTTAACCCCGGCTTACAAAACGACTTCATGTTACAGTGCCTCAATTTGCGCAAAATAGACGAAGCCGAAGCCGGCATAAGCGTGCCAAAAGGCCATAAATATAGTAGTATGTTGCTAATTTCTGCATGGTAATTTGTTTGGTGCAGGAGGCCGTGGTGTCACCCCCGACTGAGGCCGTGGTGCCATCCCCCAGGAACACCAAGAAGCCGCGGGCGGCGCAGCAGGCGGGCGGCAGCGTGGAGCCTAAGCCGCGGCGCTCAGCTGCCCGCGCTGCTGCTCCGATAACACCAAATTCTGCTACTACAACAACTACAACCTGAATCAGCAGCTCTACTTCTGCAAGGCATGCCGCCGCTACTGGACACAAGGTGGCAGCCTTCGCCTTGTCCCCGTCGGCGGCGGCTGCCGCAGGAACAAGCGCGCCTCCGGCTCCTCCTCGTCCTCGGCCGCCTCCGGCACCGCCGCCCCACCAGCGCCCAGATGGATAAGACCGTCACCACGCGGCTGATGCTGACGGCTGCCACTACCAGTACCGTGTCGATGCCCTCCCCAACGACAGGCTTGTTGCTTCCCAATGACAAGCTCCCGCCATTTACGCCGACAGGCAGTAGCGGCGGCCTCGACCTCGCCATGGACGAAGACCAACAGGGTTTCCTGCCCTTCGCGCCACTGTCTTTGTCCGACGACCAGGCGCCGGAGCTGTCTCCTGGAGGGAGTGACACGGGTTTCCTGCCCTTCACGCCGCTGTCTTTGTCCGACGACCAGGCACCGGAATTGGAGCTGGCTCTTGGAGGGAGTGACACGACGCCAACTCTGCTGGACATGCTGACAGGAGGGTATTTTGATGCCGGCGGCAGCAGCAGCAGCTACGACGCTGGTCTCTCCATGAACGGTGGCAGCAATGGAATGGACATGTCGTTTCTGTTGCCTGAGAACGATGTAGCAGGTGACCTCCAGTGGCAGTCATACATCAACGACGACGGTGGTTATGCAGCAGAACCAGCCGCCGGAGTGGAGCAGCAGCAGCAGGTTGCTGGTGATCCGCAGGAGGAGGATAACAACAAAGCGCGCATCGTCTGATCGATGTAAGTGCAGCAAACATCCTTCGTCAATGCAATCAAATCAAAGGTGGCCACAAGGAAGGGGAATAGGGGATGCAGCAGTTCACCATTCAGCACCAGTTCAGTTTTAGTCTTTTAGAGGATAGGATGCATATTCATGTTTGGTTTATTTGCATTGTGGTCATGATGGCAAGTCATCAGAGTTTACTTGCAGCAGTCTATCGCCGGCAGAGATTAGTTAGGTATCTATGCTTTGTTTTCATCAGTTCTGGATAATGTCTTTGTATTCCTCAGTTTCTTTGTTAACTAGTCTAAAACTTTTCATGTGTGGTACTTAGTTTGGATGGATCAATGAAGCGGGCTGTGTTAACCTGCGTTCTGGTATATCATTGGTGATAATAATTTGTTGCTGCAGATGAATGTCTTATCTTCTGGATGTTCTCTTACTTTGGGCATGTTCTTCGGTGCAGCAGCTTTCGCTCATCCAGCTCTAGCAACAGTGCTGCGCTAGTGTGTTGCGGCAGCTGAGATAACCAGAACTTCAGAAGCGAACAGGCCTAACTTTGAACTAGACAAACCAACGACCTGTATATAGGAGTATATCACTACACTGACAATTTTTGCAATCGCTTCGTTAGGCCCCTTTCGGCTTGTTGAAACTTGGCTGAAAAACACAGTTCTGGTTGAAATTTTGTGAGAGAAAAACATCGTTCCGGCTGAAAAAAAAAAACCAAACAAGCCGAATTTAAGGTAAGCCGAACGGGGCCTAAACCGCCTCTACAAATTATGTGCTGCAGTGTAGCTTCCGAACCGCTCCTAGAATTCGATTTCCAGTTGACATCAAACTACCATTCTTAGAAATCATGCCAACCATCACTAAAATAGGTTGATTTTTAGGATACTCTGTAGAAATCAATTTTCTTTGAGGGCGGTTGACTCCTGAAAATAGCAGCTAAGTAAATGAAATCATAATATTTTAGTCAGATAAAGATATACTTTAATTTATATCACTACTAGCAAACGTGCCTGTGCACTACAACGAAACCTAATACGTCTTGAAATAGGACGTCGTTTCATCGCTAGACACGAGTTGTTTAAATTCATATGAGCATGGGTCATGAAACGCAGAGGACAATAGGGCAATTTGGGAAGTAAAAATATTATAACAGAAGAAACTCTCCGCTCTTTAATTAATATATTATATAGATATACATATAGATATAGTATATATATAGAAATAAATATTACTACAGATACATATATACATATAGATAGATATATCAAGATATAAATTTTCTAGAATAATCTTAAGAGCAACTCCGAGAGTCCCTTTATACCTTATCTTATTTTACTCTAATTTTAAACCAGGAAGCGTTTCTTAGTCGGTTCTTTTTCTATTAATTTATATTCTGAATAAGTCTATCATTTATCCCAATATAAATTCGGATCCTTTTCTATCTATATGTCCGCATGTTTCTTTCTACGTTTTTTTAGAGTCAAGCGTTTTTTTCTAAGCATTTTTCTTTTTTTTTTCGTGTGTTCGAATTTTGTCGTTTTCTTTTGCCTATCTCCGTCTGAGGTACAGTCTGATGTCTGTTCTGAGTTTTTTTATAATAAATCTATATCTCTAATCTATATATCTATATATCTATAATTTAATATATCTACTCTATATCTATCTATAATATAATATAATATAATATAATCTATAATCTACGTATTGGTATATCACACTGTTTTATTGCTAGACACGTGTTGTTTAAATTCATATGAGCATGAGTCATGAGACGCAGAGGACAGGAGGGTTGGAAAGTAAAAATATGAGGATAGAATAAAACTCTCCACTCTTTAATATTATATAGATATAGATATAGATACAAATATAAATATAGTTAAATATTGATGCATATATAAATATAGATATAAATACTGATACAGATGTAGATATAGATAGATATTAATAAAGATATAAATATTCTAGACTAGAATAATCTTAAGAGCAACTTCAAGAGTCTCTTTATATCTTATCTTACTCGGTAGCGTGTCCGTGCATTGCTACGAGATAACTAACAATTTATACTAAAAACACACGGATCGCACGATAAGATAACAATACTGTAAAAATTAAATACCAACGTTAAAATGACATTTAATCCAAAAAGCAAAGTTTATGAATTTAACACAGTCACAGATTTTGGGGATGATGGAGAAGATGAATAAGTCGACATTGGTGGGGATGGAGGGGATTAGGTCCCTCAGTGAACGGTTACTACTACTGAGCGTGGAACGTGATGTAGGTGAAACGCATGCACATTTTAGGGATGGGGTCTAGGCATGCATGGTGGTGTGACACTCGTGACCATAACATATATTAGGAATAGTATTTAACTTGCTAAATCAGAAATTGGACCATAATTACTTACTAGTATATCATTATTGTCTGTTTGGCTAGCTAATAATGGCTCCCACAATTAAAGCCTCCTTTGGCACGGCTCATTCAAAACGGCTTCACCGGTGAAGCTAAAGCCGGTGAAGCTAGAAAAACTAGCTTTTCCCGGCTTCTAGTTCATTTTAACCCCGGCTTACAAAACGACTTCATGTTACAGTGCCTCAATTTGCGCAAAATAGACGAAGCCGAAGCCGGCATAAGCGTGCCAAAAGGCCATAAATATAGTAGTATGTTGCTAATTTCTGCATGGTAATTTGTTTGGTGCAGGAGGCCGTGGTGTCACCCCCGACTGAGGCCGTGGTGCCATCCCCCAGGAACACCAAGAAGCCGCGGGCGGCGCAGCAGGCGGGCGGCAGCGTGGAGCCTAAGCCGCGGCGCTCAGCTGCCCGCGCTGCTGCTCCGATAACACCAAATTCTGCTACTACAACAACTACAACCTGAATCAGCAGCTCTACTTCTGCAAGGCATGCCGCCGCTACTGGACACAAGGTGGCAGCCTTCGCCTTGTCCCCGTCGGCGGCGGCTGCCGCAGGAACAAGCGCGCCTCCGGCTCCTCCTCGTCCTCGGCCGCCTCCGGCACCGCCGCCCCACCAGCGCCCAGATGGATAAGACCGTCACCACGCGGCTGATGCTGACGGCTGCCACTACCAGTACCGTGTCGATGCCCTCCCCAACGACAGGCTTGTTGCTTCCCAATGACAAGCTCCCGCCATTTACGCCGACAGGCAGTAGCGGCGGCCTCGACCTCGCCATGGACGAAGACCAACAGGGTTTCCTGCCCTTCGCGCCACTGTCTTTGTCCGACGACCAGGCGC
Organism: Miscanthus floridulus; assembly: GCF_019320115.1. NCBI lineage: Eukaryota > Viridiplantae > Streptophyta > Magnoliopsida > Poales > Poaceae > Miscanthus > Miscanthus floridulus. Next base: position 136,270,927 of record NC_089580.1, on the reverse strand, counting down.
CGGAGCTGTCTCCTGGAGGGAGTGACACGGGTTTCCTGCCCTTCACGCCGCTGTCTTTGTCCGACGACCAGGCACCGGAATTGGAGCTGGCTCTTGGAGGGAGTGACACGACGCCAACTCTGCTGGACATGCTGACAGGAGGGTATTTTGATGCCGGCGGCAGCAGCAGCAGCTACGACGCTGGTCTCTCCATGAACGGTGGCAGCAATGGAATGGACATGTCGTTTCTGTTGCCTGAGAACGATGTAGCAGGTGACCTCCAGTGGCAGTCATACATCAACGACGACGGTGGTTATGCAGCAGAACCAGCCGCCGGAGTGGAGCAGCAGCAGCAGGTTGCTGGTGATCCGCAGGAGGAGGATAACAACAAAGCGCGCATCGTCTGATCGATGTAAGTGCAGCAAACATCCTTCGTCAATGCAATCAAATCAAAGGTGGCCACAAGGAAGGGGAATAGGGGATGCAGCAGTTCACCATTCAGCACCAGTTCAGTTTTAGTCTTTTAGAGGATAGGATGCATATTCATGTTTGGTTTATTTGCATTGTGGTCATGATGGCAAGTCATCAGAGTTTACTTGCAGCAGTCTATCGCCGGCAGAGATTAGTTAGGTATCTATGCTTTGTTTTCATCAGTTCTGGATAATGTCTTTGTATTCCTCAGTTTCTTTGTTAACTAGTCTAAAACTTTTCATGTGTGGTACTTAGTTTGGATGGATCAATGAAGCGGGCTGTGTTAACCTGCGTTCTGGTATATCATTGGTGATAATAATTTGTTGCTGCAGATGAATGTCTTATCTTCTGGATGTTCTCTTACTTTGGGCATGTTCTTCGGTGCAGCAGCTTTCGCTCATCCAGCTCTAGCAACAGTGCTGCGCTAGTGTGTTGCGGCAGCTGAGATAACCAGAACTTCAGAAGCGAACAGGCCTAACTTTGAACTAGACAAACCAACGACCTGTATATAGGAGTATATCACTACACTGACAATTTTTGCAATCGCTTCGTTAGGCCCCTTTCGGCTTGTTGAAACTTGGCTGAAAAACACAGTTCTGGCTGAAATTTTGTGAGAGAAAAACATCGTTCCGGCTGAAAAAAAAAAAAAACCAAACAAGCCGAATTTAAGGTAAGCCGAACGGGGCCTAAACCGCCTCTACAAATTATGTGCTGCAGTGTAGCTTCCGAACCGCTCCTAGAATTCGATTTCCAATGATGGTTGACATCAAACTACCATTCTTAGAAATCATGCCAACCATCACTAAAATAGGTTGATTTTTAGGATACTCTGTAGAAATCAATTTTCTTTGAGGGCGGTTGACTCCTGAAAATAGCAGCTAAGTAAATGAAATCATAATATTTTAGTCAGATAAAGATATACTTTAATTTATATCACTACTAGCAAACGTGCCTGTGCACTACAACGAAATCTAATACGTCTTGAAATAGGACGTCGTTTCATCGCTAGACACGAGTTGTTTAAATTCATATGAGCGTGGGTCATGAAACGCAGAGGACAATAGGGCAATTTGGGAAGTAAAAATATTATAACAGAAGAAACTCTCCGCTCTTTAATTAATATATTATATAGATATACATATAGATATAGTATATATATAGAAATAAATATTACTACAGATACATATATACATATAGATAGATATATCAAGATATAAATTTTCTAGAATAATCTTAAGAGCAACTCCGAGAGTCCCTTTATACATTATCTTATTTTACTCTAATTTTAAACCAGGAAGCGTTTCTTAGTCGGTTCTTTTTCTATTAATTTATATTCTGAATAAGTCTATCATTTATCCCAATATAAATTCGGATCCTTTTCTATCTATATGTCCACATGTTTCTTTCTACGTTTTTTAGAGTCAAGCGTTTTTTTCTAAGCATTTTTCTTTTTTTTCGTGTGTTCGAATTTTGTCGTTTTCTTTTGCCTATCTCCGTCTGAGGTACAGTCTGATGTCTGTTCTGAGTTTTTTTATAATAAATCTATATCTCTAATCTATCTATCTATATATCTATAATTTAATATATCTACTCTATATCTATCTATAATATAATATAATATAATCTATAATCTACGTATTGGTATATCACGCTGTTTTATTGCTAGACACGTGTTGTTTAAATTCATATGAGCATGAGTCATGAGACGCAGAGGACAGGAGGGTTGGAAAGTAAAAATATGAGGATAGAATAAAACTCTCCACTCTTTAATATTATATAGATATAGATATAGATACAAATATAAATATAGTTAAATATTGATGCATATACAAATATAGATATAAATACTGATACAGATGTAGATATAGATAGATATTAATAAAGATATAAATATTCTAGACTAGAATAATCTTAAGAGCAACTCCAAGAGTCTCTTTATATCTTATCTTACTAGGTAGCGTGTCCGTGCATTGCTACGTGATAACTAACAATTTATACTAAAAACACACGGATCGCACGATAAGATAACAATACTGTAAAAATTAAATATCAATGTTAAAATGACATTTAATCCAAAAAGCAAAGTTTATGAATTCAACACAGTCACAGAGTGTGCGGCGTCGCAGGCTCACAAACTCTACTTTATAGACCTTTTCGTGATGCGGCTAAGATAATGTTTTATATTGGCAGGAAGAAATCTCCGATATCTATTTCTTTCATTTTAATTCATTTATCTGGACAATGTTTGAGGTGAGGGCACGGTTACAGTTTTTAGTAGCTTTCCGATATTGTCCGAAGCTATGAGATGATTGATGTCTTACAATGATCCTTCCAGAGATTGGATCGAATCCAACGTAGAGCCTCGGAACCCTACATCTTTTTCTAGACGAGCTTCACTTCGGATGCGCCGGTAGCAATATCAACGATCTCCAATCGATTTACCAAGTCGTATGGATCCCCATACAATGGCTCAGACATGTAGATTTTGTTCTCCTTGTACTTGGATACACTTGTTCTACTGAAGTTTTCATTGAAATGTTTAGACACGAACAATGTTTGATCACCGATGTCCCTCACCCTGGACCACTCCGACGTACGTTCGTGGAGGTCGCACTTATAGATTGCGCTGCTGTAGGTGAAGCTCTGTGTCTCATGGAACGTGCTCATCATGGCACCCACAATGTATAGCTCACCGTTTGATTCTAGGTAGCTGCAGTGGTAGAGCCCCGTAGGTGGCGTCAGCGATGGCAGCAGCGTCGCGGTTGGAGTAGCGCTGGCGGCATTGCTGCTGTAGACGAAGATTTTTCTAGTGCAGTCGATAGCCAAGAACTTGTCTTGGCAGTGGACGATGGACCCCACAAAGAACTCCAGTTTGGTGTCGAGCAGCGTTCATGCGCTGTCGACTCCAACCCGGCAAAACACGACCTTCGTGGAGCACCCAAGCATGGCCATGGCCATGCACTCGCGGCCGGCGGCGTTAGGCGGCGTCGAGAGCACCATCTCACGGAAGAACATGTCCCTCATGTCTTCTAGCTTGATGGCTCTGCCTGCGGCATCCGCGTCCCCATAGCTGTTGGTGGGATAGAGGACCCACCGGCCGTGGACCCTAGACACGCGTTTCGATGAGGACGTCGCCGCGACGTGTTTCGCCTGCTAGCAGGATCTCAACGCGGGGGGCACGGGCACCGGCGAATGGATTCAGCAGCGTCACGGATGCCGCCTCGTCCATGAGCGCCAGCCACCCACACGAGGAGCCGCATGCCACCTTGTCGTGCACGTCGGGCAGCGTATTGGACAAGACCTTCTCCGGAACGCAGTAGAAGCCGACGCGGTCTGAGTCGGGGTCGAACGGGAGCAGCTGGAGCGGCCCGAAGGTCGTGAACGGGATGACGGCGCGCCATGGGGAACAAGCGGATTGGAAGGACGCCGCGTCGTGGCCTGATGCGAGACGCTGCCCGATGGACTCAAGGAGATCCTCTGGCAGGCCGGATCTCTAGTCAGGGAGAGGTAGCGACCTTCTCTTGGGATTGAGAGGCTGAGCCATGGAAGACAGATGACATCAACTATGGTTCACGCAAGAAATGATGTCTGGTATCTACTGTCGCGATGGACCATGGATTGGGGAACGGGGATATGGGGAAAGAATTCAAAATGAACAGATCCAAGGGCAATTTCAGTAAGAAACAGCAAGCGAGGGCGATGGAACACTTGAGCGTGAAACCAAATGAAAGGAGGAAAAAGTTGCCGCTTTTGCAAATGCAAAGAGGGGAAGTAATTAAATATAGACATATTTGGCAAGGTTCTCATAAATACAAAGAGGTTCCTTTTGTCTTAATTCTCTTTCCTTGTGTGTTAATTCTCTTTTCTTTTGCTCGTTGCCATATATGCTGGTGCATGCAAACATGCAATATGTATATAAATAGCACAATAATTTTCTACATCATATTTTGTCGTGGTTCCTCTATCACATGATAGGCAATATTCAATCAAGCAGCATACGGGAGATGTCATGGGATCGCAGGTATAGGCAGACGGACGAACCAAAATAAATATCGCACCAAAAAATATTCACACTTTATTTTTTTTAGTTGTAGAAGATTTTACTTCTAATATTAAACCACGAAGAGTTTCTTAGTAGTGGTTCTTTTTTCTATTAATAATTTATATTCTGAATAAGTCTATTATTTACCCCAATCAGGGGCGGATCCAACTGCAGGGTGGGGGGGCTCGAGCCCCCCATACCGAAGCAGTGGAACCTCTGTGGAGTCCACATAAATTTTTAGGCAAAGTTCTATAGTATAGGGGGGCTGAGACTTAAGATCGAGCAGCTTGTTCAGCCCCCTTAAATATTTTCTGGATCCGCCGCCAACCCCAATATAAATCGGTTTCCTTTTCTATCTATATGTCCATCCGTTCACGTCGAGTTTGCCGGTGTCCGAGTGTCCAACGTTCTATTTTTCCTGGCGTTTCATATTTCTTTTTACGTTTTTTTTAGAGTCAAGCGTTTTTTCGAAGCATTTTTCTTCTTTTTTCGTGTGTTCGAATTTTTCCGTTTTCTGTTGCCTATCTCCGTCTCAGGTACCGTCTGATGTCTGTTCTGAGTTTTTTTATAATAAATCTCTATCTCTAATTAATCTATCTATAATTTAATATATCTGCTCTATATATATCTATATCTATAATATAATATATAATAAATATATTTATAATCTATACACCTAAAAAATAAGAAAACTTATCCTCTCACCGCCCGTCACCCCGCCCTCTCCGTAAAAAAAAAAGAGAGTCCTTCTCCGTAGAAAAAAAAAGCCCGCCCTCTCCTTCTCCGTAGGAAAAAAAAAACACCCGCCCTCTCCGTGAAAAAAATGCCCGAGTTCTTCTCCGTATAAAAAAAGGCTCAAGCCCTGTTTCCGTTGAGTCCGCATTGGTAAAGAGTTATTGTCGCTTGTAAATTAATCTTCTGTCCGTCGATGTCTACGGAGTCTACGTGTTGAGACGGTACGTCGCCAACTACTATCCCGTGGCTGCGACGGGTTCGAGCTTGCCGTGTACATCGCGCGGGCTACAATGTTCTTAAATGGGTGATCGTGTCGGGCGGCGGAGCCACGTCAGGAGGTGGCAGTGCGTCGGCCTGCAGCGTCATGTCGAGAGGCAGCAGGCGATCGAAGACAAAGAAAAGCAGACACGCTGCAACCTTGTAGAGACGATCCTGGTGCTGGACACGGCCACAGTGAAACGGTCTATTATCCATGCTCCATTTTCCAAAGGCTAATCCTACTGTGTGGCTTATATGCAGGAGACATGACAAACTGTGCATTGTTTTCAGCAATGCTTGCAGCTCTGGTTCTACAACAACATAAGTTAATGGGTGCTCATAAAAAATATCTCTTTAGCACCGTACATGTAGACAAAAACAATTATAGTCTCTGTGCAACGCAAGTGCATATATCTATAATATTAAAAAGCAAGGAGAATCTTATGTTTCATTTTTTATTTTTGAAACTGTCCTCGCATCTTGTTTCTTTTTCTCCTTCCAAACTGCCTCGCGACGACGGCCTGCCATAGGAGCCACGCTGCGTCCTCCTCGCCTCCTCGCTGGTCGCCGCCCTCCACCTCCGCCTGGCGCGCCGTACACCTCCTCGTGCCCTCGTCTTCTTCGCAGTCGGGCCTCATCAGGCACCACGGCCAGTGCTGTCACCCCGTCACTCCGGTGGTCCTGTGCCGTCCGATCTCCGGTTTGGTCCCCCTCTCCCCTCCGCGCGAACTCCTGCAGGCGGTCGGTACAACTCTGCAATTCTGTTTGAGTCCTCTAAATTTTTGATGGTCTATGAACAAACCCTGTGTGAGTTCTGGGTTGTTATCTCAATTTAGTGTAGCAGAATTTCATTTTCGTTGATGTTGCACAACCATTCAGAAAAAAGAAAGCCTGAAGATTATTTTGGATAAAGCACATAAACTATTCCCCAACGTTTACAGATACCTACCTTAGTATTACCACCTCAGAAGTTACACACACACTTCTTAAACACATGTAACTGTAGCATGGTAGAGATCTAGCTCTAGATGTACCTGCCTTGGTATTACCACCTGAGAATTTACAAATAGGTAGCCAATACAGTGAAATGCTAACAAATATATTTTCAGCGACAAACTGTACGTATGGCTGCCATATTATTAGTATTTGACATTTTCCTAACCTGGGTTAGTATATAGATTGAGATACATTTGATTCACCAGGATAGAAACACTAATCTAGTATAACATATCAGCTTAAGCATTTCTTAGCCATGATGCCTTTCTATCTTGGATTAGTAGATTGTAATACATTTTGGTTCATCATGGGTTCATAATTTGGTTAAGGTCAGGCAGAATCTTAAAAAAATATTTACCAAATTCTTTTAATCTAAATCTTCAGTGTTTGCGATAAGAATAAACGTTGCTCCTTATAGATCTTCAGGTAAGAATATAGTCAGGAAATTTTAATAGCTTTACATAATCTTTGTCTTGACTAGGACGTATTAGAGTTAGGAAATTAGAAATATGCAATTGATAGTATTACCACCTCAGAAGTTACACACACACTTCTTAAACACATGTAACTGTAGCATGGTAGAGATCTAGCTCTAGATGTACCTGCCTTGGTATTACCACCTGAGAATTTACAAATAGGTAGCCAATACAGTGAAATGCTAACAAATATATTTTCAGCGACAAACTGTACGTATGACTGCCATATTATTAGTATTTGATATTTTCCTAACCTGGGTTAGTATATAGATTGAGATACATTTGATTCACCAGGATAGAAACACTAATCTAGTATAACATATCAGCTTAAGCATTTCTTAGCCATGATGCCTTTCTATCTTGGATTAGTAGATTGTAATACATTTTGGTTCATCATGGGTTCATAATTTGGTTAAGGTCAGGCAGAATCTTAAAAAAATATTTACCAAATTCTTTTAATCTAAATCTTCAGTGTTTGCGATAAGAATAAACGTTGCTCCTTATAGATCTTCAGGTAAGAATATGAGCGTACAGACTACGGAGTCAGGAAATTTTAATAGCTTTACATAATCTTTGTCTTGACTAGGACGTATTAGAGTTAGGAAATTAGAAATATGCAATTGATAAACAATATGCCCTAAAGGTACACTGTACAGTGCCTGCCTGTTTCAGGATTTAGGCATCATGTTACCTATATGAAACATGGCAATGTCCAGATTCTGGATATATAATGGTTGTACAACGAGCTTCTATGCTTTTGTTAAAGGCTTATTTAGGTCACTGACAGTGCACAATCATGATTATCACTCTTTCGTGATCTTTTTATTCTTATTTGGGATGAGCCATTTGCATATATTATGATGACTGCTCTGTCTTTTTATGATACTTCTATTATGTTTTTATTGAACTATTTGGCATACGGAGTGAAATGTACCCTTACATATATATGGTCTTTTTTGGTGTTCTTAGTGAACTGAGGGCAATGGAAAATCTAGCTGACAGTTCTTGCCTTCTATTTTTCACCTTCTAATTGACAGTTCGATGTCCATCGCGTTGGTGCTTCTATTAAGATATTTTGACATTTCTTTCATATGAGTCAATTTTTAAGTTGCCTTGCAGTTGCTATTTACCTTAGAATCATGTCTCTGCTCTCTATTTGCGCATTCAGTCCATACCTGCCTATTTATGTATGCAGTCTTTGGAAGTTCATGTTGCCTTTTTTTCCTGCTTTGAACCCTGCAGGACTATATATCTCAAACAAAAAATTTGTCAGTGTCTACCTTAACAAGGGCGGTTCTTTTTCTTTGGATGATATTTGCCTGACCGCATATGCTGATACTGTTGATCATCGGAAAGTCATTTCTATTGATAATTTTGGTAAGTTTTAAACTAATTATTAAATATTAAACAGAGGGTACTGAAGACGATGCAACTGTGCCAGTTCATGAATGGTGAATTAGGTATACAGTACCATTTCTGCAATTCTTGCCTTTTCATAACTTCTTGGGTGTGAAATTTCATAGAGATGGGGAACACCAGACGACGAGGCGCTCAGGGAAAGAGACACAGAGACACCAAATGGTGCTCACTCATATTCCTATCTGCAACACCAGCACTCAAGAAGGTTACAATAAAGCACTCCTTTCTATGTTCTATTCCTTTTTCCTTCGGCAGGCATCATATTGATTAATAGGTCCTTCAAGTAGTATCAACATATATTCTACTTTTTTCTCATTTCATTTTTAGAAAAAAGTGACCACATATTTCCTCTATTATAGATACTTGCTTTCTTAGATCTAGCATTTGCTGCTTGGTGAGATAGAAAGAGGCATCCCTTAGTGTAATTGTATCATCTGTTGGTATTAAGAAAGGTCCATAATTAACAATTACAGTTACATATTCCACGGTTGTTGCCATGCTGAATATGCCTTTACCATATGTGGCGATTGACAGCCCTGGGCCCTGGCATAATAGTCGGGTGTCAGACGGTCAGGTCAAATGGGCGCTGGAGGCCTTGTTTAGTTTTAGTTTTAAAATTTACTCCGTATCTCATCAAATATTTGGATTCATAGAGTATTAAATATATATTAAAAAATAACTAATTGCTTGTCGTTGCTTTCTCCATTTATTTTTGTATTGTTTCGCACAGTTGTGCCATCTGCCATGCACGATGGATCGACCGATGAGAGGTGATGGATGTCATCTGCTCCCTCCCATTCTAAATTGTAATTCGTCCAAGTTTTTTTATAGTTAAACATAACATAGCATACTTGGCAAAATCTGTGTCTGAAAAAAAAAAACTAACTTGAAACGGAGAGAGTAGCAAGAGAGATGCTTGGAGTCTTTTGGAGAGGTTTAGGAGGAGCTGCTCCCAGATGAGTTGCTCTTAGTGAGATCGGAGGACTGGAGATATGCGCGCCTACGCACTAATCTCGCATGTACCACCAATAAATCTCGACACTCAGTGTGCACTGAATTTTTGGTTTACTGTCATTTCATATTATCTGAACGATGTTCTGAAACAAGCATCCACCTATCGAAATACTCCTGACATTTTGCTGTTTGTCAAAACTAAGGAATGTCTGAAAACCGAGTGTTTCTAACATCATAAACCTAATCATGCCGTTTCGCTAGGTAGAGACCGGCCGTTGGCTGTGCATTGATACTATCATAGCTTGTAGAATACGTTGGCAAATTCATCTACCTCATAAATACTTACACGGACTACTACAAAGGTGCTTTTCAGAAACGGTCAAAAGAGGCGGCTATATTAACCGTGAAAGGATTTTTAAGTCTAGAGGGATGAACAGTCTATTAAAAAAATTATCTATAAACTCACAACACTTGAGCAAAGTGGTTAAAATAAGATACAATCCTAATGGCCACTACTTGCCTACACAAAGCTAGCCTCCTAGCAGTTCTGCTAGTAAGGATTCTAATCAACTAGATTACACAGAGGCTACTGGAACAAGCTAGCAAATAACCGAAAAACAAAGTAGAGCAACTACTCGTGCTAAGCTACTTGGCGACAAGAACTACCACTACTCTAGGCTACATAAGCAACAACTACTACACAAGCTAAGGAACGAGAATGTAAAGCACAAGCGTATAATTGCGGGATGCAACATGAAAAGTTAGACAAATCTCAAGTGCTCAAACTAACCAAATCCTGAGTACTAACATGAGAGAAACAATGACATAACACTTGCACCTCTTATTATTAGGGCTTGTTTTTGGCTGAGTTGGATAGCCCTCTGAATATAGTATTATAGCTAGAAAAACAATATCTAGGTTTAGAAGAACAATATTATGTTCCACAAGTAGAAAGAAAAGTGAAGATGCATAGAAGAAAATAAACAAAAATAGATATTTTGGATCAAAAGAACAATATCCAACTCCAAGAGAGTAGCACGAAAATTTAATGAAACAACAAAAAATAGGAAAGTTAAAAAAGAGGAAGGAATATTGTTCTGTGTTTGGGAGAACAATAATTTAGTTTCAAAATAATAATATTAGAGGTTCAAAAAGAGTGAAAAATAAATAAGAAAGAAAACAAAAGGAAAATAAAAAATATAGTTGAGGAGAATAGTATTTTACTACCTTTGCGCACAAAAGAATGCAACTATTGTATCTGTGTCCATAAAAGTAGTTCAAGTTTGACCAAGTTTATAGTGAATAGTATTTAACATTTTGTCTCCAAATCAGTTTATTATGAAAATATATTTCATAATTAATTTAATGGTAATTATTTTGTATGATAAATCTTAGTATTTTTTCGTGTAACTTTGGTCAAACTCGAAAGCATATGACTTTTTAAAAAGCGAGAATTACGTCTTTTTGGACGGAAGCATTAACTAGGAAAATAATATCTTGGTTTAGAAGAACAATGTTATGTTCCATGCGTAGAAAGAAAGGAGGAAAAAAAGGCATATATGGAAGAAAATAAAGAAAACAGACAAAAAAAAGAAGAAAAAGAAACGGTATTAACAAGTGTTGGCCAGTTGCTTGGAGCGGTGGGCTAGTTGGGCGGTGGGACGCACCGTAGAGGCCCTGTTTGGTACAGCTTATATGGGAAGCGCTTCCTAGATAAACTGTACAAATAGAGTAAAAGCGATGGTCAAAATAAGCTAGTATGATCCAACTTTTGTTTTTTAGTATAAATGGGAGCTGTGGGAATAAGAGTGGCTAGAATAAACTGTTGAAAAGTGTGGCATTTGGCTATTGATTTTAGCTTATTTTGGCCATAAGCAACTTATAAGCTGTATCAAATAGGCCCAGGATAGAAATAGATTGGCATGAAGACGACAAATTGGCTGTTAATGGAGCTGTTGGGCCAAAACAAACACAAGAGTAGGGCTGGACAAAATACTCGTGGCTTGCCAACTCGCTCGACTCGTGGCTGTCTCAGCTCGGCTCGATTCAGCTCGTTTTAACTTTTTCATGAGTTGAGCTAGAAGTCTAGCTCGCTATTTTAACAAGCCAACTCGAGCCAGCTCGCAAGCTGCTCACGAGCTGAAATGAGCTGAGGCCTATCAACCCACGACTATGAATCCAGAAGATGGTGATGCTGACCTAGAAGTGTACACCTATTTTATTGGTATGTAATCCTTATTTTCAGTTGTTTCATATGAATTTTAATTTTATAATTGTTGTGGTACTTAAATGTTGATGTTATGGGTTGTTTTCTAGGGAGAAGATGATGATGCTGACATTGAATCTATGGACTTTTCTAAGTTTGTGGTGGCAAGCAACTAGTTAGTGTGCTGAAACTATATGATCATGGATGGACCAGCTATGTTGCATGGTTGATACTTTTGATGAACCTGATATATATTAATCATGTATGGTTGCATAAACATTATAAACATGTGTGTCGGTGTTTTGGATCTGGCGGATCCTCAACCGACTAGTGAAAGTGTACTGCGTGTCCCTAATCCCGGATGGTGATGTAAAGAGACACAAGGTTTATACTGGTTCAGCCAATAGGTGCCCTACATCCAGTCTGAGAGAGCGATCTTGTATTCCTTGCACCGAGGTGCTTGTAGTAGGGGCTTACAAGCTGAGCGAGAGAGAGAGCTAGTCCCAGGTCTCTGCGTGGAGTGGCGTGAGTTGCTTGAGATGTTGATCTCTTACGGTAAGGAAGTGTGTGTGTGTTACAGAGCATTGTGCCTTGCTTGCCCGTGTGTGTGTGTCTGTGTGCCTAGAAGCGGCCCTGGTCGCTCCCTTTTATAGTCAAAGGGAGACACGGGGGTGGTACATGGATTTGCAACGTGGCGTTTTGTGAGCAGAGGCGGCATGTCCGAGCCCTGTAGCTCGTCACTGTGGCAGTATGGTCAGTGGAGCAGTCTTGTCCTCGGGGCACTAGAGCGACGCGCCGGTCACGCCTGATCCTGTGCGATGTGGGAGCTCCTGTGCCGGCATGTGCGCCTTCTTCTGTTGGAGGCGTGCTGGTCACTGCAAGTTTGGCCGACGTGGAGAGCTGAGGCTGGGTAGAGGCGACGACGCGGGTGTGCTAACTCCGAGGATACATGAGTTTGGCCCTGTGCACAACGTGGGAGCTCCTGCGGCTTGACGCAGGGTATGGTGCGTACTGCGGACGACGTGTCGGTCGCTGTATGTTGACAACGTAGAGAGCCGAGGCCTGGCCGGTGCAGAGGCTGAACCATTGTGGGGGGCTCGGCGAGCACGAGTCCTGAGGCTACAGGGACCCCGAAGCGGATAGCCAAGGCTCGGAGGGAGCAGTTGGTCTTTGTACGTCGATTCTGAGGCTACAGGGACCCAGACATGACTCTCCACGCTGCGCTATCCTTGGAGCAGGGGTTAGGCAGCACAGTGCAGCATGGGTGTTAGTCGTGGGCACAGTGCTGATTACAGCGGCCTGTAACCCCTACCCCGTCCTGTCCCGGACGGCATGGCGTCGATGTGACTCATGTCTCGTCGGCCATTCTGTTGTATCGAGCTGTCGTTTGGCTGACGTCGTGGGAGTGGTTGAACGCGTTA